>NC_092090.1:25320037-25695037 GCF_045679555.1 Salvelinus alpinus
AGCCCCTTGAATTGAATTGAATTGAGAGCGAGCGACAGAGAGAGAGAGCGAGCGACAGAGAGAGAGAGAGCGACAGAGAGAGAGAGAGCGAGCGACAGAGAGAGAGAGAGCGAGCGACAGAGGGAGAGAGAGCGAGCGGCAGAGAGAGAGAGAGCGAGCGACAGAGAGAGAGCGCGCGACAGAGAGAGAGCGCGCGACAGAGTGAGAGCGAGCGACAGAGTGAGAGCGAGCGACAGAGTGAGAGCGAGCGACAGAGTGAGAGCGAGCGACAGAGTGAGAGCGAGCGACAGAGAGAGAGCGAGCGACAGAGAGAGAGCGAGCGACAGAGAGAGAGCGAGCGACAGAGAGAGAGCGAGCGACAGAGAGAGAGCGAGCGACAGAGAGAGAGCGAGCGACAGAGAGAGAGCGAGCGACAGAGAGAGAGCGAGCGAGCGACAGAGAGAGAGCGAGCGAGAGAGAGAGAGAGAGCGAGCGAGAGAGAGAGAGCGAGCGAGCGACAGAGAGAGAGCGAGCGAGCGACAGAGAGAGAGCGAGCGAGCGACAGAGAGAGAGCGAGCGAGCGACAGAGAGAGAGCGAGCGACAGAGAGAGAGCGAGCGAGCGACAGAGAGAGAGCGAGCGACAGAGTGAGAGCGAGCGCGACAGAGAGCGAGCGACAGAGTGAGAGCGAGAGCGACAGAGAGAGAGCGAGCGACAGAGAGAGAGAGAGCGAGCGAGAGAGAGAGAGAGAGAGAGAGCGACAGAGAGAGAGAGAGCGAGCGACAGAGAGAGAAAGAGCGAGCGACAGAGAGAGAGAGAGCGAGCGACAGAGAGAGAGCGAGCGACAGAGAGAGAGCGAGCGACAGAGAGAGAGCGAGCGACAGAGAGAGAGCGAGCGACAGAGAGAGAGAGAGCGAGCGACAGAGAGAGAGCGAGCGAGAGACAGAGAGAGAGCGAGCGAGAGACAGAGAGAGAGAGAGCGAGCGAGAGAGAGAGAGAGCGAGCGACAGAGAGAGAGCGAGCGACAGAGAGAGAGCGAGCGACAGAGAGAGAGCGAGCGAGCGACAGAGAGAGAGCGAGCGAGCGACAGAGAGAGAGCGAGCGAGAGACAGAGAGAGAGCGAGCGAGAGACAGAGAGAGAGCGAGCGAGAGACAGAGAGAGCGAGCGAGAGACAGAGAGAGAGCGAGCGAGAGACAGAGAGAGAGCGAGCGAGAGACAGAGAGAGAGCGAGCGAGCGAGAGACAGAGAGAGAGCGAGCGAGCGAGAGACAGAGAGAGAGCGAGCGAGCGAGAGACAGAGAGAGAGCGAGCGAGAGACAGAGAGAGAGCGAGCGAGCGAGCGAGAGACAGAGAGAGAGCGAGCGAGCGAGAGAGAGCGAGCGAGCGACAGAGAGAGAGCGAGCGAGCGAGCGACAGAGAGAGAGCGAGCGAGCGAGCGACAGAGAGAGAGCGAGCGAGAGACAGAGAGAGAGCGAGCGAGAGACAGAGAGAGAGCACACCAATGTAATGACCTGACTAGATCATAAATGAACAATTGTCCAGACAGAGGCTTGAGTTTGCGAATTGACGGTTTATTAAACCAACTTTACACAGGCTACTGTTTGGGCCGTAGCACACGCCAAAGAGATGACAGATAACCCACAAGCCAATCGTGACCTTCTCTTGTGAAGCCCAGACGTAAGAGCACACAAAAAACTATACATACCTCGGCCTAAACATCAGCACCACAGGTAGCTTCCACAGAGCTGTGAACGATCTGAGAGACAAGGCAAGAAGGGCCTTCTATGCCATCAAAAGGAACATAAATTTCAACATACCAATTAGGATCTGGCTAAAAATACTTGAATCAGTCATAGAGCCCATTGCCCTTTATGGTTGTGAGGTCTGGGGTCCGCTCACCAACCAAGATTTCACAAAATGGGACAAACACCAAATTGAGACTCTGCATGTAGAATTCTGCAAAAATATCCTCCGTGTACAACGTAGAACACCAAATAATGCATGCAGAGCAGAATTAGGCCTATACCCACTAATTATCAAAATCCAGAAAAGAGCCGTTAAATTCTACAAACACCTAAAAGGAAGCGATTCCCAAACCTTCCATAACAAAGCCATCACCTACAGAGAGATGAACCTGGAGAAGAGTCCCCTAAGCAAGCTGGTCCTAGGGCTCTGTTCACAAACACAAACACACCCCACAGAGCCCCAGGACAACAGCACAATTAGACCCAACCAAATCATGAGAAAACAAAAAGATAATTACTTGACACATTGGAAAGAATTAACAAAAAAACAGAGCAAACTAGAATGCTATTTGGCCCTAAACAGAGAGTACACAGTGGCAGAATACCTGACCACTGTGACTGACCCAAACTTAAGGAAAGCTTTGACTATGTACAGACTCAGTGAGCATAGCCTTGCTATTGAGAAAGGCCGCCGTAGGCAGACATGGCTCTCAAGAGAAGACAGGCTATGTGCACACCGCCCACAAAATGAGGTGGAAACTGAGCTGCACTTCCTAACCTCCTGCCCAATGTATGACCATATTAGAGAGACATATTTCCCTCAGATTACACAGATCCACAAAGAATTTGAAAACAAATCCAATTTTGATAAACTCCCATATCTACTCGGAGAAATTCCACAGTGTGCCATCACAGCAGCAAGATTTGTGACCTGTTGCCACAAGAAAAGGGCAACCAGTGAAGAACAAACACCATTGTAAATACAACCCATATTTATGCTTATTTATTTTAACTTGTGTGCTTTAACCATTTGTACATTGTTACAACACTGTGTATATATAATATAACATTTGTAATGTCTTTATTGTTTTGAAACTTCTGTATGTGTAATGTTTACTGTTAATTTGTATTGTTTATTTCACTTTTGTATAATATCTACCTCACTTGCTTTGGCAATGTTAACACATGTTTCCCATGCCAATAAAGCCCCTTGAATTGAATTGAATTGAGAGAGCGAGCGAGAGACAGAGAGAGAGCGAGCGAGAGACAGAGAGAGAGCGAGCGAGAGACAGAGAGAGAGCGAGCGACAGAGAGAGAGAGAGCGACAGAGAGAGAGAGAGCGAGCGACAGAGAGAGAGAGAGCGAGCGACAGAGAGAGAGAGAGCGAGCGACAGAGAGAGAGAGAGCGAGCGACAGAGAGAGAGAGAGCGAGCGACAGAGAGAGAGAGCGACAGAGAGAGAGAGAGCGAGCGACAGACAGAGAGAGAGCGAGCGACAGAGAGAGAGAGAGCGAGCGACAGAGAGAGAGAGAGCGAGCGACAGAGAGAGAGAGAGCGAGCGACAGAGAGAGAGAGAGCGAGCGACAGAGAGAGAGAGAGCGAGCTACAGAGAGAGAGAGAGCGAGCGACAGAGAGAGAGAGAGCGAGCGACAGAGAGAGAGAGAGCGAGCGACAGAGAGAGAGCGAGCGACAGAGAGAGAGCGAGCGACAGAGAGAGAGCGAGCGACAGAGAGAGAGCGAGCGACAGAGAGAGAGCGAGCGACAGAGAGAGAGCGAGCGACAGAGAGAGAGCGAGCGACAGAGAGCGCGAGCGACAGAGAGAGCGCGACAGAGAGAGCGCGACAGAGAGAGCGCGACAGAGAGAGCGCGACAGAGAGAGCGCGACAGAGAGAGCGCGACAGAGAGAGCGCGACAGAGAGAGCGCGACAGAGAGAGCGCGACAGAGAGAGCGCGAGCGACAGAGAGAGAGCGAGCGACAGAGAGAGAGAGCGAGCGACAGAGAGAGAGCGAGCGACAGAGAGAGAGCGAGCGAGAGACAGAGAGAGAGCGAGCGACAGAGAGAGAGAGAGCGAGCGACAGAGAGAGAGAGAGCGAGCGACAGAGAGAGAGAGAGCGAGCGACAGAGAGAGAGAGCGCGAGCGACAGAGAGAGAGCGAGCGACAGAGAGAGAGAGCGAGCGACAGAGAGAGAGAGCGAGCGACAGAGAGAGAGCGAGCGACAGAGAGAGAGCGAGCGACAGAGAGAGAGCGAGCGACAGACAGAGAGAGCGACAGACAGAGAGAGCGACAGAGAGACAGAGAGAGCGACAGAGAGAATATCTGTCCATTTCCCTACATGGAAATTTAAAGCAGAGCCAATCAAATTCTATCACATTCACACAAAGACTTTAGCAACGTCCTTGGAAAAGCATTCCTTCCGAAAAGGATGATCTGTGATAACAGCATAAAAGCAGAATACATAAAAGCAGAATATTGGCATATGTACCTTTACACTGCTCTTTGTTTTACATGTTTCACTGCATTAATTTAGTGCCAGTGGAATACTTATCATGTATTACTAAACAGGATTGACTGAGACCCTGGCTCTACCGGAGGCCTTAAAGTCAACTGTAATGGTGTTACACAAGTTTCTAAAGTACTACTAGACTAGACGTTACTTTAAAGTTGCAGTGGGGACCCGGTAGGCAGGCCAAGATATTATGATGTGGTAGTTTTCAGGTTACATTTCTATTTCAATTCAAGTGATGAATCAACATTCAATTCAACAACCGAAAATCGTATTTATTTTCAAAGATGATTTTTCTTTTCATTACTCAAATTCCAATGGACTTATTGAATTGATGAGAGTTGAAAAGGAATTGACCCCACATCAGGTGTATGGTAAACCAGGTATGTGACACCTTATTGGGATGGAAGACCTCTCCTACAGTACAGTACCTTCTCTGTGACGGTGCGGGCACACTCTATGAGCTCTCTCTTGGTGTAACTGTCTGACGGGGTGATCTGCAGCGCTCCAGCCTTCTGCACCAGGAAGATACAGCCGTGACCCAGCTCCTGGACACCAGCCTTGATCTGGAAACCAATCTGGAGGGAGACAGAACCAGCATAGAAGACACCAATCAACCCAAGACATAACTTAATGCTAACCTAATAAGGTGACAAAATAAAGATTTAATTGAATACTCTCTGGTTGTACATTTGAATCCAGGTTATCTGGAACCAGGTTTGTTGAGTAGAAAGCAGATTAGAGTGACGTAGTAGTCAAATTGGGACAATAGAGATGGGTGGATGGATGGGATTGACTGTAGTGATTGGATACCTCCTGGGGTTCTGCAGTGTGCGCGGCCAGACGTCCCTGCAGCGCCAGCTGGCTGTAGTCTGTGGTCACCCGAGAGGCCAGACCCCCCAGCTCCTCTGGACACGTCACAGACTTGGTCATCTAGAGGACAGAGAGACCAGTCAACATTAACACAAGACTTCCTGAATCCTTGAAAGGAATAGAGAAAACTATACAACACAGAGTCTGCTGGAGGAAGTTTGTGGATGACTTGTGGTCCACAGGAAGAAAAATGGGTTAAGTCCTGAAACAAGACGTTTGGATAATTCTTTCAAAGAATGTTGGCTATGTTACCGCAAAGCACTTTGTGACAAATGTTGTCGTAAAGAGGGCTTTATAAATACAATTATATTGATTGATCGCTCTTGAGATAAATTGTTAAACAAAAATAAATATGTATTTCCATCTGAATCTACTTTACCATTTCCTGGGCGGTGACCGCAATGGCATTGGAGTATTTCACCATGGTAGTCTGGTAGTCTACAAACGATCCTTCTGGTTCAGGAGAAGTCCCCTCGTCCAGCTGAGGAAAGGAAACAAACATAGAAAACCCTTACTCAACCAAAAATAAACCCTCAAAATAAACCCTTACTCAACCAAAAAAATACCATTCTACCCCCGCCAAAATCAAAAATCAACCCTTTTTCAACCAAACATACAAAACCTTATTCTAACTAAAAAACAAACCGTATTCAACCTGCATTATCAACTCCCTTGGCATACTGATCTGTTTTTACATACTTCCTTACTAACATCTTCCTGGCAAAGTATCCACCTTCATAATATGATCATGAATATGCACATTATCTCATTCCAATCCATCATTAGCCTATTAGTCTGTAAATATAGTCTCACTTATTAGACACCCGTCATTACTTCTTGAGAGAGAGATGCAACAAGCTGTTTCAACATTCGAGCCTTCTTCTTCCTACACAGCCAAAGATATTGATTCTTTACAATGCAACTGATAACCATAATGGCAAAAGCACTCTCTATCCCTCTCATTGCCAGTCTTACGACATGTTGACATGGAGCGGTGTTGCTGCATCTCCCATTCATCCTAGCCCCCCGTCACCCCCACTCATCCTGCCCCCCGTCACCCCCACTCAGCCTGCCCCCCGTCACCCCCACTCAGCCTGCCCCCCGTCACCCCCACTCAGCCTGCCCCCCGTCACCCCCACTCAGCCTGCCCCCGTCACCCCCACTCAGCCTGCCCCCCGTCACCCCCACACAGCCTGCCCCCCGTCACCCCCACACAGCCTGCCCATGGCCTCAATGGAATCCACCATGCCCCCCACACCCCACTCATCCTGCCCCCCACACCCCACTCATCCTGCCCCCCACACCCCACTCATCCTGCCCCGTCACCCCCACTCACCCTGCCCATGGCCTCAGCGATGGAGTCCACCATGGCGCCCACCATACCCCCTTCGCTGGCGGCCTCGTTCAGGGTCACCATAATGTCATCCACCGCCTCCCTCATCAGCTGAGCTGCCTCCGCTATGGCATCATGGGTATGGGACGCCTTCATACAGACAGAGATACATACAGTTGAAGTCTGAAGTTTACGTACACTTATGTTGGAGTCTTTAAAACTCATTTTTCAACCACTCCACAAATTTCTTGTTAACAAACTATAGTTTTGGCAAGTCGGTTAGGACATCGACTTTGTGCATGACAAGTAATTTTTCCAACAATTGTTTACAGACAGATTATTTCACTTATAATTCACTGTAATTCAAAATTCCAGTGGGTCAGAAGTTTACATACACTAAGTTGACTGTGCCTTTAAACAGCATGGAAAATTCCAGAAAATTATGTCATTGCTTTAGAAGCTTCTGATAGGCTAATTTACATTATTTGAGTCAATTGGAAGTGTACCTGTGGATGTATTTCAAGGCCTACCTTCAAACTCAGTGTATCTTTGCTTGACATCATGGGAAACTCTAAAGAAATCAGCCAAGACCTCAGAAAAAAAATTGTAGACCTCCACAAGTCTGGTTCATCCTTGAGAGCAATTTCCAAACGCCTGAAGGTACCACGTTCATCTCTACAAACAATAGTACGCAAGTATAAACACCATGGGACCACGCAGGAAGGATATGCGTTCTGTCTCCTAGAGATGAATGTACTTTGGTATGAAGTGCAAATCAATCCCAGAACAACAGTAAAGGATTTTGTGAAGATGCTGGAGGAAACAGGTACAAAAGTATCTATTTCCACAGTAAAACGAGTCCTATATCGACATAACCTGAAAGACAGCTCAGCAAGGAAGAAACCACTGCTCCAAAACCGCCATAAAAAAGCCAGACTACGGTTTGCAACTGCACATGGGGACAAAGATCGTACTTTTTGGAGAAATGTCCTCTGGTCTGATGAAACAAAAATAGAACTGCTTGGCCCTAATGACCATCAATATGTTTGGAGGAAAAAGGGGGTGGCTTGCAAGCTGAAGAACACCATCCCAACCGTGAAGCACGGGGGTGGCAGAATCATGTTGTGGGGATGCTTTGCTGCAGGAGGGACTGGTGCACTTCACAAAATATATGGCATCATGAGGGAGGAAAATTGTGGATATATTGAAGCAACATCTCAAGACATCAGTCAGGAAGTTAAAGCTTGGTCGCAAATGGGTCTTCCAAATGGACAATGACCCCAAGCATACTTCCAAAGTTGTGGCAAAATGGCTTAAGGACAACAAAGTCAAGGTATTGGAGTGGCCATCACAAAGCCCTGACCTCAGTCCCATAGAAAATGTGTGTACAGAACTGAAAAAGCGTGTGCGAGCAAGGAGGCCTACAAACCTGACTCAGTTACACCAGCTCTGTCAGGAGGAATGGGACAAAATTCACTCAACTTATTGTGGGAAGCTTGTGGAAGGCTACCCGAAACTTTGACCCAAGTTAAACAATTTAAAGGCAATGCTACCAAATACTAATTGAATGCATGTAAGAAATAAAAGCTTAAATAAATTCTCTACTATTATTCTGACATTTCACATTCTTAAAATAAAGTGGTGATCCTAACTGACCTAAAACAGGGAAGTTTTACGAGGATTAAATGTCAGGAATTGTGAAAAACTGAGTTTAAATGTATTTGGATAAGGTGTATGTAAACTTCCAACTTCAACTGTATATGTTAGACTCCTAGTCTCTTCACTTCCTAAGTTAAACTTAGAAAAGTGCATCTATTAGTTATTGTTCAAACAACATACGTATTAGTTAATAGCAACTGTATAGGTTATATTGCATAATCCATAAAGATGAGGTGGAGTTTCCCCCTTGTGTTATAAAGCACTTTGAGTGATTTATAAATCCAATCAATTGAAGTTGCTGTAAAGTGCAATGATGGTAGGCTTTAGATAGAGTTTTTTCAAAGACCCAAAGTCCTGTTAAACTGTGAGGGTTCACCCTGGGGTAGGGTTGGGCCATGTATCCTATTTTAAGGTATGGATCCACATACCCGTATGGATTTTTACAAAAGGTCTATGACGATATGCTGATACAGTGCTAAATACATGGAAAGTTGGATAACTTCACTGTCAGTTTTGTCCTAGTTGAGTATAAAACAAATATAATGTAAAAATCCCATTAAAAACACTTATAATTCATTTTTGCCATCCCAGGGGCATGCACTACTCATAAAACAGGTTTAGAACTTGTATTATTCAGATACTTCAACATACCGTCAAATACTGACATAAATTAGAAAAATATTGTAACATGATATTTTGGCCCTATCGCCCATATTTCTCCATACCCTGGGGTTTCCTCCTCCCTCCTTGGCTGCGTAGATCATCTGCAGGGCGGACTCTGCCAGGGTCTTAGTCTGGTCCAGGAAGGCCATCTGCTGCTGGTGGTCCTGCAGCTTGGACGCCACGCCCACCGACGCCCTGATCAGAGGCTCATAGTAGCCCGCCAGCTGGGTCACCTGGGATGGAAAGGGGTCAAGGGTCAGAGGTTAATGTGTCAGACTGATTATTGTTACGTTCCAGATCGTCATAAAAAAAAATTAAAAAAAACATGGAACGTAGCTATTGACTGCACCTGACAGGTGATATAGACCTAGTATTGGTAACAGTGATGATGCTGCAACTAGTTACCTTGTGTCCTAGTTGGGCAGCTTCCCCTCTGGCGGCTGTAGATATTGGGTCGATTAGGTATCCAATCTCTTGCACTGTGGACGTCAGCTGCTCTTGCAAGGCCTGATGGGATTGATCAGAGTAAAATAATTTCAACATTGGTCATTATGCAAGGCATGTTGTGGTTGTGTGGCAATTCTGACGCTCCCTGTCCAAACTGCTTTTAACTTAATTCAAATGGCAGTTGGTCTCAATTAGCAGTAGACCTGATCAAGGATCTGTTGCCCACTAACGGACAGAGAGATTGAGAGAGATGGGTAAAGGGAGAGAAGGATGGATAGAGAGAGAATGAGATGGGGGGGGGTTGCCTGTGGGTCAGCAGAGCGTGTAGTGTCTCATTAACGATCATTACCTCCAGTGAGATGTCATCCCTTCTGGCCAGGTTCTGGCTGACTGCGGCTAGCGAGGCCTGCTCAATGTTCCGGATACATCTGTTGATGTTATCTATGGAGTAGTCACACTCCCTCTGGCCTGGAGCCTTGTCCCTGAGAGGCGGAGAGAGAAATAGAGAGGGTAGAGAGGGAAAGAGGATGAAATAAATAAAAAGAGCATGTTTATTTATGTCAGCTAGCAGGCATCCAACAGGATCAGAGATATCTGGAGAGATGGTGAATTCTAACAAACCATGAGTAAGCCGATCAACAGCCTTGAGCCAAATCAGCCAATCAGAGATCAAGGATGTACATTATGGTCTTGTCCAACCTCTGAAGGTTATTATAACTGCTTATCATAACTTAATGAGTTATAACAGCTGTCCATGTCCAGGCCAGTAAGAAGTGCAGTGCTGTTACTGTGCTAACCTGATGGCCGTGATGAGACCTTTGATGGAGTCGGACACAGTCCGAGAGTGGCCAGCCAGGACCGACCAGGTGGGTGGATCTTTGGGGTTAATAACCAGTGAACGTGCAGTCTTCAGCAGGTGGGTGGAGCTGTCCAGCATGGAGCGAGCTGATTGGAGGATGGGCTCCTGAGCAGCAGAGCCCTGCACATAAACAAACGAATGAAAGATGAGCATCTCCATGACAACCATTACAAATAAACTGTTTAACGTAAACGTTTTCTACACCCACAATGTCATTGCAGTTGCTCTCAGACATCAAAATAAGGTTTCAACTTTCACACAAGTTGAACGGAGCACCATGTTTAGAAATGGCCAGAAGTGTGTAGTCGTACCTCATTGCTGATCTGAGCAGGGACGCTAGCGAACTCTGGATTAGACGCAAACGCTGTGAGGTTCTCAACAGCCTCTATGAGTGGAGCTGTGGCCACCAGACACGTGTTCCTATTCTCCTGAGAGAAATCACCATCCAGAGCCTAGAGAGAAAGAAATGGAGAAACCCAGGTCAATATACACATAATGGGCCAGTTTATCAGTTCAAAAAACCTCATTGGAGTCTGCAGTCTTACCTTTATAGTTTTGACCAGGTTGGCTGTGCTGTTGGCCACCTCCTTGGCAGATTGGACAAAGTGTCTCTTGGCTGTGGGGTTGGCTGTCTTGGAGGAGGCCAGGCGACAGGCGTTGCAAAGAGCTGATGTGTGCTTTGCTACGATGGTGGCAGACGACAGCACCTGAAAACACCCACCATAACAGTCTCAGAAAGCCATACCCTAAATGGGAACATTGGTACGTGGTGGGAGGCAACCCGGATGTCTAGACAGATGAACCATAACACGTCAGATGAAGGACGACAACAAACAAATCAGCAGCTCGGGATTTTTCTAAAGTAGATCACAAGAGATAAACATGACAAAGGGAACAGCTGATGGCTCATAAACATCTCATTTCAATAGACTCTTCAAATCAACCCAAGGTGACTAGTTAGTAAACAAATAAAACCAAACAAACCTGTGTTATTATGTCCCAACTGACCTGTGAGGGGCTGCTGTCCGGATCCACCAGGTTCTGACAGGCCATCTGGATCGCCTGATTGGCTCGTGCAAATTGGATGGCGTCGACCAACCCCTGACGCCCTGCCTGACTGTTGGGGTCAGACACGCCCACCAGGTAGGAGGCCTGAGGAGAGAGAACAGGAGGAGAGACATCAACATACTGTAGAACCAGACGTGGCTCTCATAGTAGCAGAAAACAGGTAGGCTACAATGTTAGCAGCTTAAATAGCAGCTTTTTACTGAACACAGCATCTGGTCTACACACAGATGGACAGAGCCTACTCATGTGTGGTATATTGATGTAGTAAGGGAAAACCCAGACATGGTCAGTAGTGGAAAAACAGAAGTCCACACTACTCTCTTTCTACACTAGCACAACACTCCCTAGCTCAAGCAGAGCACACATAGGGTGCTCACATATTCACACAGTATGACACACAGTATGTCTGGTAGGTTCGTAGCATGTCCTAACCTGTCCTGCAGCCTCAGTGAGCCCACACAGGGCCTTGGAGGCCAGTCCCACACAGCCCCCAAACGCTGGCACATCCCCGGTTTTACAGTTCTGAGAAATGCCAGCCATGGACTCTCCCAGGACCTGAAAGAACAGGGGGAACAGAGGAAAAGAGCAGAAGGGAGGGATTAAGCTGTAGCATTCCTCAGCCAGGCAGGTCACCGCTCTCTCTCTGCTCTCCCTCCCATCTCTCCATCTCTACTCGTTTCCATCTGTCTGGAGGTTGTGGTTATGCTTGCTCTTTCAGCAGCGCTCAGGGTCATGGCCCTCCCTACCTTGGAGTTCTCCATGACGCTCTCGATGCAGTGGAAGTAGGAGAGGTTGCTGACTGGCTCGTTGGGGCTGGCTAGCATTCCTTTCACCGCCTGAGAGGAGAGGGAAAACATCTTAACATCTAGAACGGAACCTGCTAATTTAACTAAAACCAAAGAAACCCATTACAGATACAACTTACAACTCAATATTCTCCTAGAGCACTCCCATAATCTATACATTTAACATAACCCACTTTAATGATGCTACTATCCAATCTCTCATAACAACAAAGGCTGCTACAGATGACACTGCTTTTACTAACACCCTTACTGCTCCATCTAACACTCCTGCTACCACCACTATGACTGCAGCTGTTATCAGTAAAGCTAATGTTATTGATGTAAGCTGTTGATGTTGATGGTACCTCCAGCTCTCGTAGGGCATTGTCACACTCCTTCTGTCCCGGGGCCTGCTGTGTGGCCAGTGTGATTAGCTGGTTAATGCTCTCTGTCACTGCTCTGAAACACAGGATGGGAGGGAGAGGAGTGAGAGAGGGGAGAGCCCGAGAGAGAGAGCCCGAGAGAAGTTAAAAATGAGAGGCACTTAGTCCAGCGTTCAGCTCCATTACACAAACACAAGGTCCCAGGCTCCATTGGTTCCAAATCTAATATTGTGCTCTGGGTCCCTCTGATCTCCCCCCCCCTCCTCCTCCTCCCTCTCTCTTTTTTCAGCAGAATTCCAGCAGGCTTCAGTGAGCCAGTCAGACATTTCAGTCACACACCTCCCTCTTAACCTTCCAATTACCAGACAGGAAATTAACAGCCTCCACAAGCCTGAAGGGAGACAGCACTTCATCTACCACCTAGGAGGACATTTCTGCTGTGAAGTGGAGCTACACTGGAGGTGTGAGATTGAGAAGTGCATGTGTGTCACATCAAAAGCCTTGTCCCTTCCTAAGGCACAGTGAAACCTCCCATTGCTTTGGCCCTGGCATAAGCGTATTGTAACACATTGCAAAAGTTGAATGAACTGTGGGTGGAAAATCTCCTGTTCTAAATCCAACATGACATAATAAATAACCAATCAACAGGTGTGGTATTGTGAGAGCCCACATAGAGGGTAGTGTATGGTAGGTACCTTGCAGCAGCAGCCAGAAGGTTCTTGGCGTTAGCTGCCCCAGGGTCTACAGACAGAGACTTGGCTGCCAGGAGCAGCTTGCTGGAAGCCATGGAGATGTTCTTCAGGTTACCTATCACCTGGATCTGCTCATCTTTCCTCTACAACATCCACAGCACAATCACCAGTTATTACAAGTCATTAACACTAGTTGTAAATCAATCATATACAAAAGTCATACAGAAAGGGCATGAAATGTTGCTAGTCATTTAGAGAGTCTAAATGAACCCAAATCTGCCTAGTAACTGATCCCCTCAGAGCGATGACACGGCTATATAGTGCTAATCAACGCTGAATGTAACCTTTATTTAACTAGGTAAGCCAGTTAAGAACAAATTATTTAAAATGACGGCCTACAATGGCCAAACCCAGACGACGCTGAGCCAATTGGGACTCCAATTGGCCCAGACTCACAATTGGAATCGAACCAGGGTCTGTAGTGATGCTTCTAGCACTGAGATGCAGTGCCTTAGACCGCTGCACCACTCGGGAGCCCTGTGCAACTGACTATCCCTGGTCCACCTTTCCATCAGTCAGATGAATAGGAGAATGGAATGGTTTTCTAGCTGCACCATGCTTAACATGTCTATTGTTCCCCTCAAACTCTGTTCTAAACAAAGACTCTATGGTTACAACTCTGCTGCTGGCAGTTCCTGCAGTCACCTGGGTCTGATTTGGTAATCAGTGTCATGCCATTAAGATTTCCTCCTTCCTTATCAGCAAGGCAGCCCGGAAAAGACCTTCAACTGTCATCTTATTTAGACTACATTTAACAGACCGCCGCTCTGAGGCAATTCAATTGAATATTCCGTATCTATAAGGAAAGTTAATCAACAAATAGATTGACTGATGGTTGGCCAAGCTATGACTTTTTAAGGCCAATTGGTCAACTTCTCCTCCTCTATTTTCCATCAAATCAGCTTTGATAAATTATACAGTTGGTTCTTATGTCCAAAAGGTGATGAAGAGGCTTACGTAAATAAATTAGTCACTAAAACAGTCACATCCAGTATGGTGCCTCGTTTGTGTTCATTAGGCACGAAACAAAACAACAAAAGTGCGTGGAACGGGGAGGCACTATGTGAACTTGTCAGTAAGAAATGTTCATTATGGTTTCCATTGCTATGGTATGGCGTGCCCTAATGAACACGTTCCAGGTTCAGTACCACACAGACAGACCACTGTGACTGCACCTGAGTGTGCCCAGACATCTCAATGCCGGCGTCCAAGAACTCATCAAAGTCTTCGCTGAACTTCCCAGATGCGTCTGCGAGCTGGGTGCTGGAGCCGCGGGAGGCATGGACCACGTCTCCTGCTGATTGGTTCAGATCTGCTGCGGTCTGGTTCAGCTCGCTCTGGGCCTCCTGGAACGACCTGGTGGATGGAGGGAGCTACAGAGAAAGAGAAAGATAAGAGATAGAGAAATACAGAGAGACAACAAAGACAGCCATAGCGAGTCAGTGTTTAGGTTGTGGTGCAATACATGTAAGTTTGGTTTAAAAACATTAGATAAGTGTTTGACCTAGCGGCAGTTTTAAATCAATAAACGGGTGATTAACTCAGGGGTAATCAGTGGCTTCACGTGAATGTTTTTTCAATAAAGTAACCTTTACTTAAGGAAGTGTAGAACTTACCGTTTCTCCCAGCAGTTTCTTGCTGGCCTCTCCAATGCTCCTGAGGGCCATGTCCACATCCTTCTGGCCAGGCAGGCAGTTGACACAGTTATTCAGAGAGTGGGACACAGCCCTGGCCACCTGAAGCAGAGAGAACAGGTGTGTGTGAGCACAGGTGTGCGTGTGTGAGCGTGCCTGCGTGTGTGATCATTCATGCGTGAACGGAGGTGTTTTCCACAGTAGTGATGTTGCTGAGCTGCAATCACAATCTTAAAATGCTAATGAGCCAAGAAGCATAGCGGAGTAATTGATGTTCCTAATTTGCACTTCTGTTTCCAACAGAACATATGCCAACCAATATGTCTGTGTCCCTGTGGGGCCTAGCAACAGAACAGGAGTCGTGCTGCTGAAAGGATTACTGAATGCTCAACTAGGACTACCTGAAAAGATAAGAGACAATTGAAGCCTTTTATTTGGTAAGATTTAAAAGAGATCATCATCCAAAGAGGAATTCAAAGACTTTCATCGGATTCCATTCAAAAACAAAGGGATCTTCGACACCATGTAAAATGGGTCCTATTTCTCTCTCATTTGCAAAGGAACAGAACAAGCACCACAATACTATGTCCCATCTGTTCCTTTATCTGCAGAAGCATCGATAGATGCATCCTTTATTCATCTGGTGGGAAGGTTATATGGGGAGGACCAGGCATTAATAATTGATGTGTGCATAAAGCTGTGCATCTCCTGCTACAGCAGGCGGAGGATCAACACCTCACTGTGTTTGACAGGTGATCAGTGTTTTGTTCAGCTGGGCTGATAAAATGTGAACTATTATTTGTCTATGAAAAGTTATTTTATTATTCACAACCAGGTACTGTAGTTGTGAGAAGTGATCTGTGGAAGCTCTACAATAAAAATATTTGCCTCTCATTTGACCTTCACTGTAACACAAGCCAAAACTTTCTGAATAAAAGTGGTGATATTAAAACACTAGTAGCATTTGGTTGTCTAAGAGTACCAACCACAGTCCACTCCATTCAGACAGAGGACAATTATACTGAACAGATGGAAAATATGGACGTTAGCAGAGCCATATACAGCTGAAGTCGGAAGTTTACATACACCTTAGCCAAATACATTTAAACTCAGTTTTTCACAATTCCTGACAAAATGTCCCTGTTTTAGGTCAGTTAGGATCACCACTTTATTTTAAGAATGTGAAATGTCAGAATAATAGGAGAGAATTTATTTCAGCTTTTATTTCTTTCATCACATTCCCAGTGGGTCAGAAGTTTACATACACTCAATTAGTATTTGGTAGCATTGCCTTTAAATTGTTTAACTTGGGTCAAACATTTCGGGTAGCCTTTCACAAGCTTCCCACAATAAGTTGGGTGAATTTTGGCCCATTCCTCCTGACAGAGCTAGTGTAACTGAGTCTGGTTTGTAGGCCTCCTTGCTCACACACGCTTTTTCAGTTCTGTCCACAAATGTTCTATGTGATTGAGGTCAGGGCTTTGTGATGGCCACTCCAAAAACTTGACTTTGTTGTCCTTAAGCCATTTTGCCACAACTTTGGAAGTATGCTTGGGGTCATTGTCCATTTGGAAGACCCGTTTGCAACCAAGCTTTAACTTCCTGACTGATGTTGCTTCAATATATCCACAATTTTCCTCCCTTATGATGCCATCTATTTTGTGAAGTGCACCAGTCCCTCCGGCAGCAAAGCACCCACACAACATCATGCTGCCACCCCCGTGCTTCACGGTTGGGATGGTGTTCTTCAGCTTGCAAGCATCCCCCTTTTTCCTCCAAACATAACGATGGTCATTATGGCCAAACTGTTCTGTTTTTGTTTCATCAGACCAGAGGACATTTCTCCGAAAAGTACAATCTTTGTCCCCATGTGCAGTTGCAAACCGTAGTCTAGCTTTTTTATGGCGGTTTTGGAGCAGTGGCTTCTTCCTTGCTGAGTGGCCTTTCAGGTTATGTTGATATAGGACTCGTTTTACTGTGGATATAGATACTTTTGTACCCGTTTCCTCCAGCAAGGTCCTTTGCTGTTGTTCTGGGATTGATTTGCACTTTTCGCACCAAAGTACGTTAATCTCTAGGAGACAGAGAGACAGCTCCTTCCTGAGCGGTATGACGGCTGCGTGGTCCCATGGTGTTTATACTTGTGTACTATTGTTTGTACAGATGAACGTGGTACCTTCAGGCGTTTGGAAATTGCTCCCAAGGATGAACCGGACTTGTGGAGGTCTACAATTGTTTTCTGAGGTCTTGGCTGATTTCTTTTGATTTTCCCATGATGTCAAGCAAAGAGGCACTGAGTTTGAAGGTAGGCCTTGAAATACCTACACAGGTACACCTCCAATTGACTCAAATAATGTTAATTAGTCTATCAGAAGCTTCTAAAGCCATGAAATCATTTTCTGGAATTTTCCAAGCTGTTTAAAGTCACAGTCAACTTAGTGTATGTAATCTTCTGACCCATTGGAATTGTGATACAGTGAATTATAAGTTAAATAATCTGTCTGTAAACAATTGTTGTAAAAATTACTTGTGTCATGCACAAAGTAGATGTTCTAACCGACTTGTCAAAACTACAGTTTGTTAACAAGAAATTTGTGGAGTGACTCCAACCTAAGTGTATGTAAACTTCTGACTTCAACTGTACATACACATAGCAGAGCCTTTTATAGAGATATACAGTAGCTTCATCCCTATATGGCTCTGCACGTTATTGTACTGAAGTCCCCTCCTCACCTGGGCTAGCCTCTGCTGGCTCTCTGCGTCACCGGGAGAGACCAGGGCCTGCTTGGCCTCATGGATCAGCATGGCCGAGCCTTCCATAACATCACAGGCTGAATCCAACATGGACGCCGCTGCCTGAGGGTTGGTGGTAGAGGCTGCCACGCCCCGCGCTGCCTGGGCTAGAGTCTTCAGGGCCTGGGCTGTCTCTCTGGCTGCTAACCCTGGAGGCAAATATACAAATGGTGAGTAGGGTTTGGAATGTTACAAATAAAGAAGAGTTATTACAGAAGTAGCAGAAGTAGCTCTCCACTGCCGCACGGAAAGCGCCCTCTCCACTGCCGCACGGAAAGCGCCCTCTCCACTGCCGCACGGAAAGCGCCCTCTCCACTGCCGCACGGAAAGCGCCCTCTCCACTGCCGCACGGAAAGCGCCCTCTCCACTGCCGCACGGAAAGCGCCCTCTCCACTGCCGCACGGAAAGCGCCCTCTCCACTGCCGCACGGAAAGCGCCCTCTCCACTGCCGCACGGAAAGCGCCCTCTCCACTGCCGCACGGAAAGCGCCCTCTCCACTGCCGCACGGAAAGCGCCCTCTCCACTGCCGCACGGAAAGCGCCCTCTCCACTGCCGCACGGAAAGCGCCCTCTCCACTGCCGCACGGAAAGCGCCCTCTCCACTGCCGCACGGAAAGCGCCCTCTCCACTGCCGCACGGAAAGCGCCCTCTCCACTGCCGCACGGAAAGCGCCCTCTCCACTGCCGCACGGAAAGCGCCCTCTCCACTGCCGCACGGAAAGCGCCCTCTCCACTGCCGCACGGAAAGCGCCCTCTCCACTGCCGCACGGAAAGCGCCCTCTCCACTGCCGCACGGGAAAGCGCCCTCTCCACTGCCGCACGGGAAAGCGCCCTCTCCACTGCCGCGCGGGAAAGCGCCCTCTCCACTGCCGCGCGGGAAAGCGCCCTCTCCACTGCCGCACGGCAAGCGCCCTCTCCACTGCCGCACGGCAAGCGCCCTCTCCACTGCCGCACGGCAAGCGCCCTCTCCACTGCCGCACGGCAAGCGCCCTCTCCACTGCCGCACGGCAAGCGCTCTCTCCACTGCCGCACGGCAAGCGCCCTCTCCACTGCCGCACGGCAAGCGGTACCGATGCACCAAGTCTGGAACCAACAGGACCCCAAACAGCTTCTACTCCCAAGCCATTAGACTACTAAATAGTTAACCAAATAGCTACCCAGACTATCTGCATTGACCCTCTTTGCACTAACTCGTACCTCTGGACATCGACTCGGTACTGGTACCCGTGTATAATGCCAAGTTATCGTTACTCATTGTGTATTTATTCCTTGTGTTCTTATTTTTTTCTATATTTTTCTCTCTGCATTGTTGGGAAGGGCCCATAAGTAAACATTTCACTGTCAGTCTACACCTGTTGTTTACCAAGCATGTGACAAATAAAATGAAAAAAATTATGAAAAGGACTGTTTGCATTCAGATGTGTCAAACATCCAAATACATTCAGAAGATTGAATTAAGGCTTAATAAATGCATGGTTATGACCTCCGATATCCATAGCCCTCTCACGTTGACAGTGTGCTATACCAGGTAGCGAGAGCCTCTGGTTTAGTTTCATAACGTCTAAACCACTGACTGCCTCAACAAGGGAATGCAACATTTCAGCATCAACACAACACATTGGGGAGGAATCTAGTAAATTGAATCAGCTTGCATTACCCCATTCATCTAGACAAGATTACTGAAGGAATGTCACATCTATTGAAGTAGGGGAAGGATTTCTTCTGTTTTAGTCTTTGTGCTACTTTTCAGAGAGTAAAGGTTGAAACTAATTTACTATTGACCTTGAAGCATCAAATATGTTGACGCTTTCAGTAGTAACAGTAAAATCTGTACTCAAAAGTGAAATATACTATTATAGACACATCCTGGTGGTGCTATGGAGTTTGTTATTTAGTGGTATTGCTCTAAGTAGAATAGGAGCCCCAGGGCAGTAGTACAGTACCTGTGTAGTGTTCATTGCCCTGTGCAGCACAGGTGAGCAGCTGAGCCATGGAGGATCCCACAGACTTTGAGGTGCTGCCCAGATCCTGAGCACACTTCTCCAACTGCAGAGAGAACAGCCCACAGTACATCAGACACCCAGACAAACAGACTCAGCAATGGATGAAAGAGTAATCACTAGAAGTAATGAGAGACGTTGATTAATTCAATGAATCAGATTTCCCTGACCGATTCTCCAGGTAGTGGTTTCAGCTGCATGTCTATGGTAGCCATCTTGGCGTCTTGGAGCTCAGTCTTCAGAGTCTGGACGGCTGTGAGAGCTGAGTGGATCTCCATGGGGCCGCAGGCTTCGTGGGCCTAAAGAGCACAGGGAGAGAGCAGACCATTGAATTAGTCATTCTAGACTGACAGCTTTTAACCCATCTGAGCTGGTATTTAGTGCCATAGTCTATCAGAAGCTGGCTAGTCCTAACAGGGGATAGGTACCCTCACAAAGTGACAGAGGTGAGCGACAGGTATGACTTAAGTGTGTGTGTGTATGTACCTTCTGTGCTGCGGTTCTGAGCTCTGCCAGGCTGGTGGCCAGGTTCTTGGCACACTGACCCAGCTGCATAGCAGCGGCCTGGTTCATCACCGTGGGAACAGACGACTTCGCTGATGTCACCATCTTACTGCCAGGCTGTCATGAGAGAAACAGGAAACAGAAAAATGTCAAATTCATCCCAAGAAGATGTTTGGTACCAGAGAATAGATGTCTTTCTTAGAATCTATTATGACTACAAAACCCAGCCTTGCCCAAGTATTAGACATCAATAAGATATCTTTAGAAGCTTTCAAGCACACACACACATATATCAGCACTGTACAATATATTGAGATCCCTTCATTCAATATGTGGTGAGATTAGGAGCCAGACTGGCACTGGGGGTGTACCTGTAGGAAGTTCTGGCTGGTGATGATGAGGGCTAGCTGGGTAGTGAGGTCTTCAGGCTGGGCCTGGCTGCCCCTTACCCCCTGGACCAGCCGGGGAATGTGGTCTGCCATGGCCTAGTGAGCCGCACACATACATAAACAGTAGACACACATACAGTATTCAACCACAGTTTCTATATAGCTGTAGCACCATTATAGCTGTTTAACTACAGTAGGCATACACAGTGTTCAATGCAAGGAACTGGCGATGTCCCCTGACATTAAGAGACTTATCCCCAGTACCTTGCAGCTCTGCACCAATTGCTGGTGAGCAGCGGTGTTCTTGTTGGAGGCTGCTGCATTCTGGGAGGCAGCGATGGTCTGGGTGGCTGCAGCTGCAGCTTGCTTGGCGGCATTCTGTTGGAATGTCACACACGTCAGGCATGTTTAGAATCACTGCCTCGACGAATCAACACACACACACACAAGATGCCTCCCAAATGGCACCCCATTCCCTTTATAGTGCACTTATTTGGACCAGGAGGCCCATGGTCAAAAGAAGCGTACTAAAGGGAATGGAGTGGCATTTGGGAGGCAGACAGTCTCTGTTTAGAGCCAGGGTTCCTCAGGTCAGAGATCAAATATTTGTCGTGCCATCTTTAATGTCGGGCAGCAGGGTTCAAACAGTCTCCTGATTTGGTATTTTATTAGGATCCCCATTGGCTGTTGTGAGAGCCTCTGGCCCACTCAAAACATGAACAATACAGAACATTAACAGCTCAAGGACAAAACTTCATCAATTTAAAAAAGGCACACGTAGACTCCATGTCAATACATACACGCACAAACTATCTAGGTCAAATAGGGAAGGTGTTGCTTTATTGGTTTCTTGAGACCAGGTTTGCTGTTCATTTGAGCAGTATGAGATGGAACGCAGTTCCATGCAATAATGGCTCTATATAATACTGTACGCTTTCTTGAAATCGGTTCTGGATTCGGGGACTATGAAAAGACCCATGGTGGCATGTCTGGTGGGGTAAGTGTGTGTGTCAGAGCTGTGTGGAAGTTGACTATGCAAACAATTTGCAATTTTCAACACATTGTTTCTTATAAAAAGAAGTGATGCAGTCAGTCTCTCCTCAACTCTTAGCCAAGAGAGACTGACATGCATAGTATTTATATCCTCCTTCTGATTACAATAAAAATTAAGGTGTGCCACTCTGTTCTGGGCCAGCTGCAGCTTATCTAGGTCTTTTCTTGCAGCACTTGACCACACAATAATCAAGGTAAGACAAAACTAAAAGCCTGCAGAACTTGCTTTTTGGAGTGTGGTGTCCAAAAAAAGCAGAGCATCTCTTTATTACGGACAGACCTCTCCCCATTTTTACAACCATTGAATCTATATGTTTTGACCATGACAGTTTACAATCTAAGGTAACACCAAGTAATTTAGTCTACTCAACTTGTTCAACAACCACACCATTCATTACCAGATTCAGCTGAGGTCTAGAACTTAGGGAATGATTTGTACCAAATACAATGCTCTTAGCTTTAGGACCAGTTTATTACTAGCCACCGATTATAAAACAGACTGCAACTCTTTGTTAAGGGTTTCAGTGACCTAATTAGCTGTGGTTGCTGATGCGTATATGGTTGAATCATCAGCATACATGCTTTGTTTAATGCCAGTGGCAGGTCATTGGTAAAAATAAAAAAGAGTAGAGGGCCTAGAGAGCTGCCTTGCAGTACACCACACTTTACATGTTTGACAGAGAAGCTTCCATTAAATAAAACCCTTTGAATTATATTAGATAGATGGCTCTGAATCCACGATATGGCAGAGGTTGAAAAGCCATAACACATAAGTTCTCTCAGCAACAGGTTATGGTCAATACTATCAAAGGCTGCACTGAAATCTAACAGTACCGCTCCCACAATCTTCTTATAAAACAATCAGTCATTTGTGTCAGTGCAGTACATGTTGAGTGCCCTTCTCTATAAGCATGCTGAAAGTCTGTTGTTAATTTGTTTATAGAGAAATAGCATTGTATTTGGTCAAGCTGATAGGTCTGCTGTTAGAACCAGTAAAGGCCGCTTTATGTGATCGATACATGAACAATCTTGTTTAGGGCTGTGGCGGTCATGAAATTTCGTCAGCCGGTGATTGTCAAGCAAATAACTGTCGTCTCACGGTAACTGACCATTAATTAACAAACACATTTAGCATCTCCTGGCTTCCACACATAGCCTACAAGCCATTTAAAAAAAAAAGTATAATAAATCCATGTAATATAGCCTACCCCTTCACAATAAATCCATTATTTATTTTAGACAGGTCTAAAGAAGCATGATATGAAGAAAATGTAGTCTATTTCAGAAGAAAAGAATAGCATGCTCGGAGTTGTCCTTATGTTAGGTCCTGATATGGCTATGCCAAATGGCTGTGGGCTACACTACTTAATTTAGCAGATAGGATGTGCTTATAATTCCGTGGCATTATTTTATAGTATTAAGAATACAATTGAACAAAGCTGAATAAAATATAAATATTTTCTCCAAAACGATTTGAGGGAATGCGCACACACACTATTCTGTGTTGAGTGGTTAGCAAAGAAATAGGTACTTCTATATGCATAATTTAGATGTATTAATGTAACTTTAGTTGTTCTACAAACAGTGGGCTATATGTTTTGATTTTTAATACATTGTAAGGTTGCATGATGAGACTAATGATGATTTGAAAAAATCTCGAAAGGCATGAGCTCGGCTTTGTTTTTGCACAGGCTGTACACACGCCAATAGTCTCTCATTCACAATTTGACAAGCACTTGATAATGCCTCGAATTTCACAGTGGCATCCCCTTCGTGGCCGTAATGCACGCTAAATAAATCCATGCCTTTTGCAGTGCTGCGTTGTGCCCTTCTCCCTGAGTGTGCAACGCAATCCGAAGCATCTCACTCACACGGCTCTCTGTCATATCCAATTCCGAGGTGCATATTGAAGATATTGAAAGAACTGTCCACATTTACTTTCGTCAGCCAACAAGATGAGCAGGCCTAACGAACAGCAAAAGCACTAGCCTATATCAATCTACTATCTCCCATAGTACCAAAAGTCGACCTATTCTATTCTTTGCGAGAAATAAATATTCCATGAATCAGTCAGTGTGTGTAAGTGAATCTGTGTGTGCTGCGGGGTTGAAGCTACAAACCCATAGGCTTTGCTCTATTCATCCCTTCCAGGGTTTTGGGAGGGAGGGTGGACAACGAGCCTGTCATAGCAGATGTAAGTAATGTCCCCACGCACTCTGGCAGCTTTCATGGCCAAGATAAGTTCTTTCCTCTTCTGGTGCACAGCTTCAGGATAGTCCTCGTTGAGGAAGGTACACGTTCCTCTCAAGTTCTTGGCTCTTTCCAGAACAGCTACCTTGTGCTTTTTTATTATTATTTTTTATTTCAGCTTTATTTAACAAGTTAGGCCAGTTGAGAACAAGTTCTCATTTACAACTGAGACCTGACCAAGATAGAGCTAAGCAGTGCGACACAAACACAGAGTTACACACGGGATAAATAAACGTACAGTCAATAACACAATAGAAAAGTCTATATACAGTGTGTGCAAATGTAGTAAGATTAGGGAGGTAAGGCAATAAACCTCAAGAACCTGACCACTACGGGCCTGTCACATGGGCCGGTGGTGGGGTTTCCAGTTCTGTAGGCGCGCTCCACCTCAATCTTCTAGTGGTCCATCTTCAGTTTCGCCGAGATCATTTCCCTCACTTTGTCCTCAGACTCCATCCAGGTCTCATGTGGCAATTCTACAATTACGTCCACAACCATGTTGTTCCTGCAAACTGTTCTTCAGGCCCTGGACCTCTCTGGTCAGGTCGTCCATTCTTTTATTAGTTGAGTCCACCAGTATTTGGACAAAACACTACAAGCCATTTTCTTGTTGAAACAACTGCATGTAGAATTTTTGTTTTGTTTTCTTCGCTCACCTGTGACGGAGAGACACCACTGTCCTCAACAGTACTCCTGCTGGCTTTGGTCTTTGTCATGGTACCTAGCAACGTAGGTTACGCTGTTACTCCTCACAGTTCCAGACAGGGCAGGTCGCAGGGAAGATTGAAAACAACAAAGAGCAGGGATCTAGACAGCCACAAGCCCGGGACAATCTGTGATCCCAGCCACGGGGGCTGCGTTCAAGCCCTCAAGAAAACCCCGCTAGCTTGATAGGCAACTAGCAATCAGCTACACCAAATAGCACCTCAGAACCGGTCTTGGTCGGCAGGATCACTGGACAGAGAGTAGCAGACCCAGCAACTGATGCCAACTGCGTCTCGGGATCCAAACTCAAAAAGGTAGCTAGATATTAAGAAACTTTATAACACACTTCCAAAACACCAAACTTTCCAAAACAACAAACCGAGCTCTCCCTCATTCCACGTTCAACAGTCATATGTAAAATGCTCCTTTTACATTTCAGTGGCTAGTAGGATGACGATCGAAGAATGATACTGGATGGTCTCTACTTTCATATGAGGGAAAACATACAAGGACTTCTCAGAATGTAAACAGGAAGGGAAAGGAAGTTTCTATAACAGTTGAATGTACACAGAGTACACTGTAGCTCTCCAAACACACTCAGTAATGTCCTGTACTGTATATAACTGTTCTTGCATGGTTTACATCAGCAGTTGGAAATAATAACTCTGGTAATGTAATCACCTCTGCACGTTAACCTAAAGCCCCAAATAATACAGCATATAAAAAAATACTATTTCTAGACTTTCACTCAAAGCCTGTTGTTTTCCATGTGATTGACAATGTGGTGTGTATGTAGAGCAAGAGCTATGATGAGGAGAAGCAAGTGGAAGTGCCTGGTTACTCAGCCCCAGAGCCATATACAGAGTTTTGCAAACCCATTAATGGGACGCCATCTTAGCACCAAACTCGCGGCGCCACCCATAGGTATACTGTACATATATATGGCTCTGCCCAGCCTAGCTCAGACCCATCCAACTGACCTCGAGCCTGTTAATGAGCTTCTTCTTGATGGCGTTCTGAGCTGCAGCGTTGGTGGCCACGCGTAACCCCTCAGCTGCCTCCCTCAGTCTCTGCTGCTGGTCCTCGTTCTCTGGGTATGCTGCTGCGCCCTGTTACACACACACACACACACACACACACACCCCCAGAGACAGACAGACAAACAGAGACAAAGGAAGACACCTCATCTATCATTAAACTGGAGCAGATGGAGATGCATCCAGGGAAAGTCCAACTGTAATCATGTCCGTTTGTAATGACAGCAGCTCTTCTTTGTCTATCTATCAACATCTTGTTGCTGAGGAAACGTCAAGATTCCTTTTCATTACCTCCTCCTCTGGCTCCAGCTCTCTTTACCTCTCTCTTTCTCTCCAGCTGTCTCTGATTGTACGTGACTGGGTTCAGTACACACAAACCAATATCCTAAGAGCCTCTGTGCGTCCTATTGTTGAGGGAATGAAGAGAATCTAGAGCCTAAGCCTCCATGCCATTTAGTTAATTAAGCAGCCAGGCGCTTCCCTCACCTGCTGCTGAATGTAACCCTCTACAGTACATTACAGCAGCCATCTTATATCTCACTAATACACACACACACTAAAAACATACCACCCACAGCCACAAGGTGATGTTTATAGTAAGCCCAGACTAATGTGAAGAGACGTTACAGTACTAAATCCTCAAGAGTAGAGGGGAATAATGTGATTGACTGTTGAAATGCAAAACACTTTCTTCATAACAGTGTGTCATGTTAGCCAGCCCAGTACAGGCTATTATTCATACTATTCACTGCTTCCTGTACGCCAGGTTAACTGGTCACCTACAGTGGGGAGAACAAGTATTTGATACACTGCCGATTTTGCAGGTTTTCCAACTTACAAAGCATGTAGACGTCTGTAATTTTTATCATAGGTACACTTCAACTGTGAGAGACGGAATCTAAAACAAAAATCCAGAAAATCACATTGTATGATTTTTAAGTAATTAATTTGCATTTTATTGCATGACATAAGTATTTGATACATCAGAAAAGCAGAACTTAATATTTGGTACAGAAACCTTTGTTTGCAATTACAGAGATCATACGTTTCCTGTAGTTATTGACCAGGTTTGCACACACTGCAGCAGGGATTTTGGCCCACTCCTCCATACAGACCTTCTCCAGATCCTTCAGGTTTCGGGGCTGTCGCTGGGCAATACGGACTTTCAGCTCCCTCCAAAGATTTTCTATTGGGTTCAGGTCTGGAGACTGGCTAGGCCACTCCAGGACCTTGAGATGCTTCTTACGGAGCCACTCCTTAGTTGCCCTGGCTGTGTGTTTCGGGTCGTTGTCATGCTGGAAGATCCAGCCACGACCCATCTTCAATGCTCTTACTGAGGGAAGGAGGTTTTTAGCCAAGATCTCGCGATACATGGCCCCATCCATCCTCCCCTCAATATGGTGCAGTCGTCCTGTCCCCTTTGCAGAAAAGCATCCCCAAAGAATGATGTTTCCACCTCCATGCTTCACGGTTGGGAGGGTGTTCTTGGGGTTGTACTCAACCTTCTTCTTCCTCCAAACACGGCGAGTGGAGTTTAGACCAAAAAGCTCTATTTTTGTCTCATCAGACCACATGACCTTCTCCCATTCCTCCTCTGGATCATCCAGATGGTCATTGGCAAACTTCAGACGGGCCTGGAAATGCGCTGGCTTGAGCAGGGGGACCTTGCATGCGCTGCAGGATTTCAATCCATGACGGTGTAGTGTGTTACTAATGGTTTTCTTTGAGACTGTGGTCCCAGCTCTCTTCAGGTCATTGACCAGGTCCTGCCGTGTAGTTATGGGCTGATCCCTCACCTTTCTCATGATCATTGATGCCCCACGAGGTGAGATCTTGCATGGAGCCCCAGACCGAGTGTGGTTGACCGTCATCTTCAACTTCTTCCATTTTCTAATAATTGCGCCAACAGTTGTTGCCTTCTCACCAAGCTGCTTGCCTATTGTCCTGTAGCCCATCCCAGCCTTGTGCAGGTCTACAATTTTATCCCTGATGTCCTTACACAGCTCTCTGGTCTTGGCCATTGTGGAGAGATTGGAGTCTGTTTGATTGAGTGTGTGTACAGGTGTCTTTTATACAGGTAACAAGTTCAAACAGGTGCAGTTAATACAGGTAATGAGTGGAGAACAGGAGGGCTTCTTAAAGAAAAACTAACAGGTCTGTGAGAGCCGGAATTCTTACTGGTTGGTAGGTTATCAAATACTTATGTCATGCAATAAAATGCAAATTAATTACTTAAAAATCATACAATGTGATTTTTTGGATTTTTGTTTTAGATTCCGTCTCTCACAGTTGAAGTGTACCTATGATAAAAATTACAGACCTCTACATGCTTTGTAAGTAGGAAAACCTTCAAAATCGGCAGTGTATCAAATACTTGTTCTCCCCACTGTATGTGTGATCGGAAATAGTCACTGAAGGGAAAACCAATCGTATTCTAATAATAAAAGGGATTGTAAATGAAACATAGTGTCCGAAATTAAACCACATGGCTTATGTCCAGATTTCTCAGCACACAGCTTTGAGAGAAAGCCAAACGAAGAGCTGCCATCTTCTGTGGACTCCCCACTACTGACACAATCCTTTCACCATGCCTCAGCAAAACATTCTCTACCCTCAATCAATCAATTATATGATGCTTATATAGCATCATATAATATAATATATATAATATATATATTTTTTGTGCATAAACCCCCCCCCCGAGACCCTCTGAAAGTTACAGCCAGGGATCAGCCAATGTTGACGGCAACCCTGGAGCAATTAGGGTTAAGTACCTTGCTCAAGGGCAGATCAACAGATCTTTTGGTTACCTGCCCAACGCTCTAACTGCTAGGCTACCTGCAACTAGGGGTAGTGTTGAATACAGTCCCCTTTCTGACAGTTACCAAGGAAACAGTGGCTGGGCAAATCCTTCATTGACAGTGATAAAGATAGCTGCTATAATGTGATTAATGTGGAATCAAAAGCATTTAACCAGCTGTAAGATATGGCCCCATTTAGCATTCATGATGGCAGGGACATTAATACTTGTCTGTAAGGCTGAGGAGCAGATGAAGAATCAAGTGGACTGCCTGAATAAAAGTAGACGGATATTTAATTAGACAACCTGGAAGCACCCAAATAGCACTGTGGAAAAAGCTCTGGTTTGAATGAATGTAATCAAATGCAATACAACCCCATTTGGATAACCATATCAAACATACATGAAATGCATGTCAATGTAAATTGTAAATAAGAATTTGTTCTTAATTGACTTGCCTAGTTAAATAAAGGTTAAATAAAAACAAACAATACACTGGCAGCTCTGCGAATTACAACCTGTAGTTTCTCACTGGAAAGGGCCATTTTTAGAGAAAGTATGACATAGAAAGAGGTTAGACTAGCCAAATTCTTTCAGACCCCATAGCGATGCCTGTCCTCCTCCAGTCAGTGAGAACTGCTCAGTCTCTTGGTCTCTGGGTGGTGTTTAAATAGGAAGGCCACCATAGCTGGTCACAGCAGTACAATCAGTGATACCTCAGAGGTCACTGGTGGTTCATTAGTGATGAGGTCACTTCATGGGAACATAGTGATCTGAGGGACAACATGAGACATCCTGCTGCGGCCATACACTGCTCTGACAGACATTCTGGGATTCAAAAACAGACATCTCTCTCTAGGGACTCCAGCCGGGTCCTCTTTTCCCCAGCACATCCAGGCAGACAACGAAAAGGTCACCTTGTGTGTACAGGATGGGGAAAACAACGAACAGGACAGATCATCGTTCTTGGAAGGGAGTTTGAGGAATTTCACTGCTCTAGTTGTGTAGATGACGAATCTGTAATATACTACTTTAGTACAACCTACTTTACTAACCTTCCATTTGGACAACTCCTCTAGTACATACATAATGGAGAATCTACAACCCAGGGGAGTCAAACTCATTCCACGGAGGGCCTAATGTGTGCAGGTTTTTAGTGTTTCCATTCAATTAAGACCGCCCTTGCTGTCTCCACCTGGCCGGTTCCCCTCTCTCCAATGGGATTCTCTGCCTCAAACCCTATTACAGGGGCTGAGTCACTGACTTACTGGTGCTCTTCCATGCCGTCCCTAGGAGGGGTGCATCACTTGAGTGGGTTGAGTCACTGACGTGATCTTCCTGTCTGGGTTGGCGCCCCCCCTTGGGTTGTGCCGTGGGGGAGATCTTCGTGGGCTATACTCTGCCTTGTCTCAGGATGGTAAGTTGGTGCTTGAAGATATCCCTCTAGTGGTGTGGGGGCTGTGCTTTTGGCCATGTTCTGTTATAATCTCCACCCGGCACAGCCAGAAGAGGACTGGCCACCCCTCATAGCCTGGTTCCTCTCTAGGTTTCTTCCAAGGTTCTGGCCTTTCTAGGGAGTTTTTCTGAGCCACCATGCTTCTACACCTGCATTGCTTGCTGTTAGGGGTTTTAGGCTTGTTTTCTGTAAGGCACTTTGTGACATCAGCTGATGTAAGAAGGGCTTTATAAATACATTTGATTGATTGATTGACAACCAGGTGAGGGGAGTTATTTACTAATCAGTGACCTTAATTTCTCAATCAAGTACAAGGGTGGAGTGAAAACCAGCAGACACTGGGCCTCTGTGGAATGAGTTTGACGTCTCTAAACCCTTTTTACTAAATAAATGAAAAGAGGTCTCCGCACACTTGATCAGATGCAAGTTTCAGTGCTTAATGTGCTACGCTTTTAATGAACAACGACCTTCATCAGACCGGTTCTGACAAAGGTTGTCGTTGACCGAAAGCTTAGCACAGTCAGTAAGCCATTATTACGTACTGTACCTTAGCAGCCTCCACCATCCTGGCTGTGGCGTCTGCCAGTAGTTTAGCTGCAGCAAGTAGCTTCTTAGAGTTGTCAACATCCACTTCCACCTCAGCATCTGACCGCATGGCATTCACCAGGTCAGAGGTGGCCTGAGCCAGGACCCTGGCCTGACGAACCATCTCTCCTGAGAGGGGAGACAGAGGAGAGAAAGAGGGGGATGGGTAGAAGTAGAGGGGGTGGAGACGTGTGTGTGCGCGAGAGAGAGTCAGCGAGCAAGAGAGCGAGTCAGCAAGAGGAGAGAGAGAACCAGACAAAGTTAGGCTACTGTATGACTAAATCCTGCCAGTCCAAGGAGATGAGAGATGGGTAGTTATTCTCTCTATTAAAGAACACATGGCTTTAAACTGCAGGCATCTGGCAGCCAGCATCGAGAACTCAAGCCAATCTGCCAACACTCCCCTGGGAGAGAGAATGAGTCTATTTCCAATACATTTTTATACTCAACTAACTGAGGCTTTTATGTCAGGTGTGACTGGAACCCACATATTTGCTGTTGGCTGAAAGCCAGCATTCTTCAACTGGTTGGCCACAGTACAGAACAGAATGAGGTTCTATAGAGTAGATGGCAGACACTTTCTATACACCAATAGGCCTTAAATCTAAATATCAACAAACATTCATCAATTGAAACAATTAAATCAAGCTTTATTAAATCAAGCTTTATTAAATCAAGCATTTAATTCTATTCAGTTCTATTTAGCGACTTCATCACTACCACTACTAGGGAATCCCCTTCCCTCCTCACCTGCGTCTCCCATGGAGCTGAAGATGCTCTCTGTTACGGTCATGATGGTGTCGGTGGCCTGGTCGTAGCGACCAATGGGCTCGCCGTGGGAGCCGTAGTGGCATACGTGCTCCAGCAGGTCCCCCAGGGCCTGACCGACAACACTGGCTGCAGCACTCACCTACAGGATGTGTCTCAATTCAGTTTCAATTCAACTTTCAGTCAATTCAGGAAGTACACTGACAAACCCATTTCAATGTTCCTCAATGCTTCTATATGAGAAAATTGTACTGAAATTGAGATGGACTCCGCTCCAGATTGACCCCAACTCCGCTCACCTGCTTCAGCATCTCCCCGTCGACTGTGGCAGACAGACAGGCCTGGACACAGCCCTCCACTGAGCGGTCCACCAGCTTCCCTGCCTCAATCAGCTGCTCCTGGCACACTGGGGAGCTGATGGTGGGACTCACCACCTGCAGGGAGATGGAGAAAGTGAGCATGTGAGAGAGGGATATAGAGTTAGAGAGGGACAGGAAGGGCGAGAGCAGCTGCTCCTGGAACACCAGAGCACTGATGGTGAGAGTCTCCACCTGGAGAGGAAGGGATGATGGAGAAAAATGAGTGAATGTGTTGAAAGAGAAACAAAGATGAAGTAAACAAATCATGTAAGATCAAAAACACTTCCGTTGAACATCTACGTGTATATTATTGAAGTTAGTAACTTTACCTGGGGTTCCTGAAGTGGAAGAATCATAGCTACTGTTGTTGAATTATCCACCGTAGCACTGCCACAAACCTTATACCTTCTCACATCATTCTCATCATGATGAAATGTCAGTGGGAGTGTGTGAAAGGTCTACAGTGTTGTACCTTGGCACAGGCGACCAGCTGGGAGGTGGAGAGGGCACACTGCGTGGCAGCAGCGATGACTCTGTTCTGTAGGACCGTGTCGTCTGCCACCTGGGCCACGTTCTTAGCCTTCAGCACCATCATGGCTGCCGCGTTGGCCACCGCCTTGGCCAGGTTCATCAGCACCTCCTGAAATCGTCATCACCATTATTCATGTCCATCCCTCTTAATAAATTCTAATAAGCAAAGGTTACGCTTGAAATTCAGATTGGGTGCAACAGCAGAATAATCCCTCTAAATGTGCTGAGTCTGAATCGCATGTGAACGGTTGTAATGAGAAAAGTGAAAATAAACAGACTCTTACCTGGAACCTCTCGTCTGACTCGTTCTCTCCTATCTGAAGCAGCAGGTCTCCACTGGCCTGGCCTATACTGCCTGCTGCACTCAGCACTGTCTGACGGGGCTGAGGGAACAGGAAGTCAGAGTACAGCTATGGCACAAGGGTTAGCCCACGTGGGGTCTACGGTAGGTAGACCTAAATTACAGCTGGCTCGGCATCTACGCTTAGCCTCAGAAAGTCGACACACCAGACTAGCATAGATGAGCTACTGTATTTCTGAATCCACATCAGGGTATTTTCATATTGTCAAGACAGAATCTCCCAAAAACATTATTATCCCAACTGGCCTTGAAGAGAACATTGTGAGCGTAGTGAACTGGGCCTGCAGGTGCAGGTCTATGTGAAATCCATTATTCAACATGGCAGTGATGAATCATTCACAACAGAATTATCCTCACCGGGCTTTGTTTTGTTCAACGTGAACAAAACACAGTAGCAAAGGAAGGGTGAATAGCTCAAATGGCCATATTTTGTTATGGTTCTGCCTGGCTGTCGGTCTCTGGCCGCCTGTCTCTGTTCAGACATGAGGGCAGGAATACAATAGACAGCCAACACATGACACACACACACTCCCTAAAAAAGGGAAATAGTAATCAAATTAAGCCTTGTAACTGGGAGGAGTGCCACCATATGAATACAGTAAGAGCTCAGTTGGTATTATTGAGGCCAGTGGTGCATTAGTGATAAGTACAGTATAAACACTTCCAATCAACTAGAGGTCAAACCTAACGCACTCTACAGCCTTCTGTTACCCTCTCTTTACAGGCAATACAACTGGGAAAAGATAAACTGTGATGTTTGTTCTTTTAATAAAGACAATATAAAATGCCTTATATCAGGGACAATGGAACTTAATGAGAGGTCCAAGTAAGTCTATAACGTTGAATCATGTGTAGAAGCTAGCTCATGTGCTCTTCAGATACCACAGGTGTTGGGCTAAAGCATTGTTGGTAAAGAACTCTGGCCACGGAAAGCCGCAGTAGGCCAATCTGCAGGCTATTGTTTCAAGTGTGCTTGCTTTGCACTAAGCTGGAACAAACGCCGTAAACACTCTGGGCTCTCCTGGACCAGAGTTGAGTTATCTGCCTCCGCCAGCCCTGTCTCACCTCTCCGGAGGCAGGTTCCACAGCCTTGAGCAGGTCAGAGACGGCCCCAGCAAGGTTCCTAGCGGCACCCATAAGGTCATTGCTCCCGCCCGTGTCGTCCTCTATAAGAGCAGCCAGTAGCTTCACACCCTTAGACATCTCTGTCAGGTTGGAGGAGATGGTGGTGATGGCACAGCCCACTGCAGTGTAGTCTGTGTCTGTCGGGTCGCCTATAAGAGGGAGCGAGGAAGGAAGAGAGAGAGAGCAGAGAGAGACAGAAAGATAAAGAGAGCCAAGTTAACCATCTCAAGCCCTTCTGGCCTGTCCTCTGGGGACCTAACAGGGTGCAGTACAGTGAGCCAGTATGTGTCACAAACATGTACCCATGTTACACTCAGCCAGTCAACTCAGCATGTCACATTAGATCATTCTGTTTAGACATGAGGCTGCTGGTGGAAATGACCAGACGTTTAGATAAAAGGGGAAAAGGGTCAGGGACCGTATAAAGCATCTCAGAGCGCTGGTCCAGGATCAGGATCCCCGGTCCATGTCATCTTAATCACTATACGATGGCCTAAAAGGCCAAACTGATCCTCAATCAGCACTCTTCTCTGATTGCTACTGGACAACAGAGCAGGGAAGTCCCCTTATATTGAAACAGATGGTTGAAGCACCGACTGTCCCTTGGCTGGGTTCAGCATGGCACCAAACCAATGATATGAAGAATACTGCCAGCTTGCATGGCCCACTAGTACACATTATAATGGATAACAGTTCATCATTACTGTAGATTTACACGTAATGAAAACCAGATCATTAATTTGAAAAATGTCAAGTGTGAATAATTTAAAACCGCAAGATGTAAAAATGAAGAAAAAAACTGCTTGTAAAAATGTAAACTCAAAACCTTTTTACTGTCACTTCAACAGCACTGGAATATTCAGCTCTTCCATTGAACATGTCATTTCATGAGTCATCCCAAAGCCACGTACCAGCGGTGAGGTTGACCACAGAAGCTGTTCCTGCGGTGATGGCGTCCACCTGGGAGTGGATCTCATGTTTGGACTCATCCACCTTGTTCTGGATCCACACCTTGGACGCCTGGAGGAGAGAGATGGTACTGGTTCATCAGAATTATTACATGAAGGTGGTACTTGGCAGCTAAAAGCTGAATTGCAGAACATACAAGTAAATAAGAACAATTAAACATCAGAAAGTCAGGATGGGAGTTGAAGGATGAATGGTGATCTAGGAGCTGAAGCAGGGAGAATGGCATTGAGGAAAGAGCACTAGGGTGAGCATAGACGTAGTTACATTTATTTTAAGGAGTGTTATGTACATACATTAAACATGCCATTAAGCATAAAAATCAAACGTCAGAAAATTACAATATAAAATGTAAAGATTTGGATCAGAAGCTTTAAGAGTATTAACAACTTAATTATAAGTTAATAGGGCATGAAATTAGCTGAGTGCTGTGTGTGCTTGTCCGTGTGTGACGGTCAGTATGCTGTTGTATGTCCACCTCACCATGTCCTGTCCCAGTGGAGACAAGTGTGTGTGTGTGTGTGTGTGTGTGTGTGTGTGTGTGTGTGTGTGTGTGTGTGTGTGTGTGTGTGTGTATCCACACCATGTCCTGTCCCAGAGGAGATAAGTGTGTGTGTGTGTGTGTGTGTCTGTGTGTCCACACCATGTCCTGTCCCAGAGGAGATAAGTGTGTGTGTGTGTGTGTGTGTGTGTGTCTGTGTGTCCACACCATGTCCTGTCCCAGAGGAGATAAGTGTGTGTGTGTGTGTGTGTGTGTGTGTGTGTGTGTGTGTGTGTGTGTGTGTGTGTCCACACCATGTCCTGTCCCAGTGGAGATAAGTGTGTGTGTGTGTGTGTGTGTGTGTCTGTGTATCCACACCATGTCCTGTCCCAGAGGAGATAAGTGTGTGTGTGTGTGTGTGTGTGTGTGTGTGTGTGTGTCCACACCATGTCCTGTCCCAGAGGAGATAAGTGTGTGTGTGTGTGTGTGTGTGTGTGTGTGTGTGTGTGTGTGTGTGTGTGTGTGTGTGTGTGTGTGTGTGTGTGTGTGTGTGTGTGTGTGTGTGTGTGTGTGTGTGTGTGTGTGTGTGTCTGTGTGTCCACACCATGTCCTGTCCCAGTGGAGATAAGTGTCTGTCTGTCTGTCTGTCTGTCTGTCTGTCTGTCTGTCTGTCTGTCTGTCTGTCTGTCTGTCTGTCTGTCTGTCTGTCTGTCTGTCTGTCTGTCTGTCTGTCTGTCTGTCTGTCTGTCTGTCTGTCTGTCTGTCTGTCTGTCTGTCTGTCTGTCTGTGTGTGTGTGTGTGTCCACACCATGTCCTGTCCCAGAGGAGGCAGGTTGTCCACCTCTCCCAGATCAGCCTGTGCCTGCTGTACTGCCTGCATACTGGTGTTGATGGTCCCCATCAGGGCCTGCTGGGCCGAGCTCTGGAGAGAATAAACACACAGACATGATCAATATCTACTGAACACGTATAGAGATATGAGAGAGAGATATATATATTAAAAGAGGATGTGCGAGAGAGATAGGGGGAGAGAGAGAGAAAGGTGGAGAGAGAAACAGAAAGAAGAGGGGGAGAAAGAGAAAGTGTGTGTGTGTGTGTGAGAGAGAGAACATGCAACATTGCATTCCTGCTCTCACCAGTGGTGGCATGTGTCCTCGGTGCATCTGTCCCATGATGACCTGTTGCTGTGCAGAAGGCATGGTGCCCATGCTGAGAGACTCTGCTCCTATAGAGCCAGACCTGATCACCCCTGGTAGAGCCACAGAACCATGCTCCACACGACCCACACGGTTAAACTGCTGCTGCAGGATCGTCGACCTGGAAAAACGCAGATAAACAGACAAATTCTACATGAATTAACTATGATCTGTGCATGATTTTAGAAAAAACACATCTGTGATACTTAATATTGATCACATAATTATCGATAGCATTTCAGGCGTCACCTTTCCCATCCACAGGTGGTCCAACTATCAAAGGATGGTGGTGTCTGTTTTTCAGACTCGGTGTGTGTGTGTGTGTGTGTGTGTGGGAACCACGGCCGACATCAAACCTTCATTGTGTTCTTCCAGGAACAAGACTCTGTTATTCTTCAGATGAAGCCTTCCAGGTTTGGTTTCCTGTGAGTTTGCAGAATTAATGCCTGTGTTTTCCCTTAGGCTCTCTATGCTATCCTCCACACTGACTGGCCCAGATAAAGGAACAACACAAGGTCTGCGTCTCAAATGGCACCCTATTCCCTAATCAGTGTGCTACTTTTGATCAGGGCACATAGGGTTCTGGCCAAAAGTAATGCACTAAATAGGGAGCCATTTGGGACACTACCAAGGCCAATATTCCCTCAGTACAGGAAAGGAAACATCAATTGAGACTAGACAGGAAAACAGCTTACGTTATTTAACGACAGCTCTATGTAGATAAAGGGACTAATACGCGTGTAATTAGGGAAGTCCAGATAAAAATGTTGTTTATCCGGGCGGAGAGAACAGAGGAACTCCAACAGAGGAAGTTGATCCTAAGGGACAATACTATCCTCACTGAGGGGAGTGTTCATGAGTACAGGCAGGTGTATTTATGAGATCTATACATTATAGCTGGAACATAAAAATGGGACTGAGGCCATGTTGTCTTCATTAGCCACTGAACGGAAGAAAACGGACAAAAACAGACGAGACTACTTGGCCCTCTCCAATAATAAACACTATTTTTAATTTTAAAATGTTTTCTGTTGCATGCCCTAATGAACACAACCCTGGTCTGTAGGACAGTACTATTGTGTGTTACTGAGCATTATATAACAGTTCACATACTTCTTTGGGGAGACGGATTCTTCCAGCATGGTGGATTCTTCATCTCCTTCTAAACCAAAACGGTCTTTACTTTGCTTCTACAGAGACAGAGAGAAAGAGAGAGAAATTCCCAAAGTGACATTTGGATCACAAAGGTGACAATGGCTATTCTATCTCTAAAAGGCAACACATATTGTGATTGGCAGGTAAGTTTAGGCATAACTATTTGGACATGCATGGGAGTATTGATGTTTTCTAGAAGCAGTGTCGCTCACTTCAACAAGTCGATAATCAATAATCAAGGAAGATGTAGCTACAATGGGAAAGGGTTTTCCACACTCACCTTTTTGAGGATGATGTCGATGTATCCAGCGATGAGCTGAGAGATTTGTTCTCCCTCAGTGGTCTGGACTGAGTAGTAGTTCTCCTGGTACTCCCCAAAATCCTACAGCAGAGGTCCATACCACATATAGCATTTATACTGGACTATTACAAAATCCTACAGCAGAGGTCCATACCACATATAGCATTTATACTGGACTATTACAAAATCCTACAGCAGAGGTCCATACCACATATAGCATTTATACTGGACTATTACAAAATCCTACAGCAGAGGTCCATACCACATACAGCATTTATACTGGACTATTACAAAAGCCTACAGCAGAGGTCCATACCAAATATAGCATTTTATACTGGACTATTACAAAATCCTACAGCAGAGGTCCATACCACATATAGCATTTTATACTGGACTATTACAAAATCCTACAGCAGAGGTCCATACCAAATATAGCATTTTATACTGGACTATTACAAAATCCTACAGCAGAGGTCCATACCACATATAGCATTTATACTGGACTATTACAAAAGCCTACAGCAGAGGTCCATACCACATATAGCATTTTATACTGGACTATTACAAAATCCTACAGCAGAGGTCCATACCACATATAGCATTTTATACTGGACTATTACAAAATCCTACAGCAGAGGTCCATACCACATATAGCATTTTATACTGGACTATTACAAAATCCTACAGCAGAGGTCCATACCACATATAGCATTTTATACTGGACTATTACAAAAGCCTACAGCAGAGGTCCATACCAAATATAGCATTTTATACTGGACTATTACAAAATCCTACAGCAGAGGTCCATACCACATATAGCATTTTATACTGGACTATTACAAAATCCTACAGCAGAGGTCCATACCACATATAGCATTTTATACTGGACTATTACAAAATCCTACAGCAGAGGTCCATACCACATATAGCATTTTATACTGGACTATTACAAAAGCCTACAGCAGAGGTCCATACCACATATAGCATTTTATACTGGACTATTACAAAATCCTACAGCAGAGGTCCATACCAAATATAGCATTTTATACTGGACTATTACAAAATCCTACAGCAGAGGTCCATACCACATATAGCATTTTATACTGGACTATTACAAAATCCTACAGCAGAGGTCCATACCACATATAGCATTTTATACTGGACTATTACAAAATCCTACAGCAGAGGTCCATACCACATATAGCATTTTATACTGGACTATTACAAAAGCCTACAGCAGAGGTCCATACCACATATAGCATTTTATACTGGACTATTACAAAATCCTACAGCAGAGGTCCATACCAAATATAGCATTTTATACTGGACTATTACAAAAGCCTACAGCAGAGGTCCATACCACATATAGCATTTTATACTGGACTATTACAAAATCCTACAGCAGAGGTCCATACCAAATATAGCATTTTATACTGGACTATTACAAAATCCTACAGCAGAGGTCCATACCACATATAGCATTTTATACTGGACTATTACAAAATCCTACAGCAGAGGTCCATACCAAATATAGCATTTTATACTGGACTATTACAAAAGCCTACAACAGACAAACAGAGGATGATACCAAATCCTACACATCCCTACCAGAAACAAACACACACTGCTTCATACCAAATCCTACAACAGTCAAACACAGGCCAGCAACGCCAAATGCTGCATCTCACACTGGAATAACACGCAGAGGTTCATGACAAATGCTCCAGCTAATGGCAAACTGTATACAGCATCTCTTACTGGAATAATATTCAGAGCAAGATCCCAACCACTGCAGTGGCTTCACTTGTCATTTGTTTACATAGAGGACTTGGCTCAGTGTGTGGGGATTAATGTGAACGTATGGAATAAGTTTGTTATAACAGACGCCAGACATTGTGCTGCTGGAGGCTAGACATCAAACTGTTAGCAGGCTGTAGCCACTGTCAGGTTAAACCAATTACAGTTATTGTTGTATAAAAGGCACACTTTGCATGGAAGAAACTGTGTGGGGAAAGAAGAAAATCACTTCGGACGTTAAATATCAGGAGACATTCCATAGAATATCCTTCTATATTTCTTAGTCATATTTCTGGAAATCATCTTTTAGAATATGAAACTGATCTGACCCTGCCAACAGGGGTTTGAAAATGGATGAAAGGATCTCCACAAAGGAATACGCATGATTGGTTGAATAAAATTCTATGAATATATTTAAAAGCATTCACCAAAAGGTACAGCTCAACTTCAACAGCTTCCTCAGTATCAAGGTACAGAGGCTGCATGCCAAATGGCACCCTATTCCCTCCGGTCAAAAGTAGAGCACTTTAAAGGGAATATGGTTCTATTTGGGACACAGAGGGAACATTCCTGAACTGTACCAACACAGAGAGGATTAATTCAATTGAGTGTTGGTAAAGACTGCATGTCTACAAAAAGAGATCTTCTAGATTAGGCATTTCTTTAGTCACTGACTCTTAGTAAAGTCACAAAGGGCAGACATTGGCAGGCAAGACAAAGGGGGTTTGTTCAATAAATTAAGTTAAACAATTGAATGAGTGAAGAGAAGAGTCTTCATACTAATTGTTTATGAGAAGAGAAACATTCAGATGAACATTTCATTTACTGAGAGTCAATCTATGTGTAATCTACCTAAGAAATAGAGCACAAAGGACATACATGTTAGAGAGCAGATAATGGATTGGTGTTTGCATATAAAATATACAAGAGGTCTCTGTGGACACTGTCAGTCTTCTAGTGGACTATAGGAAGTGGAGGTGGCAGCACTGAGGAAGGGAGTCTTACCAGACACACACACACACACACGCTGGGGTTCTCACCAGGGTGAAGCTCTTGGGCGAGGCGGCCCATCTCTTTACAGTGGTGAGGGGCCACTCCTGCACCACGTCTTTGGTCTTCTCCTCCACCCTCATCACTGACTCTTTGGTTATCCCCAACAGCCTGGGAACCAGCTTATTCTTACTCTTCATCTTCTCCTGTGAAACAGTGTGACAGAACAATGGGAAATATTAAGCAACAAAAGCCTATTGGAGAATGATGAAGAATAAGCAACAAAAACGTATTGGGGAACAATGGGAGAATAAGCAACAACTAACACTCAGAGAACAGTGGAAAATACACAACAAATTCATACTATTCATCATTCTAATACAATTACAAACAGTCAATAGAAAACAATGGAAAATAAAAAGCAACAAAGCTTCATTCGAGAACAGAGTGAAATAAGCATCCAAAACCTCATTAAACTTCATATTTACATGAACGGTTAAGATAGTTCTTAATGTGTCTAATCCATCAAGAATCATGGACTGCCTTTCACTCACACTTTCCTAAAATAGAAATGGCGTCCTTCTCCCTCTATCTCATGTGGCTTTTCTGACTGATCAGAGGGAGAGAGGAGAGATGATTGGGAGTGACACAGGGACAGAGGTGAGGAGTGTTTAAGAGTTGCTCAACACTGCCTTGCTGGTGGAGTGGGTCTCTATGGGCTCTGGAGGGGTGAGGGCCAGGGGAACTGGAGGGGTCAGGACCGGGGGGCTGGGGTTAACAGGGGAACTGGAGGGGTGAGGGCCACAGGGCTGGGGTTAACAGGGGAACTGGAGTGGTGAGGGCCACAGGGCTGGGGTTAACAGGGGAACTGGAGTGGTCAGGACCGGGGGACTGGGGTTAACAGGGGAACTGGAGGGGTGAGGGCCAGGGGGACCAGGTGAACTGGAGGGGTGAGGGCCAGGGAGACCAGGGGAGCTAGAAGGGTGAGGGCCAGGGAGACCAGGTGAACTGGAGGGGTGAGGGCCAGGGAGACCAGGTGAACTGGAGGGGTGAGGGCCAGGGAGACCAGGGGAGCTGGAGGGGTGAGGGCCAGGGAGACCAGGGGAGCTAGAAGGGTGAGGGCCAGGGAGACCAGGTGAACTGGAGGGGTGAGGGCCAGGGATACCAGGTGAACTGGAGGGGTGAGGGCCAGGGAGACCAGGGGAGCTGGAGGGGTGAGGGCCAGGAGAGGCCCCTCCTATCTCCCTGTGGAGTATGCAGTAAAAGAACAGACCCTGCCTGGCAGAGGTGCAGCCAGAAGCCACTAGTTAACTCTCCAGGTGCTCGCTCTCTGTCTCCCTCCCTCGCGCTCTCTCCCTGCTCACAGGGAAGTAATCATTACACCACACTCCAGTGCACAGGCTGCAGGCACACAGTTGGTCACTTTCCAGGAACACAATGAACCTCACAGAGGTGATGATGATGGGAGTAAGTTAGTGTTCACTGCTTTGCTACAGTTCTACCACCTTAACCAGAGCCATTTAAATCCATCAACTACGACTCCTTTGTCTTGATATTACCTTCTCATAAACCACTGTGGGATGTGTTTGAATCAAAAGGTTTATTGTTCATCACTTCTACGTATTGCTTGAACTCCTACTCGAACGTCTATATCCAGATATGAAGCATTTGTAAGAAATGTGTCTAACCCTTTTGTTTAGCTCATATCTACATAAGATTAATGGGTGTGCCAAAACGTGCAATATTTCCTCAGTCTAATTCATTCAAATCATTACCACACTGTCTTGTGTTGCTCTGCCATATCTTAACTAGGAAAGTGTGACTCTGGAGTCTGAATAATGATGCGGTCAGTTTTTCTAGCCTGGTACTAGAACTTATTTGTATTGTATTAGCCAACTCCTATGGTTGTTGCACAAATAGATCTGGGACCAGGCTAGGAAACGTGTAGTTTGGTAGAAGCCAGATGAGCATATTTCAGTCATCTGATTGGTCTTAAACCTAATGCTCAGGTGGGATTGGATTATGTCCACTCCAAAGAGAAGACATTCCTCTGATATGAAAGAGTGCAACGAGGCCTTAGTGTTGCAACAACAAGCTACTGATATTCAGCTGTAACCCACTCATTTCTGCACCTGCTAGTGCTTCACACACAAACACACACACAATCTTACCTTCACCAGGAAGAAAGACACTCCGTATGTCCTTAGGGACCTGGCTAGCTTCACGTACTTTACTTTAGCTTCTATCTCAGTCATCTCACCACAGTTCTTGTGGTCCTGTGCGTTTGAAAATAGAATAGAATATATTAAAGCAGTAAGGCATGATGGGGTGCTCTGCGTTGTGTCGTGCCTAAGAACAGCCCTTAGCCGTGGTATATTAGCCATATACCCAGAGGTGCCAAGAGGTGCCTTATTGCCATTATAAACTGGTTACAAACGTAAAGAACAGTAAAAATAAATGTTTTGTCATACCTGTGGTATACGGTCTCATATACCATGGCTTTCAGCCAATCAGCATTCAGTGCTTGAACCACCAGGGTTATACTTTTATTTAGACTATCAGCAGTTGTATGGGACTAAGACGTTGACAGAATAGGAACCAAAAAAAGTATTAATTCAGAAACAAGCAAATTAATTGAAGATAAAATGGCAATATTTTTTATTTAACTAGGCAAGTCAGTTAAGAACAAATTCTTAGTTACAATGACGGCCTAGGAACAGTGGGTTAACTGCCTTGTTCAAGGGCAGAACGACAGATTCAATCTAGCAACCTTTTGGTTACTGGCCCAACGCTCTAACCACTAGGCTACCTGCCGCCCCAATATCTACTTCTATAAGATTCATAAACAAACTGGACCAACCTGAAAGATTTTCTTTTCATTCCCTCGCTGCTTGATATATTCTTTAGGTAGAAACTCCTTGAGGCTAAAATAGATTACAGGTAGGTACAGGTTGAGAGTTCATACATAAAACCATGAAAAGTCTGCTGGTTTAAAACAACAAAACCCCATTTAATATGGTGAGGATTTGTATTATGAAAACAAATAACAGATTTCTATCAGTACCCTGAAGTAATACATTCCTTCCAGCAATATGTCTTCATTGTACTGAATAGCATCACCTTCATGATAAAAATCATCATCACCATGTTCATCATCATCATCATCCTTCCCCTGATTCAGAGGGGTTGGGTTAAAGGCGGAAGACACATTTCAGTTGAATGCATTGTTGTACAACTGACTAGGTATCCCACTTTCCCTTCTGTAAAGTTAAAGTAGTCTTCAGAAGGAAGTGAAGCTTACTCTAGGAATCCAGGTTTGTGTTTGTGTTCTATGTGCGGTCCAAACTGGATCTGAGCCTGAATCCCTGCAAACTCACAGGCCTTGTCGAAGGACACAGGGTGAGAACTATTTAGGATGTCATCTCGTGCCTGGGAGAGAGATAAACACACAAACATTTAATATAATCACCGTCATAAGAGACGCGCCACTCAAAGTTCTCCAAGGATGTTTTAATTCTGGAATGGTAAGAGATGAAGATGAAACCCATTATATCACTAGTAATATGGAGCGGCTGACTCCATTTTCTTTACATTCTTGACTGGGAAACAATTCACTTCCTGAAATGATGGAACTGACCCCAACCATGGTGACCTATCAAAACAAAAGACGTCTAACTCTAGTACCTCTAATCACCTCATCTCAACCCTGATCCCTTAATGTTGTACAGCCCATCAGCCTGATTGAGACAACTCTCATACAGAGAATAATGAGCCCAGAACAGAGAGCCTGCTGAGTCTCATATACCTACTTATTGAACCAGATCCTTTATCTGGCTGAACCATCTCTCACAGCCATTTACACACACTACAACAACAGGTAATTACACACAGACAGCACAATATGACTAGCAATGGAAGTGGTGCTTTAGTCCTTTTGAGGAAGAGCAGAGGTCAGAGGAGAGGTGTGTTAAAGACTAGGCAGGACCCCTGGGACCATGTCACACAGAAGAGGACACTGTCAGCAGACAAAGGAATAGGGTCCCAGTCCCACCATGACTTGACAATGACACAAATTCAATATGCCAGCTGCATACATCAAAATACAATACATCGCAAATGCACTGACTGAAATGATTTAGAGATGCAGGAAAATATACATGCGTGCACACACACACCTTGAGGCAGTAATCATTGTGGTGGTGATAATGAGACACCAGAGTGTGAAGCACCAGCTCTGGCTGTGTGTGTTCAATTATTATTATAAAAGGCAAAAGAAAATCAGAACAGATGTTCTCTATCCATCAACATTCATCCATTACAGCATGTTTCTGGTGAAGAGCTTAATTGCTGACTACTATGCAGGACAAGTACAACAGAGGAGAAGGCATGAGAGAGGAAAGAGGTAAGGAGAGGGGCGGGAGAGAGTGAGGGAGAGTGAAAGAGTTATTGAGGAGGGAAGGATGAAAAGAGAGAGAGTAAGAAATAGTAGGAGAGAGGGAAGAGGAAAGGACAGACGTGTTAAAAGCAGTAGGAGAGGAGAGACCGCGGTGAGGGTCAGACCTGGACGTAGAGCAGGTTGAGCTGGACCGGGTCTCGTGAGTCCACGTTCTGGTCTGAGTAGAAGAACTTCCTCCTGAGCAGAAGAGTTTCGGTCTCCTCCACCCCCTGCTCACGGAACGTTCTGCTGTGGTCAAGCCAGTTCACTGAACACACATTGATATTAACTCGTAAATGCACAGATTCTGACATTCTCAATAAACGTACAAATCTAACCATAATTCTCTCCATTATAGTCAACTCAAGGGGTAACTCAATATTTTGTAAAACCAAAATCCATGTTGGCGTCAGTGTTCCCCTGAAGGGGGGTAGTGATAATGTCAATAGTGGTGTAAAGCTGCCCATCAGTTTGATGGATGTGCCAATATCTAGAAGCTGGAGAGGAGCTGTCCTGTCCATGGCATTATGACTCAACACTTCACATCAGGCCAAGACAGACGTCTATTGCCTACAGCACATGAGAAATGGACACTACTGCTCAGGAAAAAGGAGGAAAATACAATTTGATGTGCGATAACAGTATCCAACTCAAATCACTATTAAAATAATACCTTAACCAAAAATGTATGTCAAATCAATAACCGGGAAATAATGCTGCTTCTGTCCAAACTCTTATGAAACACGCAGATGTATCCAAATGTATTTTCAGAACAGACGACAGAGCAATACTTAAGGATAGCAGATGCAAGTTAGCTAACTAAATAATCCTGTTACTGCTAACTTTATTCAAAACATATTTGGCTCAAATGATCAACTTGGTTGAATTATAAAAAATGACCATAAGGGAAATTAAATTGGCTTCAGCATCAACATGTTCCCAGAACTAGTGGCAATTTGTAGAGGTGGCAGGTAGCCTCGTGGTTAAGAGCGTTGGCCAGTAACCAAGGTTGCTGGTTCGAATCCCCAAGCTGACAAGGTGAACATTCTGTTGATGTGCCCTTTAGCAAGGCACTTAACACCCAATTGCTCTGGATAAAAGCGTCTGCTAAAGATGTTTAGCCTCAACTGAGGCCCTATGCTTCACTAGGAGTTCAAAATAATAAGTCAAGTTGGCCTAAACTCACAGTCGTCGTCTGTGTGAAGCTTGGCTTTGAGTTTCTCCATCTTCCTCTCGTCTCGGAGCAGAGTCCTGTCTTTCTTCAGGGTGCCCAGCCCATCCTCCTTCTTCTCCTCCATTACCTCCTGGATCAGAGAGTACTCCTCGTAGTTGGTGATTCCTGAAATCACAGGGAAAAGCTTTCAGACAACCTCAAACCACTGGCTCTCCTTTGACAGGTGTTAAAACAAATCATGTAATCCAGGTTAATTGTTAAGGGGAATTAATTGCGGTACAAAAGGAAGCAGATTCACATTCTACTGCATATCATCACTTTGAGACAACCTCAACTCACTAGCTTTCCTATGAGAGGTGTTTTTACAAATAATAGACCACTCACCTATTCTACTGCATATTGTCACTAACAGCTCTCCCACTGTTTTGGAGTCGTCCACCATGATGGTTTTCACAGCTCCATCCAGCATCTTGATCTTCAATGGCCTCTGTTTCTTCTTGTAATCAAGGATATCCTGAGAGGGAGGGAGAGAAAAAGATAAACTGTGAATGTGGCGAAAAGTAGAGCGAGTGATCAAACATTTAGCCAGTCGAAGGAGAGAGGGATGAACGGAAGGCAGAAAATCTAATTCCTTCCCCACAACTCTCTCATTTCTCACACAGCAAATATGAAAAAGGTTTTCCTCTGAACTACATACTCTGTCATTCTAACAGGCCTGGTACTTCACCCTGCATTAAACACACAGCACTTGTCTAGAGAGGAAATACCAATGGAAAACACATCCTATGAACACATTTTTGATGAGTGTGATCTTTAAGGACCGACTTCCATCAAGAATAGTGTCAGTGTGTGTGTGTTACAGTATGTGATCTGTCAACATTATTCACCAACACCACCTTACATCTTATACTTTAAATACTTTCTCCATGGCAACAACTACAAAGAACCCTCGCTACAGTAGAGAACCCTCGCTACAGTAGAGAACCCTCGCTACAGTAGAGAACCCTCGCTACAGTATAGGACTGGTCAGATTACTAAGGGTTACTGTAGGTATGCTTTAGGTAGGTTTTTACCCCATTCCGCAGCATGTAATAATCCAGAGTTCTTCCTGACTCCAGCCAGATTCCTTTCCTGGGGTCCTCATCAGAAAGGAACAGGCCGTAGTCTGAGGCTGGAAGACAATAGGAATAGAAGTTACCATTAGCAATAGGATGAATGATGCATTTCTAAGCCCTTGTTTCTAGTGTTGAGAGGCAGGTACCATTCTAATTCTTCCAAATTCTCCTTGAAGTAATCAGTGCTAAGACATGACTGGACAGATGAAAACCACGTGGTGCCCTTGCTTTCACCTGTTAAGGAAGGATGCTCTATTAAGGAATTTGAACGTGGCCTCAGTCGCTTGTATGTCTGTGTCTTGTGACTGTACCTTGTCCAGTCTGGGCTTCGGGAACCCTCTCTCTGATGATTCTGCAGGCGTCGTAGACGGCCGTGGACGGCTCAAACTGCATGGTCTTCACCAGGTTGCACTGGCGGACACAGATCTTCAGGGACAGGGCCACCATCTTGGCGGGCGGTGTGGGGGGTACGTCTACACCTGCGGAGAATGGAGGGTGAGATCAGTATAAGATGTGGATGAGAACAAAGGAAATACAACTACTTAGATATTTTCCATGAAGCCAAGACACAGACGTGACCGCACTGCATTAGTAATATTTCACAGAATTCATTCTTGTGAGTTAGAGCCGATGACAAATTCACAAGTTTTCAAATACAGTCCATCTGTTATCTGGGAAAAAACGAAGGGGGTCAAAACTGAAGTCATGTCTGTATCTGGATTTAAACAACGTGAGAAGAACACTGCCATCTGTCTGTCTCACTGAGCGGGCAGACTGGGCAGCCACTCAGACAACCTGAAACTCAATTTATCTGTAACCCAGACAGACAGAAATAAGCCATGTGCCACTCGGAGACGACTGAGAGAACATATCCTGCATATTACTCTGACAAGGAGAAATAACTGCACCTGGTTGATACACACTCAGAGGGTGCAAGTCTAATCAACAGTCTATATACCTAGACATATACCTACAACCATTTCACTACACTTGCAATCACATCTGCTAAAAGTGTGTATGTGACAAATCAAATTTGATTTGACAGCGTAAGGGGAGGATTTCCTACGTCATATACAACCTTCCGGACTGACCAGAACAACCTGCTCAAGTTAGGAAATCACTCGCCAACAATCTATAGGACTAGGGCTGTTACGGTGTCCATATTACCGCCACACCGGTGGTCACAAGTCATGAAGGAAGTCAAATTCCACATGACCGTTTAGTTACGGTAATTAGGCTTCTCCAAGCTCTGATGCTGCGGATGGTCATTAATAGCCTACCAAACTTGCTAACTGCCTGGTACTCTGCACTCTACTGTCTTTCTAATCACTCTGACAATGCAAATGTGATCGAAAATCAAATCAAACACTTCATGAGCTCATTTTGCACAATATTTCTATAGGCTATGCAATTGCGTGAGAAAACAGTGGTGCCCTCTATTAAAAAGAGGATCCAATAAGCTTTATATAGGCTAGGCCTACTATATTTATTTCTCAACGTTCCTAATATTATGTACATTGCTTCTCTTTACAACAGGAGTATAGCCTACCTGGCTGGCATTTAAAAAATGAACATTAGCTATTTAAGTGCATAGGTGACATGTATTTTTCACCCTGCCCGTTTCGAGATAGATGCATGATATTGGTCCATTCTAAATCATAACAAATTTCACACATGTTATTTAGTATATGTAAAGACAAGATTAAATCAAGAATAGTCTGATGGATGACAACATTAGCTTGTGAATTATATATTATCATTTGTGAATGATGCCCAGCATAAGGCAAGAAACAATGTCTTTTTTTGGCTACTTTAAAAATAATCATAGTCGCACACCTCATTTAGCCTAGCCCATAGGCCTATATGTTTTGATAAGGTTTGTATCACAACTCAAGTGGATAAATAACTTCTTAAAATTAAGCACATTAAACCGCTTTACAAGGGGTGTAGAGCCTAACTGGCAAATAAAACAATTTTTTTTTGTCACATACACATGGTTAGCAGATGTTAATGTGAGTGTAGCGAAATGCTTGTGCTTCTAGTTCCGACAGTGCAGTAATATCTAACAAGTAATCTAATAAATTCACAACTACCTTATACCTAATACCTATTATCTAACAAGTAATCTAATAAATTCACAACTACCTTATACACACACAAGCGTAAAGAGATGGAATAAGAACATGTACATATAAATATATGGATGAGCGATGGCCATGTGGCATAGAGATGCAATAGACGGTATGAAATACAGTATATACATATGAGATGAGTAATGTAGGGCATGTAAACATTATTAAAGTGGCATCATTTAAAGTGACTAGTGATACCTTTATTAAAGTGGCCAGTGATTTGTGTCTGTATGTTGGCAGCAGCCTCTATGTTAGTGATGGCTGTAACAGTCTGATGGCCTTGAGATAGAAGCTGTGATTGCTTTTATATATATAAATAAATAAGCGAGTGAGTTAAGTTTGGGGATGCTAATTTTTACAATAAAAATGCACCTTTCTAATAACAAGCATTACATGCATAATCACATTTGCGGTCACTTTTGATAATGGTGTTTTCCTGCTAATGGAACATTCACGCTTACGTAAAACAGCCTCATTGCGTAAAAGTGGTTGTATTAATTTGATATCTAATCGCATCCCACAACTGTCCCAGACTATGTTTGGAATATTTATTTCATGCACAGAATAGGTCAATATTTTGTACTATGGGGGATAATAGATTGACATAGGCTAGTGCTTTTACTGTTCGTTAGGCCTACTCCATCTTGTTGGCTGACGAAAAGTAAAATGTGGACAGTTATTCCAATAACTTCAATATGCACCTCGGCATGTGTCTGTCTTCACTTGTAGTCTGTGAGAAAGACCCAATCACATGATGGATAGCTATTTGAGTGAGAGGTGCTTCGGAGGACGCAGCACTCAGGGAGAAGGGAATTATCATTATTTTATTCAGCCCAAGGGCACCAAGGCACCGATTTTTTTAGGGGGCATTACGGCCACACAAAGGGGATGCTGCCGGGAAATTCGAGGCATTATGAACTGCTTGTCCAATTGTGAATGAGAGACTGATGAAGTGTGTACAGCCTGCGCATAAAACAAAGCAGCTCATGCCTTTCATGCAACTTTTTTCAAATCACGATTAGAGTCGCATCAGGCAGTCTTACAATGTATTACAAATCTAAACATATAGCCCAACGTTTGAAGAACTAAAGTTACATGTATAACTAAATTAAGCATATAGGAGTACCTATTTCTTTGTTAACCGCTCAATACAGAATAACCGCGTGTGCACACTCCCTCAAATAATTTGGAGAAAATATAATTTATATTTTGTTCAGCTTTGTTCAATGGTATTCTTGATACTATAAAATAATCTAAAATAATGCCACGGAATTCTAAGCAAATCTTGTCTGCTAAATTAACTAGTGTAGCCCACAGCCATGGCATAGCCAGGACCTAACAAAGACAACTCAGAATACGCTATTCTGTTCTTCTGAAATAGACTACATTTTCATCATATCATGTTTTTTTAGAGCCGTCTAAAATAAATAATGTATTTATTGTGAAGGTGTAGGCTATATTACATGTTTTTATTAGACTTTTTATAGACGTTCCAAAGTTCTGCATCAGATGCTTGTATAGAAGCCAGTGACGCTAAATTTGTTTATGTTAATTAACGGTCAATTACCGTAGTTATTTGCTTGACAATCACCGTCTGATTAAATTTTGTGACCGCCACAGCCCAAAATAGGACTATCTAACTGCCTTTACCAATACTGAAACATGCATGAGAGCACCAGCTGTTCTGGAAGACTGTGCGATCACTCTCTCCGCAGCCGATGTGAGTAAGACAATTAAACAGGTCAAGATTCACAAGGCCACAGGGCCAGACGGATTACCAGGATGTGTACTGCAAGCATGCGCTAAGCAACTGTCAAGTGTCTTTACTGACATTATCAACCTCTCCTTGTCCGAGTCTGTAATAACAAAATAGTTTAAGGAGACCACCATAGTGCCTGTGCCCAAGAACACTAAGGTAACCTGCCTAAATGACTACCGACCCGTAGCACTCACATCTGTAGCCATGAAGTGCTTTGAAAGGCTGGTCATGGCTCACATCAACACCATTATCCCAGAAACCCTAGACCCACTCCAATTTGCATACCACCCCAACAGATCCATAGATGATGCAATCTCTATTGCACTCCATACTGCCCTTTCCCACCCGGACAAAAGGAACACCTACGTGAGAATGCTATTCATTGACCACAGCTCGGCGTTCAACACCATAGTGCCCTCAAAGCTCATCAATAAGCTAAAGACCCTGGGACTAAACACCTCCCTCTGCAACTGGATCCTGGACTTCCTGACAGGCCGCCCCCAGATGGTAAGGGTAGGTAACAACACATCCGCCACGTTGATCCTCAACACAGGGGCCCCTCAGTGCTCAGTCCCCTCCTGTACTCCCTGTTCACTCATGACTGCACGGCCAGGCACAACTCCAACACCATCATTCAATTTGCCGATGACAACAGTGGTAGGCCTGATCACCATTCAACAACGAGACAGCCTATAGGGAGGTCGTCAGAGACCTGGCCGTGTGGTGCCAGGACAACAACCTCTCCCTCAACGTGATCAAGACAAAGGAGATGATTGTGGACTACAGGAAAAAGAGGACCGAGCACGCCCCCATTCTGATCGACAGGGCTGCAGTGGAGCAGGTTGAGAGCTTCACGTTCATTGGTGTCCACATCACCAACAAACTAACATGGTCCACGCACACCAAGACAGTCGTGAAAAGGGCACGACAAAACCTATTCCCCCTCAGGAGACTGAAAAGATTTAGCATGGGTCCTCAGATCCTCAAAAGGTTCTACAGCTGCACCATCGAGAGCATCCTGACTGGATGCATCACTGCCTGGTATGGCAACTGCTCGGCCTCCGACCGCAAGGTACTACAGAGGTTAGTGAGAACGGTCCAGTACATCACTGGGGCCAAGCATCCTGCCATCCAGGACCTCTATACCAGGCGGTGTCAGAGGAAGGCCCTAAAAATTGTCAAAGACTCCAGCCACCCAAGTCATAGACTGTTCTCTCTGCTACCGCACGACAAGCAGTACAAGAGCGCCAAGTCTAGATCCAAAAGGCTTCTTAACAGCTTGTACCCCCAAACTATAAGACTGCTAAACAGCTAAACACCCCTGCCACATTTTCTTTTTGTACGCTGCAGCTACTCGCTGTTTATTCTCTATGCATGGTCACCCTACCTACATGTACATATTACCTCAATTACAATTACTGGTACCTCCTATATTAGAGGTCGGCCGATTAATTAGGCCCGTTTTCAAGTTTTCATAACAACCGGTAATCGGCATTTTTGGACACCGATTATGGCCGATTACATTGCACTCCACGAGGAGACTGCGTGGCAGGCTGACTACCTGTTATGCGAGTGCAGCAAGGAGCCACGGTAAGGTGCCAGTTAGCATTAAACTTATCTTTAAAAAAAAAATCAATCTTAACATAATCACTAGTTAACTACACATGGTTGATGATATTACTAGTTAATCTAGATTGTCCTGCGTTGCATATAATCGATGCGGTGCCTGTTAATTTGTCATTGAATCACAACCTACTTCGCCAAACGGGTGATTTAACAAGTGCATTCATGAAAAAAGCACTGTCGTTGCACCAATGTGTACCTAACCATAAACATCAATGCCTTTCTTAAAATCAATACACAAGTATATATTTTTAAACCTGCATATTTAGTTAATATTGCCTGCTAACATGAATTTCTTTTAAGTGGGGAAATTGTCACTTTTCTTGCATTCTGTGCAAACAGAGTCAGGGTTTATGGAGCAGTTTAAGACGCCTGGCTTGTTGCGAACTGTGTGAAGACCATTTCTTCCTAACAAAGACCGTAATTAATTTGCCAGAATTCTACATAATTATGACATAACATTGAAGGTTGTGCAATGTAACAGCAATATTTAGACTTATGGATGCCACCCGTTAGATAATACGAAACTATTCCGTATTTCACTGAAAGAATCAACGTTTTGTTTTCGAAATGATAGTTTCCGGATTTGACCATATTAATGACCTAAGGCTCGTATTTCTGTGTGTTATTATAATTACGTCTATGATTTGATAGAGCAGTCTGACTGAGTGGTGGTAGGCAGCAGCAGTCTCGTAAGCATTCATTCAAACAGCACTTTACTGCGTTTGTCAGCAGCTCTTCGCTGTGCTTCAAGCATTGCGCTGTTTATGACTTCAAGCCTATCAACTCCCGAGATTAGGCTGGCAATACTAAAGTACCTATTAGAACATCCAATAGTCAAAGGTATATGAAATACAAACAGTATAGAGAGAAATAGTCCTATAATAACTACAACCTAAAACTTCTTATCTGGGAATATTGAAGACTCATGTTAAAAGGAACTACCAGCTTTCATATGTTCTCATGTTCTGAGCAAGGAACTTAAATGTTATCTTTTTTTACATGGCACATATTACACTTTTACTTTCTTCTCCAACACTGTTTATGCATTACTTAAACCAAATTGAACATGTTTCATTATTTATTTGAGACTAAATAGATTTTATTGATGTATTATATTAAGTTAAAATAAAAGTTTTCATTGTTCATTCAGTATTGTTGTAATTGTCATTATTACAAATATATATATATAAAAAATAAAAAAATAGGCTGATTAATCGGTATCGGCTTTTTTTGGTCCTCCAATAATCGGTATCGCCGTTAAAATCATAATCGGTCGACCTCTACCCTATATAGCCTCGTTATTGTTATTTTATTGTTGCTCTTTTCTTTTTTACTTTAGTTTATTTAGTAATTATTTTTCCTAAAACTGCATTGTTGGTTACGGGCTTGTAAGTAAGTATTTCACGGTAAAGTCATGTGACAAATACAATTTGATTGAAGTTTAGTGGATCTTACAGGTCAGGTCCGGCTGTTAAAACACTTCCTAGCCTTGAAAACCATTTGGCTCTTTTCTTCACTAGCAATAAAGTGAAACATCTCTCCCTTTATTAGGCTGCCAGAGGGAGGCTTAAAAAATGCAATGGCTGGCATCAAACGGGAGAACTGACAATTAATGTTCTTAGTAACAACCAAACCATCACTCATCATTTACACAAGTAGGTCTTGATTGTTGCAATAATAAATACAAATATTTGTCATAAGAATACGGTTGGCATGAGATGACTGCGGCAGGCTAACGAGAGGATGCCCTGCTATCAAACATGGATTACCACACCAGCCTGCCATCCTTCCTATTCTCTCCCTCAGACGAGGAAGGATTTGCTGAGATCTAGTCGGGTTTTGAAACACCTTCCAGTACACTGAAAAGCAAACCCACTGTGGGAGAAAGGGATATAGAAACCACAATGTACAGTGAAATGACAAGGTAGAATATTGGCATAGCTTTTCATGATAATGTTCAGATTATTAGGTTTACAGTAGGCAAGTAAATGGTGTGGTGTTTATGGTCATTTGTGAGCAGGCTAAGCCCTTGGCTTCCAGATGACCCCATATCCATGTCTGACTCCCTGCTACTGTGTGACATCACCTCTATAGCCACCTGTCATTTGTCCTGTCCTCCAGACCACATCCATTCAATTAACACTTGGGTGGCTGCAGCCCGTATTGACAAGGCAGGCAGGCAGAGACGGGTACAAAGGCAAACACCTCTGCCTGTTCCGCAGTACCAAGGTCATCTCCAGCCAAGCGGTCTGACAGAGAGAGGTGAAAGACCCTCTTGTACGCACACAGCCTCACACCTGATTCACGTTCATCATACATCTCAATGTCTAATAAAGGAGAGCAGAATAGTATCTGAAAGCAGAATAGTATCTGAAGCATACTTCAGGTCAACAACAACACATTGTAAGGAAAACAACCCAAGGTGAAATCTGAACCACTTCCTTTAGCAGGAGTGAGAGAGGGATGGACAGAGGAGAGAGAGGGATGGACAGAGGAGAGAGGGGGATGGACAGAGAAGAGAGGGGGATGGACAGAGGAGAGAGAGGGATGGACAGAGGAGAGAGAGGGATGGACAGAGGAGAGAGAGGGATGGACAGAGGAGAGAGAGGGATGGACAGAGGAGAGAGAGGGATGGACAGAGGAGAGAGAGGGATGGACAGAGGAGAGAGAGGGATGGACAGAGGAGAGAGAGGGATGGACAGAGGCGAGAGAGGGATGGACAGAGGCGAGAGAGGGATGGACAGAGGCGAGAGAGGGATGGACAGAGGCGAGAGAGGGATGGACAGAGGCGAGAGAGGGATGGACAGAGAAGAGAGAGGGATGGACAGAGAAGAGAGAGGGATGGACAGAGGAGAGAGAGGGATGGACAGAGGAGAGAGAGGGATGGGCAGAGGAGAGAGAGGGATGGGCAGAGAAGAGAGAGGGATGGACAGAGGAGAGAGAGGGATGGACAGAGGAGAGAGAGGGATGGACAGAGGAGAGAGAGGGATGGACAGAGGAGAGAGAGGGATGGACAGAGGAGAGAGAGGGATGGACAGAGGAGAGAGAGGGATGGACAGAGGAGAGAGAGTGATGGACAGAGAAGAGAGAGGGATGGACAGAGGAGAGAGAGGGATGGGCAGAGAAGAGAGCGGGATGGACAGAGAAAAAGGGTTAGAGCATGGAAAGAGGGAGAGAGCGAGAGAAAGAGGGAGAGAGAGAGAGACGGGAGGAGAGCGAGAAATAGGGAGAGAAAGGAGGATAGCGTACATAGAGAGAGAGACCATGTGATTCAATAGATCAATGAATGAGCCTGGTCCTGCTGGGAATCCCCAGGCCTGGTTACTGTAACATGGTCTCCAATCCAATAGGAGACTACAATACTGGAGGGCCACTGGGATGGACATTCAATACACGGACAGAACACATCAATGTGGTCGCAAATACAATACTGTGTGTGTGTGTGTGTGTGTGTGTGTGTGTGTGTGTGTGTGTGTGTGTGTGTGTGTGTGTGTGTGTGTGTGTGTGTGTGTGTGTGTGTCCACCAATACAATATAGCCTCATCATATGACCGTCAGGCTGGCTCTACAAAAGCACATGGCCTCGGGGTAACACAATGAAGGTTGGAATAGAATCACATCTACCTCAGATTTGATCAAGTTTCATTTTGCAAAAATGTAATCCCTGATGGATTTGTTTGGGGAGAAAGATGTGGTAAAAAAACGACTCAGAGAGCAACATCTGGTGCGAAGCTAACAGTGAGAGACGCAGCAGGCTTCTTAAATATCTTCTTGATAAACTGAGGCTAAAGGTTCTAATGCATTCCCGGAGCATGTAGCAGACTATGATCCATCCATTTTACATGGAGCACCTGTGGATAATAAATAGGTTAGTGATGTCAGACCATCTTCTCCATGCAGCCAGTCCCCACATGAATGATTACAGAAACATACATGAGTTTCTCAGACTAAACAGGATGGGCCATGTTAGTTTAATGGAGTGTGTAGACACAGGCCTACTTGTGCTTGTGTACCGAATTCGGTGTGGTCGGTGTGTGAGGACCAGGGCTGTAGGTGTGGTAAAGACACAGTATGCCAGTGCTTTAGTGCATGGGTACCACACATGCAAACCTACTATGTACAATCAAAAGACACACACACTGTTGCAGAAGTTAGGTGGTGTGTCCCTGCTGCCTGGTTTACTTGGTGATTTATCAACTTCACATGTATCTCATTAGCACGGCATCTGGATTCTCTCCAATACACAAACACAGTGGGCGACGCTGAATTACGTGTGTGTGTGTGTGTGTGTGTGTGTGTGTGTGTTGGGGTCAGGAGGTCTGTGTCAGTAGGCAGCAGCATTAAACACAGAGGTAAGGTTTCACCCAGAGAGGAGAGGAGCCTCTGACCCCAGACAGACCTGCTGGAGGGTAACTAGAGAAGGAGCAAGACAGAGGCCATCTCCAGCCTCATCTATCAACTTATTGGCTACAGCCTCCCTCATCTTCTCAACCCACTGTCTCTGGACGATCCATGTAGCCAGGGCTGCCTGCCTGCAGGCACACATCTAGGACCAGCTTAGCCTCTCCCGGTCCGAAACAAAATACCGGGAATTTACCCCTAGTACTCTACTCCTACCTGCGACCTGATGGCTACTGACAACCCACATCTCCAACATGTCCGTTCAGTCATGGGTTGCCATGGTTACAAACTGCTTGCAGTAATCTTTGCCCTGACATTTTCAAAACAAAAAAAAGCGAGGGGGAACAACTACACACAGTCAATGTACCCACACCGCAACAGTCCCAGATTGACGATAAGTAGATTCTCCTCTCTCAGTGGAGGCAGTAGAACCACATCAAAAAGGCAAGGCAGTCAGCTTGGATCAGTGAGTGAGTAAAATATACCCTGCAGATACTGAATGACACATTCTCTCCAAGACCAAACCCCTATACAGAACCAGGAGGTCACTCACCCACACAACTCTCCACCCACAACATTATGCACAAGGAGTAACATGCTCAAAGCCAGCTACAACGCAGGGAAACAGTAATAGGGAGTCCCCTATGATGTCAGGTGCAGATATCAAATGACAGGCCAACCGTGGGTTTTATGATGTAGTTCTGCATACATGTAGTCTGATTACTAGTCATGTCTGGTAAAATCCCTTGTGAGGGGCTTTTCAGGGACAGAGAACAGATACGGTTTCCATGTTTCTGTTCCACCAGCTTAGATTGTTTCCCTGCAGTCATAAGAAGGTTGTGAAAGATTTTTGAAAGGACAGCAACAACAGGAAGTAAAAGGCATCAGGCATAAATCTCAGCTCCTGAACCGGACACTCAACAAAGGGCTGAGCCAGAGCAGACATGACAGCAGGGCTGAGCCAGAGCAGACATGACAGCAGGGCTGAGCCAGAGCAGACATGACAGCAGGGCTGAGCCAGAGCAGACATGACAGAAGGGCTGAGCCAGAGCAGACATGACAGAAGGGCTGAGCCAGAGCAGACATGACAGAAGGGCTGAGCCAGAGCAGACATGACAGAAGGGCTGAGCCAGAGCAGACATGACAGAAGGGCTGAGCCAGAGCAGACATGACAGAAGGGCTGAGCCAGAGCAGACATGACAGCAGGGCTGAGCCAGAGCAGACATGACAGAAGGGCTGAGCCAGAGCAGACATGACAGCAGGGCTGAGCCAGAGCAGACATGACAGCAGGGCTGAGCCAGAGCAGACATGACAGCAGGGCTGAGCCAGAGCAGACATGACAGCAGGGCTGAGCCAGAGCAGACATGACAGAAGGGCTGAGCCAGAGCAGACATGACAGAAGGGCTGAGCCAGAGCAGACATGACAGAAGGGCTGAGCCAGAGCAGACATGACAGCAGGGCTGAGCCAGAGAAGACATGACAGCAGGGCTGAGCCAGAGCAGACATGACAGCAGGGCTGAGCCAGAGCAGACATGACAGAAGGGCTGAGCCAGAGCAGACATGACAGCAGGGCTGAGCCAGAGCAGACATGACAGAAGGGCTGAGCCAGAGCAGACATGACAGCAGCATTTGCACTTACCACCCCTGGACCTCCTGAAACATGCTGCATAAGCAAGCACTGTCGATAACTAAACAGTCACACACACCCCTCTTCTGGTTCGCCCTGTGTGAGATCCTCTTCACACTCCACTATATCTCCATGTCAGCTGGAGGCAGCAGGAGCTAAAGCACTAGATGAGCCAAGCTCAGAAGTGAGTCATTATACTATGGTTCTGGGTGGGTGTTCGTCAATCCTGCCTCTCTGCCTGCCTCGCTGCCTGCCTGCCTAGGCATAAACATCTCCATACAGCACACATCAATCTCCCTGGAACACACAACTTGCTTTGGGTAGCGTCCCAAATAGCACCACATCTATATTTAGTGCACTACTTTTGACCAGGGGATATAGGGTTCTGGTCAAAAGTTGTGCAACAAATTGGGAATAGGGTGCATTTGGGATGCAACCTGGGACACTCTTCCAAACAGAGGGATTCCTGAGACGCTCAAGAACGTGTGCTTTTCAATGCGACCACTGACTTCCCTACAGGAAGATCTCACAAAAGAATAGTACTACCAGTCTGTTCTGTAGACAATAGTCTAGGTGGGATCTAGGCGTTACAAGGCTGTAGGTGCACTTAAAATCCCATCAAAATGGCTGAAATACAGTGCCTTCAGAAAGTAGTCATACCCATAGATGTATTCCACATTGTTGCGTTACAGCATGAATTCAAAATGGATTAAATAGCTTTTTTCCCTCTCACCCATCTACACACAATACATCATAATTACACAGTGAAAACAAGTTTAGAAATGTTTGCAAATTTGACATTGAAACAGAAATCTCTGATTTACATAAGTACTCACACCCTGAGTCAATACTTTGTAGAAGCACCTTAAGCAGTGATTACAGCTGTGAGTGTTCTGGGTAAGTCTCTAAGAGCTTTCCACACACGGATTGTGCAACATTTTCCCATTATTCTTTTCAAAATTCTTCAAGCTCTAGTTGTTGATCATTGCTAGACAACCCTTTTTCAGGTCTTGCCATAGATTTTCAAGACTGTAACTCAGCCACTCAGGAACATTTACATTTACATTTTAGTCATTTAGCAGACGCTCTTATCCAGAGCGACTTACAGTAGAGTGCATACATTTTATTACATTTATTTAAAAAAAAAAAAAATTTACATACTGAGACAAGGATATCCCTACCGGCCAAGAGCAGACGCTCTTATCCAGAGCGACTTACAGTAGAGTGCATACATTTTATTACATTTTTACATACTGAGACAAGGATATCCCTACCGGCCAAACCCTCCCTACCGGCCAAACCCTCCCTAACACGGACGACGCTATGCCAATTGTGCGTCGCCCCACGGATCTCCCGGTTGCGGCCGGCTGCGACAGAGCCTGGGCGCGAACCCAGAGACTCTGGTGGCGCAGCTAACACTGCGATGCAGTGCCCTAGACCACTGCGCCACCCGGGAGACATTCACTGTCTTCTTGGTAAGCAACTCCAGTGTAGATTTGGCCTTGTGTTATAGGTTATTATAGTGCTGAAAGGTGAAGGTATTTTAAAACCTCCCTGGTCTTTGTGGTTGAATCTGTGTTTGAAATTCACTGCGACTGAGGAACCTTACAGATCATTTTATGTGTGGGGTACAGAGATGAGGTAGTCATTAAGAAATCATGCTTTACACCATTATTGTGCAAAGAGTGAGTCCATGCAACTTATTAAGATAATTTATATTCCAGAACTTATTTAGGCTTGCCATAACAAATAGGTTGAATACTTATTGACACAAGACATTTCAGCATTTCATTTTAATTCATTTCAATACAGTTGGGAAGAGAGGAGCATGTCAACAAGTCACATTTCTAAAAACGTGATTCCACTTTGAGATTATGGGGTATTGTGTGTAGGCCAGTGACAAAAATCTCTATTTAATCCACTTTAAATTCAGGCTGTAACACAACAAAATGTGTAAAAGGGGGTGTGAATACTTTAAAAGGTACTGTACATATTATCCATATAGAGTACTGTGTACACACTATTCAATACATTACTTTCAATGCACTACACAGCCTACATATTTTATTTATTTTCAGCTCACTTGATCATTTCCTATGACTTACAACACAATATTCTACAGGCTACATTCTGTCCCTCAAGTCCTTTCACCATGTGGGAGTCCCATCAGTGACACAGCAGCATGGATTCTATCCTAAAGAGAGGGAAATCAACACTCTGTCATGTACTAGATACAGCTGAAGTCGGAAGTTTACATACACTTAGGTTGGAGTCATTAAAACTCGTTTTTCATCCACTCCACAAATGTCTTGTTCACAAACTATAGTTTTGGCAAGTTGGTTAGGACATCTACTTTGTGCATGACACAAGTAACCTCAGAAAAAAAATTGTAGACCTCCACAAGACTGGTTCATCCTTGGGAGCAATTTCCAAACGCCTGAAGGTACCACGTTCATCTGTAAAACAATAGTACGCAAGTATAAACACCATGGGACCACGCAGCCGTCATACCGCTCAGGAAGGAGACGCATTCTGTCTCCTAGAGATGAACGTACTTTGGTGCCAAAAGTGCAAATCAATCCCAGAACAACAGCAAAGGACCTTGTGAAGATGCTGGAGGAAACGGGTACAAAAGTATCTATATCCACAGAAAAACGAGTCCTATATCAACATAACCTGAAAGACCACTCAGCAAGGAAGAAGCCACTGCTCCAAAACCACCATAAAAAAAGTCAGACTACGATTTGCAACTACACATGGGGAGAAAGATCGTACTTTTTTGAGAAATGTCCTCTGGTCTGATGAAGCAAAAATATAACTGTTTGGCCATAATGACCATCGTTATGTTTGGAGGAAAAAGGGAGAGGCTTGCAAGCCGAAGAACACCATCCCAACCGTGAAGCACGGGGGTGGTAGTATCATGTTGTGGGGGTGCTTTGCTGCCAGAGGTACAGGTGCACTTCACAAAATAGATGGCATCATAAGGGAGGAAAATTATGTGGATATATTGAAGCAACATCTCAAGACATTCGTTAGGAAGTTAAAGCTTGGTCGCAAATGGGTCTTCCAAATGGACAATGACCCCAAGCATACTTCCAAAGTTGTGGCAAAATGGCTTAAAGACAACAAAGTCAAGGTGTTGGAGTGGCCATCACAAAGCCCTGACCTCAATCCTCTATAACATTTGTGGGCAGAACTGAAAAAGCGTGTGCGAGCAATGAGGCCTTACAATCCTGACTCAGTTACACCAGCTCTGTCAGGAGGAATGGGCCAAAATTCACCCAACTTATTGTGGGAAGCTTGTGGAAGGCTCCCCAAAATGTTTGACCCAAGGCAATGCTACCAAACACTAATTGAGTGTATGTAAACTTCTGACCCACTGGGAATGTGATGAAAGAAATAAAAGCTGAAATAAAAAATTCTCTCTACTATTTTTCTGACATTTCACATTCTTAAAATAAAGTGGTGATCCTAACTGACCTAAGACAGGGACTTTTTACTAGAATTAAATGTCAGGAATTGTGAAAAACTGAGTTTAAATGTATTTGGCTAAGGTGTATGTAAACGTCTGACTTCAACTGTAGTTACACATAATCCTCCTACTTATGATTCTTCTCAAGCCTCGTCACTGCAGCTGCTAGCTGGAATGGGAACACACAGGACACATTCCAGTTTCAAACTCCAGTTCCTAAAGGCTTCGGCTCCAGAAGACATCTCTCTGCTTGGCCTGCTTCCCAGTCCTGACAGGTGCAGGTACAGGCCACTGGGTTTCTGCCCAGGCTATACAAGTTGACTGTGATGCCCTGTGGAATGCACAATGGCCCTGATGGCATGGGAGTGCCTGGAAGGTGACAAACAACTGTTCCAGTGCCAGCCAGCTGCAGCAAGGGCATTGGCCTAGTGGCCTCTAACCCAGACCCAGCCAACAGCCATACCAGTGAATTGAAAACCACTAGCAAGAAGACAGATGTGTGTGAGTGTGAGAGAGTGAGAGCATGACGGTGTGACCATGACCGTGTGAGGCAGAGGCCTGCAGCTACGCCCCCCCCCCCCCCCCCCCCAGAGTTCTCATCAGGCATAAAGCTCATGGTTTCACTTCAGAGCAATACTCAGACTGAACCTTCTGATAGTTAAAGCCACATGAATACATAACTACATTCCCTTGTAAAATGTATAGAGCTATTGACTTTTGCTTACTGATTTGAACAGTTGATTCATTTGATTAATACTAGAGAAGAATAATGAAAGATGGAACATTCTGGCAAACACTTCAGTTCCTTGCACCCCTCTGAAAAATGTGAAACCTGTCAACAGCACGACATCACTTATTTACCGAGCATGTAATTTATCTATTTTAGGAAACACTTAATAGCCTAACCACATCATGTAAACCTCAACACACAACAGCTCACAGCCGTTAGCTACAGTCCCACAACAACATGTGACCTGGTCTCTAACCATTTTCCAACAACTGGTATTTTATGAATTGAGGGAGGCTTAGACAGGCAATTAAATGACGCCATGTTGTTCACTAAATATTTTCACATCAACAGTCCATGGGAATTGAATGTGATGTCTGCCCTGAAACGTGTTGGTTTCTCAGCCATTGAATAAAGCTATTGCAACACTGTTCATAGTAGAAGAGAGCTTTGAAGACGGATAAACAAAGCATTTTTGTAGGTAGTTAAATGACATCAAATAAGCAACCACCAACTAACAGTCTGCTTCAGTCCAACACTGTTGGATATATTAATTGTTATTACATTTAGTAGGTTTTTATGTTGTTTCATGTTGTTGGTAGTGTCATAAATTCTCACTAAAAATAAACATCTGCGTTCAAAAAAAGAGTGAAGATCCTGTCTTACTTCCAGAGAGGATAGTCTAGGCAGTAGCTTAACCTCTCCACTTCACATCATACTGCTCACTCTTCTGTCAGGTCAGCCTTGAAATGACCTTCCTTAACCTCTCCACTTCACATCATACTGCTCACTCTTCTGTCAGGTCAGCCTTGAAATGACCTTCCTTAACCTCTCCACTTCACATCATACTGCTCACTCTTCTGTCAGGTCAGCCTTGAAATGACCTTCCTTAACCTCTCCACTTCACATCATACTGCTCACTCTTCTGTCAGGTCAGCCTTGAAATGACCTTCCTTAACCTCTCCACTTCACATCATACTGCTCACTCTTCTGTCAGGTCAGCCTTGAAATGACCTTCCTTAACCTCTCCACTTCACATCATACTGCTCACTCTTCTGTCAGGTCAGCCTTGAAATGACCTTCCTTAACCTCTCCACTTCACATCATACTGCTCACTCTTCTGTCAGGTCAGCCTTGAAATGACCTTCCTTAACCTCTCCACTTCACATCATACTGCTCACTCTTCTGTCAGGTCAGCCTTGAATTACCTTCCTTAACCTCTCCACATCATACTGCTCACTCTTCTGTCAGGTCAGCCTTGAATTACCTTCCTTAACCTTCCTGATCGATTTCAGTCTGGCATGGTTCTCACTACAAAATACCATTAAGGGCGCTTAATTAACAAGTGCTTAAAGGGCTCTACACTGCAACACTCAATTGATCTTCTTGGCAAGAGAACACCATCAAAAGGATAGGTTCTACCCTGGCAAGGTTGACGATAAAGGTTAGGAGAACGAAAAATACACCACATGACCAAAGGTATGTGGACACCACAAGTGCATTGAATCCAAGATGGCGTAGCAGTCGGACGTGTGTTTGTCTTGTCTTGTCCCGTGTAAATAGTCCTCGTATTTTTCGTATACATTTCGTATATATTTTAATTTCACTTTCCATCTAGGAACTGAATATACATTCCTACATTCCGCCTCACCCAATGTGGTACGGACCTGCTATTTTTTATACTTTAGAACCGTAACCCCAATCAGAAGCTAGCCAGATAACTAGCTACTAGCTAGTAGTCAGTTAGCCACTGCTGCGGTCTTCACCCTTAACTCGGACACAGCCAGCTTCAGCTCGGGCCAATACCTGCCAGTCTGCAAGCGCGATATCAACCCAGAGCATATAGGACTGCTTTTTCTCTACCACATCACTGGATTCCTGACGCAAGCTCTGGACAATTACACCGTATCATCACAGCTAGCTAGCTGCAACCGAGTGGCTACTACTGGCTAACACCTCTGTCCCGAAGCAAGCACCAGTTAGCCTTGAGCTAGCCTCGAGCTAGGCCCATCTGCCGGCTAGCCGAAGAGGTCTACCAGCGAATTCTTGGGCTACAATACCTCTTTTGCCAATTGGACTGGACCTTTTTTTGCCGACACAGAGCCCTGCCAATCCATCACAACTGGTCTAAATCAGCTACAAGCTAATTTAGCCATTTTTTGCCGCTGCTAGCAGCTTTTACCTTCTGCACAGACACCAGCCCTGTTATTAGCCTGGATATTACTCACCAATTTACCAGCATCGGACTGTCTCTCGACAACAACGCCAGATTCCTGCCGTAATCCCTGAGCCACTACTTCTGATCCTCACAGCTAGCTTGCAGCTAGCGCAGCTAGCGCCACTGCCACGAAGCTAGCACCAGTTAGCAAACACAATTCTACAATTCACAACCTCTCTTTCGCCATCGCCATCCGGCTTGGATTCTCTGTCGACACGACCACGTCTGAGCAGACCCAAAATGGGTGGTCTGAGCAGACCACCCCCCGGGCTACTAACTTTAAACGCCGCGTGCTAGCTTAGTGGAGGCCTCCCTGCTCCATCTACGGCTGCCCCCTGGACACTATGATCACTTGGCTACATAGCTGATGCCTGCTTGACTGTCCATTAATTCACGGTACTCCATTCTGTTTATTTGTGTTTTATCTGTCGGCTCTGTGCTTTAACTCAGGATCTGTGTGTAGTTAATCCGACCCTCTCTGCCTAGTCGTCGCCATTTTTACCTGTTGTTGCTGTGTTAGACTAGCACCCTGTTATTGCTGCTGTTATCTTACCTGTTGTTTTAGCTAGCTCTCCCAATCAAGACCTGCAATCACTTTATGCCTTATTGTATGTCTCTCTCAAATATCAATATGCCTTGCATACTGTTGTTCAGGCTAGTTATCATTATCATTGTTTTGGTTTGCAATGGACCCCGTAGTTCCACTCTCCGTACCTCTGATACCTCCTTTGTCCCACCCCCCACACATGCGGTGACCTCACCCATTGAGACCAGCATGTCCAGAGATACAACCTCTCTTATCATCACCCAGTGCCTGGGCTTGCCTCCGCTGTACCCGTGCCCCACCATACCCGTCTGCACATTATGCCCAGAATCTATTCTACCACGCCCATAAATCTGCTCCTTTTATTCTTTGTCCCCAACGCTCTAGGCGACCAGTTTTGATAGCCTTTAGCCGCACCCTCATCCTACTACTCCTCTGTTCCTCGGGTGATGTGGAGGTAAACCCAGGCCCTGCATGTCCCCAGTCACCCTCATTTGTTGACTTCTGTGATCGAAAAAGCCTTGGCCTCATGCATGTCAACATCAGAAGCCTCCTCCCTAAGTTTGCCTTACTCACCGCTTTAGCACACTCTGCCAACCCTGATGTCCTTGCCGTGTCCGAATCCTGGCTTAGGAAGGCCACCAAAAATTCTGGGATTTCCATACCCAACTATAACACTTTCCGTCAAGATAGAACTGCCAAAGGGGGAGGAGTTGCAATCTACTGCAGAGATAGCCTGCAAAGTTCTGTCATACTTTCCAGGTCTATGCCCAAACAGTTCGAACTTCTAATTTTAAAAATTAATCTCTCCAGAAATAAGTCTCTCACTGTTGCCGCCTGCTACCGACCCCCCTCAGCTCCCAGCTGTGCCCTGGACACCATCTGTGAATTGATCGCTCCCCATCTAGCTTCAGAGTTTGTTCTGTTAGGTGACCTAAACTGGGATATGCTTAACACCCCGGCAGTCCTACAATCCAAGCTTGATGCCCTCAATCTCACACAAATCATCAAGGAACCCACCAGGTACAACCCTAAATCCGTAAACATGGGCACCCTAATAGACATTATCCTGACCAACCTGCCCTCCAAATACACCTCTGCTGTCTTCAATCAAGATCTCAGCGATCACTGCCTCATTGCCTGTATCCGCCACGGGTCCGCGGTCAAACGACCACCCCTCATCACTGTCAAACGCTCCCTAAAACACTTCTGCGAGCAGGCCTTTCTAATCGACCTGGCCCGGGTACCCTGGAAGGATATTGACCTCATCCCGTCAGTTGAGGATGCCTGGTCATTCTTTAAAAGTTACTTCCTCACCATATTAGACAAGCATGCTCCGTTCAAAAAATGCAGAACCAAGAACAGATATAGCCCTTGGTTCACTCCAGACCTGACTGCCCTCGACCAGCACAAAAACATCCTGTGGCGAACTGCAATAGCATCGAAGAGCCCCCGCGATATGCAACTGTTCAGGGAAGTCAGGAACCAATACACGCAGTCAGTCAGGAAAGCAAAGGCCAGCTTTTTCAAGCAGAAATTTGCATCCTGTAGCTCTAACTCCAAAAAGTTCTGGGATACTGTAAAGTCCATGGAAAACAAGAGCACCTCCTCCCAGCTGCCCACTGCACTGAGGCTAGGTAACACGGTCACCACTGATAAGTCCGTGATAATCGAAAACTTCAACAAACATTTCTCAATGGCTGGCCATGCCTTCCTCCTGGCGACTCCAACCTTGGCCAATAGCCCCGCCCCCCCCGCTGCTACTCGCCCAAGCCTCCCCAGCTTCTCCTTTACCCATATCCAGATAGCAGATGTTCTGAAAGAGCTGGAAAACCTGGACCCATACAAATCAGCTGGGCTTGACAATCTGGACCCCCTATTTCTGAAACTGTCCGCCGCCATTGTCGCACCCCCTATTACCAGCCTGTTCAACCTCTCCTTTGTATCATCTGAGATCCCCAAGGATTGGAAAGCTGCCGCGGTCATCCCCCTCTTCAAAGGGGGAGACACCCTGGACCCAAACTGTTACAGACCTATATCCATCCTGCCCTGCCTATCTAAGGTCTTCGAAAGCCAAGTCAACAAACAGATCACTGACCATCTCGAATCCCACCGTACCTTCTCCGCTGTGCAATCCGGTTTCCGAGCCGGTCACGGGTGCACCTCAGCCACGCTCAAGGTACTAAACGATATCATAACCGCCATCGATAAAAGACATTACTGTGCAGCCGTCTTCATCGACCTGGCCAAGGCTTTCGACTCTGTCAATCACCATATTCTTATCGGCAGACTCAGTAGCCTCGGTTTTTCTAATGACTGCCTTGCCTGGTTCACCAACTACTTTGCAGACAGAGTTCAGTGTGTCAAATCGGAGGGCATGTTGTCCGGTCCTCTGGCAGTCTCTATGGGGGTACCACAGGGTTCAATTCTCGGGCCGACTCTTTTCTCTGTATACATCAATGATGTTGCTCTTGCTGCGGGCGATTCCCTGATCCACCTCTACGCAGACGACACCATTCTATATACTTCCGGCCCGGATGTTTGGTGATTAGGCCTGGCTCGCAGTAAGCGTTCCAATTCATCCCTAAGGTGTTCGATGGGGTTGAAGTCAGAGCTCTGTACAGGCCAGAAAAGTTCTTCCACACCGATCGACAAACCATTTCTGTGTGGACCTTGCTTTGTGCACTGGGCATTGTCATGCTTAAACGTTAAAGGGACTCCCCAAATGGTTTCCACAAAATTGTGAGCACAGAATCGTCTAGAATGTCATTGTACGCTGTAGCATGAAGATCTCCCTTCACTGGAACTAAGGGGCCTATGGCCGAACCATGAAAAACAGCCCCAGACCATTATTCCTCCTCCACCAAACTTCACAGTTGGCACTATGCATTCCGGGCAGTAGTGAATGTTGCAACAGAGGACAGACTATTTTCAGATCCTACGCGCTTCAGCACTCGGCGGTCCCGTTCTGTGAGCTTGTGTGGACTACCACTTTGCGGCTGAGCCGATGTTGCTCCTAGACGTTTCCACTTCACTATGACAGCACTTACAGTTGCCTGGGGCAGCTTTAGCAGGGCAGAAATTTGATGAAATTACTTGCTGGAAATGTAGAATCCTATGACGGTGCCATGTTTAAAGTCACTGAGCTCTTCAGTAAGGCCATTCTACTGCCAATACACCTGTAAGCAACCTGTGTGGCTGAACTAGCCGAGTCCACTCATTTGAAGGGGTGTCCACATACTTTTGTATATATAGTGTAAATTAATTAATTGGACCAGCGGCGGAAGAAAACGTACGTAGTGAATGGTAGCAGTAAAGAAAGTCTGCCATAAAAAAACAACTGTTTTCCTGTAATATAATTAATTTAAACATTTTTCAAATGATCTACAACCACTTTATTACACGTTTTTGCGACCGGTAGTCGTGTTTTCAATGTTAATCCTGTAAAATCAGCAACAGCGCTGGCCCAATTAATGTGTTGATTTGCAGATGTGTCACATGGATTTATTACATGGTCTTAACCTGTATTTTTTCTAAAATCAAATCAATGTTTATTGGTCGGGTACACAGATTTGCCGATGTTATCGCAGGTGCCACGAAATGCTTGTGTTTCTAGCTCTCAACAGTGCAGTAATGTCTAGCAACACAAAACAAACAATCCAAAAAGTGAAATTAAAGAATTTAAAGTAATGTCTGAAAAAAGTCAATTAACAACCCAAATAGCACTATAAAATCCAAATGCAATCTACACTGGATAATCTACACGAGCTGCGCTTTCGATCTAGCATCCTGGAAAACTTATGGAAACCACTACTTGATTGAGTAGGAAACCACTGCCTTCCCTCAGGAGAGGTTAGAGCTCTAAATAGGAAAATTACAACTAATTTCGCTTGTTCAACTAATGCCCCATATTTAGGCAATTATCCATATGTAAGTAATTATAATATATGGATCTGTTTTTACAAATTGAATGCAACAAACAGTGTAACACAAACCAGCTGTAAAAAGCTATTAGGATATCAATTTCTCCTGGCTGTGGAAATAAGCCAGAACATATGCTTCCAACATTGAATATCCCCATGAAAGTAAATGACTTCTGCCTAATTGAGAAGTAATGAAACGATCCCAAAGCACCGTACAAACTAGGCTTTTTATTCATCGCAAGGGGACCAAGTGCACAAAAGAGGTACAACGGGATTCTTAGTAGTGTAACAGTCCCGTGTGGCTCAGTTGGTAGAGCATGGTGCTTGCAACGCCAGGGTTGTTGGTTCGATTCCCACGGGGGACCAGTACAGAAAAAAGTATGAAAAATGTATGCGCTCATTACTGTAAGTCCCTCTGGATAAGAGTGTCTGATAAATGACAAATGATTAAAAATGTGAAAGCTAGGGCAAGCACAACCCAAGCAACAGTGCAGTCTTCATCGAGATTGAAAACAACCTTCAACAAATCACCCAGTCAGATATTTGCCGTAGTGATTATGCTGTAGCTGAGCACCAATAAACATCTCACCCAGTCAGATATTTGCCGTAGTGATTATGCTGTAGCTGAGCACCAATAAACATCTCACACAGTCAGATATTTGCCGTAGTGATTATGCTGTAGCTGAGCACCAATAAACATCTCACACAGTCAGATATTTGCCGTAGTGATTATGCTGTAGCTGAGCACCAATAAACATCTCACACAGTCAGATATTTGCCGTAGTGATTATGCTGTAGCTGAGCACCAATAAACATCTCACACAGCCAGACTTGGCAGATATCCAAGGCACAACTTGGATTACTTATCTACGAACTCAGGCAAAACCAAACAGGAAAGACGGCCAACTCATCTGAGTCCAATCTCACCACACAATTGGCTCGTCTCTCAAGAGTTTTTTTTTAATTTACTGAGCATTCCTTCTCAAGATGATAAACTAATCTTCCAGATCTATAAACTGTGGAAATGAGGCAACTGAACGTGTGTGTGTGTGTGCATGTGTAAAGTAATGCATAAATGAAGAAGCTACCTTCACTATTATGGTGCTAGTTCAATCAGAGATCCATTAGCCCTGAGAGCTGGTGGCCTTGGTGCTGCACTGATTGACCATGACTGGAGTGGACACCACAGAGAGCTACGACAGAACATCAGCAGGACTTTAGTACATAGAGATGAGAAGGTCATTGAGATCCATTAGTGAACATTTCCTTTATTGGTACCCAGAGGATAAGACACTCAGCAGAGTTCTGATGACAGCATACATATTTATACTTCCCTAGTTTCCCCTCTCTTTCCCTTTCTCCCTCAGACCACCAGCCACAATGCTAATGACCCACACAATACTGCTGTGGAGATGGTATTAATGACACACCGTGGGGAAAACTGAGGTGTAATATAGATCATTTGGCTATACATGTCTAGAACCATTTTATCCTCGCACTACTCCTAAACTAAGCTTATATCTCCGTAAAAATACCATGTAGCTCGCCAGCAAAGCAAAGCCTTGAACAGGGTTCCAAATTAAATCCGTCATCGAACCCTAGGACTTCATTCATCTCAGAAAAACTCAGATGCTCCTCCAACTCATTTCAGAATCAAGTCGCACCGAGTAGCCAAGCACTGTGAGCACCATACATCCAGAGAGAGTTAATTGCTCTGTGAAACCAGTTGCAGAGTCAGCATTGAAGTATAGCACCCACAGCCATGGAGAAACAAGTACCAACAAGCAGGGCTGTGGTCTACAGCCCCAGCTACACAGCTCTCCTCTCCTCCTAGTGTGTGTGGAGGCATCTGGAGTGGAGGCTAGCTGCTGACTATTACCACAGTCAGCTAGCAGGACCAAACTATTACCACAGTCAGCTAGCAGGACCAAACTATTACCACAGTCAGCTAGCAGGACCACACTATTACCACAGTCAGCTAGCAGGACCACACTATTACCACAGTCAGCTAGCAGGACCACACTATTACCACAGTCAGCTAGCAGACACAAACTACTACCACAGTCAGCTAGCAGGACCAAACTATTACCACAGTCAGCTAGCAGGACCAAACTATTACCACAGTCAGCTAGCAGGACCACATTATTACCACAGTCAGCTAGCAGGACCACACTATTACCACAGTCAGCTAGCATGACCACACTATTACCACAGTCAGCTAGCAGGACCACACTATTACCACAGTCAGCTAGCAGGACCAAACTATTATCACAGTCAGCTAGCAGGACTGACAGGATGTCCCGCACATCACAGAGAGGAACTCTGCAGCTACACAGCTAATATCACCGAGCACAAGTCGAGAACATGGGTGAGTGTGGGTGGGTGTGTGCAGAGAAAGATACAGAACAAGTGTATGTATGAAATAGTCAGCCATGGGGGGGGGAGATAAACATACAGAGAGAGAGAGAGGGATGGAGAGAGCAGTAGAGAGAGAGAGAGAGATATCTGGACTGTCTTCCTGCTATGCTCTGTTAACTCTTTCCACTACTCTTTTACGGTCCACTTCCACAGGTTTCCTCGGCAACCAGGCAACGTTTGGGGCATTCGTTACCTAACTACCCTCTGACTATGCAAACGTGACACTCCTGGGGCCACCAACGGTGACGGGATTAAAGGTACGGATGTCATGTGGTGTTTAAACAACACTCACGAACACCACTATGATATGAACAAGAATATATGCCACTTTGTGACTTTACAAGTCTGGAAACATAAGAAAACTATCCTTCTAAGTAGATTCTTTGCAAATGTGTGGAGTTGGAGACGGCATTTAATGAAAGGTGTTGGCCGAAGCCATATAAAAAGGTATGAACCATGTTTCTGAAGCTTTGGTTAACAGTAGGAGCAGTGGACTTCAAAACAATCTCCATAATCTCTAGCACATTCAGAGTCTTATCTTATCGCTGCAGGTAATGCAGCCTAGGATATCTGCAGATATTCACAACTGAAAAAACAAGAGAATTCATGAGCTAATGTGAACAGAGATAAAATAAGAGGTTAAGAACAATACATAACAGATGAATGTATCCCACATACAGTGCATTTGGAAAGTATTCAGACCCCTTGGCTCTCCCACATTTTGGTTTGTTAAACTTTTAAAGGGATGAAATTGTTTCCCCCCCTCAATCTACACACAACACCCCCTTAATGACAAAGCAAAAACAGGTTTATACATCTCTGCAAAAAAATAAAAACTTACATATCACATTTACATAAGTATTCAGACCCTTTAGTCAGTACTGTATTACAACCTTGAGTCATCCTGGGTATGACTCTACCATCTTGGCACAACTGTATTTGGGGAGTTTCTACCATTCTTCTCTGCAGATCCTCTCAAGCTCTGTCAGGTTGGATGGGGAGCGTCGCTGCACAGCTATTTTCAGGTCTCTCCAGAGATGTTCGATCAGGTTCAAATCCGCGTTCTGGCTGGGCCACTCAAGGATATTGAGACTTGTCCCGATACCACTCCTGCGTTGCCTTGACTGTGTGCTTAGGGTCGTTGTCCTGTTGGAAGGTGAAGCTTCGTCCCAGTCGGAGGTCCTGATCGCTCTGGAGCAGGTTTTCATCAAGGATCTCTGCACTTTGCTGCATTCATCTTTCCCTCGATCCTGACTAGTCTCCCAGTCCCTGCTGCTGAAAAACATTCCCACAGCATGATGCTGCCACCACCATGCTTCACCCTAGGGATGGTGCCAGGTTTCCTCCAGACGTGACGTTTGGCATTCAGGCCAAAGAGTTCAATCAGACTAGAGAATCTTCTTTCTCATGGTCTGAGAGTCATTTAGGTGTTTTTTGGAAAAATCCTAGCAGGCTGTCATGTGCCTTTTACTGAGGAGTGGCTTCCGTCTGGCCACTCGACCATAAAGGCCTGATTTGTGGAGTGCTGCAGAGATGGTTGTCCTTCTGGAAGGTTCTCCCATCTCCACAGAGGAATGCTTGAGCTCTGTCAGAGTGACCATCGGGATCTTGGTCACCTTCCTGACCCCCGATTGCTCAGTTTGGCCGGGTGGCCAGCTCTAGGAAGAGTCTTGGTGATTCCAAACTTCCTCCATTTAAAAATTATGGAGGCCACTGTGTTCTTGAGGACATTCAATGCTGGAGATATTTTTTTTGTACCCTTCCCCAGATCTGTGCCTTGACACAATCCTGTCTCGGAGCTCTACGGACAATTCCTTCGACCTCATGGCTTGGTTTTTGCTCTGACATGCACTGTCAACTGTTGGACCTTATATAGACAGGTGTGTGCCTTTCCAAATCATGTCCAATCAATTGAATTTACAACAGGTGGACTACAATCAAGTTGCAGAAACATCTCATAGATGATCAATGGAAACAGGATGCATCTGAGCTCAATTTCGAGTCTCATAGCAAAGGGTCTGAATGCTTAAGTAAATAAGGTATGTTTTTTTATTTAATAAATTGGCAAACATTTCAAAAAAGCTGTTTTTGCTTTGTCGTTATAGGGTATTGTGTGTAAATTGATGAGGATTTTATTTGATCAATTTTAGAATAAGGCTGTAACGTAACAAAATGTGGGAAAAGTCAAGGGGTCTGAATATTTTCCGAATGCACTGTGTCAGCAGCTTCACTAAACTAGAGCAGTATTATCCCATAGAGATGCTACTACGAAGCAGTATTATCCCATAGAGATGCTACTACGAAGCAGTATTATCCCATAGAGATGCTACTACGAAGCAGTATTATCCCATAGAGATGCTACTACGAAGCAGTATTATCCCATAGAGATGCTACTACGAAGCAGTGGGCCATATGCCATTCTTTAATAGGCAGTGCTTGAGAATGAACACACTGTTCAACATGTCGGATAATTATCCATCAGCTAACCATCAGGGCATTATGACTGGTTAAATAAATGAGTATTACTTAATAGGAATCAAGCCTCAGTCACCACAACACATAAGAGTATGACAGTGATTTCATATAACACAAGATCATACTCAAATGTCAGTTTTCAAGGATAGCACGAGGACCAAAGAAACTAATTCAGGAGGAAGTGTATGAGGAGGTCAAATCAAACTGCTGCATTCAGCTGAACGATAACAAGGGGCACTGGACAGTAACTGATATCTGTTGTGAATTTGATCACCTACCTACTCATCATTCCTTCTATTGTACACCTCGGCTTTTAACCCTTTGGGGGTTAACCACCACAACCTGAATCACTGCTGATGTGTGGATTTTAATACTAGCACCAACAACCTTACATTTTAGCACCAACAACCCCATTTTGAAAGTCAAATGTGCTCAATTCAAACATAACTGCCAGAGAGGCGGCCGGTGGGTCGGTTTTAGGTTTCTTCTGGTAACGGATCTACTGCACATCTGTCATTTCTGAAACTCCTCTGAGACGCAGTAAAAGACAGTCAGGCGACAAGAAGCCCAGTCACAGCAGGTGAGGACAGAAACGGTGGGAAAGAGCACCAACGTCAATATAGTGAGGAGGACATGAAATGGTCCTGCTTATCAGATGGGGGTGAGATGGAATGTACTGTACTCCAGCAACCTAGGCCTAATCAGACCCCTCCACATACTGTACAACTAACCATGGCTGCTTATGGCACCACATTTTACTTTATAGTACACTACTTCTTCTGGCTAATAAAGTAGTGTACTATAGACTATAGGGAATAGGGTTCCATTTGTGAAAATCAGCAAGCGCCATCACAGCCAGCATGTTATTCTCACTTACTAAAGGCTATGAATACCTGGAAAAGGAGAGAATGAGGTAATAATGAACTGATCAGCACAGATGTCAGCCTCCAACTAAATAAATGTTGAGAATAAGACTTAGAGAGAGAGAGTAGAACAGTACAGATGTGGGATGTTCATTTAATTTGAATTTGCTGTTGCTGGAAATTCAAACTTGTAGAGTATTTAAGGTTTAAAAAGGTTTCTAAAGTTTGTAATTTACACTTTAAAATGTCAGACGTGATTTGCCCTAACTAAAAATGTATCAACCCCCACAAAAATGTCCATTAATTATAATCCACATTTCCTGTTGCTGCAGGATTATTTTCAAACGGTGAGAAAATGGTTAAATGATATCCTGCATCTGGACTACATGAAAGACACCTGCATTACTGTCATTCTGTATTCTAAAGCCCCAGAGCTTTTGACATGAAAACTAAATTGTGCTTGATACAGCGTTCAAAAGTCCACCCTGATGAAGCCTACAGAAATGTCTCTACCTTGGTACAGCTTACAGTACAAGCTGATTTTACTACATGGAACCAAATCCTGCTTTCAGAACGTGTAAGGTAATCTTTGGTGGAAACACACCATCTCATTCCCTGGAGGGGTGTAGAGGTGGGGCACACAGGGCCATATCACCAATGCAATCTGTGGAGTAACAATGCACAACATGTGACTCCATTGTTGGGCTACATGTATCAACTATTTCCACAGTTTTTCATACAGCAAGGTGGACAGACTGAGGGCCCTGCAGACAATGTGGTGACAGGGGAAACATCCCGGCCAGCGGTGAAAATTGCTTTTTAATAAAGCTGCACTCGATGGTATCCCAATTGAACACTATCCCCTGACCACTCCCATTCATTTCAACAACAGTCTGATTAACACCAGACCGCTGGGCCTCGAGGGACCAGCTCCTTTTTATAAGAAAATGCATTGTTCACATTACCTCGCTCATCAACTCACCCCCTTCTCCCCATCATACTTCACTTCATTTATTTCATCGGTTGTTATACATGTGAAATTCTTGTTGGTATAGTTTAGGTTCATTTGAAGCAATTATCGTGGTGCTCAAGTGGGCACGACACCTTCAACTGTTGTGAGAAGGAGGGGAGCAGGCCCTAGTGTTGGGAGGAGGAATGGGGAAAATGTTATTCCAAACTTTATCCGCAATGTTCAATTCTATTTTGTTGCAACTCAAGCGATACCTCGGTCCATTCTACATGTAACTGCCAAAATAAAGGAAAAACTTTAGTAAATAAGGGATACAAAGTATATTGAAAGCATGGGGGGGTGCTTCCACACAGGAAGTTCCAGACAATTGTAGAATCTATGCCAAGGCACATTGAAGCTTGTCTGGCGGCTCGTGGTGGGCCAATGCCCAAATAGACACTATTTTGGTGTTTCCTTTATTATGGCAGTTACCTGTAGCAGCAGGCTACACAGAGAATGGATACGGGAAACGGCTCAAGTCACGCAAAAGGGAAAGTAACTTAGCAGATAAAGTTAGGCTTGACACAATTTAGTGTGAACAACATCTAAAGAATTGCATCACTATACTGAGAGCTTTGCCATTTCTAAATGGACGTATTCGGTTGTTTTGGGAACCTTGGATTTTTCACGGCCCCCAAACTACACAACGAGGATGAGGAAGTGATTTGCGGTAAGTTTCTCAAAAACATGAAATCACAAAAGGTGTCATTTACATCAAAAAGAGATTTGGTTTTAAAAAATAACATCCTTTAAGATTCTAACAACGACTGTTATATAGACTTACAGTGCCTTCAGAAAGTATTCACACTCCTTTGTGAATACATTTGGTAAGCAATATGTTTGGAACATCGAATCGCAATACATACAGAATCGTGAGAATCGCAATACATATCGATTCGGGCACCTAAGTATTTTCAGGTCCCTGGTATTTCCCTGCCCTAGAGTGCTGCTACTCAGTGCTCACTGAGGCCCGCTAATTGTCTGGGATGCGTCCCAAATGGTAGCCTATTCCCTATATGGTGCACTGCTTTTGACCAGAGCCCAATGAGCCCTGGTCAAAAGCAGTGCACTATATGGGAACCGAGTGCTATTTGAGACGCATTCCTGGTGTCTTCGGCCACCCTCCTCCATGCATCACAACAGGCCCAGCTATGTAATTAGCTAAGTGGGGCCAATGGAATGTGGGTCTTAGTAAATCAGGGAGAGATTCACATGTGGCCAAAAGACTCTGTCTGGGCCTACCTTCTCTCATTACTTACCCACCTGCGTAATATCAACTATAAGCTTGCTTTGCCAAACTCATGTGGGGTGAAGAGACGAGAATATATTAACAATATAACTCAGACAAGTCTTTAAGAAAAAACATTGTATTTTTTATTAGACCTTTATTTAACTAGGCAAGTCAGTTAAGAACAAATTCTTATTTTCAATGACGGCCTCGGAACAGTGGGTTAACTGCCTGTTCAAGGGCAGAACGACAGATTTGTAGCTCAGGGATTCGAACTTGCAACCTTTCGGTTACTAGTCCAACGCTCTAACCACTAGGCTACCCTGCCGCCCTGCCGTATCCTTCAAACAAAACCAGAAATTATCCAAAAGTGAACAGATAAGTCTGTTTCTCGACCATGCATCCTTGTGAGTAATGGCAGTTGAGGAAACTGCAAGTTCTGTACAAGGGGTATGGTTAGAAAGGTTAATTTCCTCTATTACAGTGAAATAATGTCTCAATGTATTTCTGTGTCCATAGGAAGAAGTAATTTCTCATCTTTGTTGTTGGTAGTGGCAGGGGGGGGGGGGGGCTTGGGGTGTGTGTGTGTGTTTGTAAACAGAGAAGTAGGAGGCGAAGGGAGTGGTTTCACGCTTGCCAAAATCTGTCCAAAATACGCCCAATGCATTTCTTTGGGATTATTTTGGATCTAAGTGTCGACTGCCTTCCCACCTTTGGGACAACAACTCCCATTGCGGAGACATGAGCATCTCTGGTGTAAATAGGAAGGCGTACAGCACAGAAGGAGTGAAGAACACAATACCAAAAAGATGACAGAACAAGCGGACATAAAACACAAGAAAATAAACGGGATTCTTGACATAGGAATATCGCGCAAAAACAATAATTCAAATGAATTCAATATATCGCCTAACCCTACACCAGCTACCCATACACCTCTCAGCAGCAGGAGAAACAAGCTCTTCATAGCTCAGTACTTCAGAGAATTCAGCAGTAGGAGAGATCAATGAACAGAACCCACAGAGACCAACACACAGAAAACATTCTGAGAATTCCAGCATAATATTCCTTTCCTTTTGAGAAAGGATGCTCATCTACAGTAAGCCTAGATAACCATCAATCTGAAACTAAAACCAGCTTACAAAATCTGTGGTTGTGAGGCCAGTTGGACGTACTGCCAAATGATCTAAAACAACGGCGGTGGCTTATGGTAGAGAAATGAATATTCAATTCTCCGGCAACAGCTCTGGTGGACATTCTGCGAGACAGCATGCCAACTGCACACTCCCTCAAAACGTGAGACATCTGTGGCATTGTGCTGTGTGACAAAAAACGCACATTTTAGAGTGGCCTTTTATGGTCCCCAGCACATGGTGCACCTGTGTAATGATCATGCTGTTTAATCAGCTTCTTGATATGCCACACCTATCAGGTGGATGGATTATCTTGGCAAAGGAGAAATGCTCACTAACAAGGATGTAAACAAATTGTGCACAAAATGAGAGAAATAAGCTTTTTGTGCATATGGAACATTTCGGGGATATTTTATTTCAGCTCATGAAACATGGGACCAACACTTTATATGTTGTGTTTATATTTTTGTTCAGTGTAGTAGGTTTCACCTAGGTAGCCATTTCTATTTCATGCACGTGATTTAATCCACTATATCACAGAGGCTTCTCTCAGGACAGCGCTAAATCTGGTGATAGAACAGTGTACCCAAAAACACAATGAAGTCATTTTATTGGTGCATTCCTGAACCCCGTATAGGATTTCCTATACCCTTTTTAGTCTCACAGATCAGAGTGACTGTGGATGACACACAGCATTGACCCTCTCAGTAAAACAGACATTATCCCCCAAGGTGACGGAGGGGCATGCAAATGCCTCCAGCATGAGTCAAGGCCCATGGTATTGCTCTCTTTTTCTTGTGGTTGGGTCAGCTCCTCTTTCATAATCACATGGCTCCCTATTCCCTATATAGGGCACTACCTTTGACCAGAGCCCTATGGGCCCTGGGCAACAGTAGCGCACTATGTAGGGAATAGGGAGCCATTTGGGCCACATTCAGTTGTTTTTAGAGTGTTCCAGGACATCTGTGGAGCAGCTGTTGCTATTGCTCCTCTTAGGGCTTCAGCAGGGCCCTGTGTAGAGACCATATTTAATCATGGCTATGCAGTGTTTCCCCCTACATATGTTTTTAGCAGCGGTGGCAAAGGTCGCGGAATGCCGCCCAATATTTTTTGAAGAAGGACTGAAAAGGTAATTTCTGGTGACTTTTAGAAAGGATGTTCTACTCCAAGATGAATGAAAATCAGATGACACTACCACCATCTATAATCCCCCCAGAAACCAGCCCAATAACAGACTCTTTTACTGCAGTCTATACATGGTACTAGACCGGTGATCAGGCAGGTGCTATTAGCAATAAACATTTTCTGGACCAAAAAGGGGTTACTTTCTTGTAATTCTACACATTTTTCCATGGACCTGAGAGACTTCTGCAATTGTAAAGCAACATTTTCTGTAATTCTACACATTTTTCCATGAACCTGAGAGACTTCTGCAATTGTAAAGCAACATTTTCTGTAATTCTACACATTTTTCCATGGAGTAGACCGAAAACGTTGCAGTGTGACAGCTAATTTCCATTGGGGCCCCTGGGCATGTGCCCTGCGTGCCCGGTCGGTAATCCAGCCATGCCAAAAGTACTCCTAAATTTCAAATGTAATGGTTTCATCGTCTTAGCTTTTATTATAAAATATTATATTATTTAAAACATATATTGGTCAATTGTCTTTAATACAACATTTCTGTGTGGTTTTATTCATTGAAGCTCATGGAAAGCGTTTTTCCATCCCGAAAATTATTTTAACAAAACGAATCAATACATGTCTTTTTGGGGTGTGGCAGCAACAATTTAGCTATGGCCAATTGTTGGAAATCAAACAGTGTCCACACACACCTCTCTGCTATATAAGGCACTGAAAGCAGCCATCCCATACCTCCCCCGACATCCAAGTGAGAGATCCTAAATGATTAGTCCTGCCCTCCCAGTGAGGAGGGCCACAGACCATAATTAAATTAGTCTCTCAGCCTCGCTTCCTCAGCCCCTCTCAGCCTCGCTTCCTCAGCCCCTCTCAGCCTCGCTTCCTCAGCCCCTCTCTGCCTCGCTTCCTCAGCCCCTCTCTGCCTCGCTTCCTCAGCCCCTCTCTGCCTCGCTTCCCTCAGCCCCTCTCTGCCTCGCTTCCCTCAGCCCCTCTCTGCCTCGCTTCCCTCAGCCCCTCTCTGCCTCGCTTCCTCAGCCCCTCTCTGCCTCGCTTCCTCAGACCCTCTCTGCCTCGCTTCCTCAGCCCCTCTCTGCCTCGCTTCCTCAGCCCCTCTCTGCCTCGCTTCCTCAGCCCCTCTCTGCCTCGCTTCCTCAGCCCCTCTCTGCCTCGCTTCCTCAGCCCCTCTCTGCCTCGCTTCCTCAGCCCCTCTCTGCCTCGCTTCCTCAGCCCCTCTCTGCCTCGCTTCCTCAGCCCCTCTCTGCCTCGCTTCCTCAGCCCCTCTCTGCCTCGCTTCCTCAGCCCCTCTCTGCCTCGCTTCCTCAGCCCCTCTCAGCCTTGCTTCCTCAGCACCTCTCAACCTTGCTTCCTCAGCACCTCTCAACCTTGCTTCCTCAGTACCTCAGATCTGCTCTCAATGCCGTAAATGGAAACAAACCTCCGTTGAACTAGAGGGGACTTGCCAGAGACCTCACGATGCAATACCATGATACTTTGGTGCCGATATGATATGTATTGAGATTTAAACGATTCTACATGTATTGCGATTCGATACAGTAATTTCATTGCGATTCGATGTTCCAAACATATTGCTCACCATATGTCTGCTGCAGAGGGACAAGAGAGGGTCATGAGAAAACACATATTGTTTAGTCATGCAAATAAAAGTTCCCTGTGTGCTTTGGACTCTGACATGCCATAAAGGAAAACTGACAAGAGTTTGAGACACCTGACAGAGTTTATTGAGCAGCATCTCAGGCCTGTCATCAACACAACCATCAGCACTAGGGCCACAACAGCATCAGAGAGCAGATACAACACAGAACTGCCGTCCAGAACAAAAACATCACAATGATTTAGGGAGAGCAAATAGGAGACACTGCCTTTCATTCTGCACACTTGGGATCAACTAATTCCATATCATTTGAGCTGCTTCAAGACTTGAGGTGTGAGGTTGCATGCTACGCCACTGCTTATAAGTATAACTAAATACATCTAAGATGTGTCAAATAAATGATATCCAACTCAGGGCTCCAGCTATGCATTTGGTTTGCTAACTTCCTAGCTTTGATGTCAAGTTCAAGCTTCTTGGTTACAACAGAGACATTCAGTCTCCTCCTGGATCAAGATCCCCGTTGCCAAAAAATTTGTGCGTCTAAATTATTTCAATTTCATTTTTACCCCTTTTTCGTGGTATCGAATTGGTAGTTAATCTTGTCCCATCGCTGCAACTCCCGTACGGACTCAGGAGAGGCGAAGGTCGAGTGCCGTGCGTAATCCAGAACACAACCCAGCCCAGCCGCACTGCTTCTTGACAATGCCCTCTTAACCCGGAAGCCAGCCACACCAATGTGTCGGAGGAAACACCGTGCACCTGGCGCCCCGGCCAGCCACAGGAGTCGCTAGAGCGCGATGGGACAAGAACATCCCTGCCAGCCAAACCCTCCCCTAACCTGGACGACGCTGGGCCAAATGTGTCTCCCATTCACGGCCTGGACTCGAACCAGGATCTCTAGTTGCACAGTTAGCACTGCGGTGCAGTGCCTAAGAACACTGCGCCACTCAGGAGGCTTCTGAATTATTATTATTTTACTTTTTTTCATAGCACTCATCTTCCGCCTATCATTCCCTATACCTCCTCTCTCTCCCTATATCCGTCAGATTCTGGGGGCCTCAGAAGGATTACAGTAGTGTTCAGGGCTGCTGTAACTCAGTCAGATGCTGGGGGCCCCAGAAGGATTACAGTAGTGTTTAGAGCTGCTGTAACTCAGTCAGATGCTGGGGCTCCCCAGAAGGATTACAGTCGTGTTTAGAGCTGCTGTAACTCAGTCAGATGCTGGGGCTCCCCAGAAGGATTACAGTAGTGTTTAGAGCTGCTGTAACTCAGTCAGATGCTGGGGCTCCCCAGAAGGATTACAGTAGTGTTCAGAGCTGCTGTAACTCAGTCAGATGCTGGGGGCCCCAGAAGGATTACAGTAGTATTCAGAGCTGCTGTAACTCAGTCAGATGCTGGGGCCCCCAGTGGTGGAGGTACCAGCTGCCAGGCATTCATGACATAGCAGAGCAGCTTGAGTTCAGCAGTCAAACCTCTGGAATTCCACTTTCTTATTGCTGGATGGCTGACCAGAGTATGATAGACACGCCTCATTCATACTCATCATAGCTGCTATGGGAAACAATATCAAGTAACAAAGTAGTGGTCTCTCTCCGGTAAAGACCTTTATGAACTTTCAGCACCGTGCTCAACATATAGCAGGTGGTATTATTACTAACAGAGGCTGTATTGCTCATTTGCCCTCTAGGCTTTGTCTAGAATGAGCACAATCTTCTGTTTTCCTCTGATGAGTGAAAACAGACTAGTCAGAAAACTGCATGAATACTTTATCATGGAGACCACCATGTACTTAACAGAACAAACGGTTACAAGCAAAACCAATATGAGGTTGTGAAGTTTTTTTGTTTTATGCCTCCAAGGCTGCGTTTACACAGGCAGCCCAACTCTGATCTTTTTTTAACCACTAATTGGTCTTTTGACTAATCACATCAGATCTTTTCACATCAGAACTTTTTCAGAGGTGATCTGATTGGTCAAAAGACTAATTAGTGGAGAGAGGGGAAAAAATCTGAATTGGGCTGGCTGTCTAAACGCGTATGAAGAAGTATAGTAGGATGACATCCTATTGGGTCTTTTGGCAAACAAGAACTCTTGGTGAGACTGTTAAATTCTGCATTGATGGGACCCAAAGCCACGATGTAAACAACAACTGCTCCTCATCAATGATAAATCTAATCTCTTTTATAACGCAGCTGTGGAGAGATAAGGGTGCTCTCTAATCCTCATGAGCTTCAGGCCAGACCCTAGTTAAAGGGTGCTCTCTAATCCTCTCTATGGGTGTAAAAGCTGAGTGCAGGACTGCTGGTGTTAACAGTCTGTTGCATAGCCTACTACTACTGACAACAAAATAAACCTTAGTTGGCCGAGAGTCGTCTGCTCGATTGGTCAACTTTTTTAAACGTGTATTTTTTACCTATATAGACACACCCTATGAGTATTAATAAAATCAACTATATGTAGGCTAATGAGCTTGTCAGACGCTTTATGCCAGGGTACCCCAACAGGCGGCCCACGGGCCGAATTCTTCTTAGGCACCCAACGTTTTCAAAAAATAAATACAAAAAGGAAATCAGCTCCAAGTGATTTTAATTTGGGAAATCTGTTCAAGTATTTCCACGCATAATAGAGAGATACGTGATCATATACAAATGTAAGCTAAGTTTGAAATGTTTATGTTTTAGTAAAATATTATATCTGTTTGGGCTTCTTGCGATCCATTTGCAGTCTACAAATTATTTGTAATTATGTTCTAGCCCCCCGACCATCCGCTTTAGAAAACAATAATAAATCAGCCCGAGGCTGAATCTAGTTGATCATCCCTGCTTTAAGCACACTGTGATTAAATAATTAAGACAAATGACGAGGTATCAGGATAGCTTAACCAGAGGAAGAAAAACTGTTCCTGACCCTCTTCCTCCTGCTGGCCTTTGCAGATTCTGCTGTGACGCTACACCAGAGGTTGGCAACCTTTTCCATTTGTAGTGCCAATTTATCTACCGATCTGCGTGCCAGTTATGACTTTTATATGCACATTTACGTGGAACAGTTTAATTTAATTTATAATAAAGTTTTCGCATCTCAAAATCATTATCATGTGGTTAATCAAAATTCTAAAAGTAACTTATATTGCCAACTACGTACAAATTGCCTACACAAAGCCAACAAATAAACACATTGCAGCCCGCAGGTAGAAAACATCCTGATCAAAATAAATATCCTATAAATCACATTGGCTGTGCATGGCCTGTCTGCAAGGAACTAGAAACATTGTATCAACTATTAACTAGGGTCTGGCCTGAAGCTCATGCTAGCAAACTTGCAACTATGTATGAAATATTCTGGGCCCTGGACAGACATCGCTATAGGCTATTTGCGCCAGGGATAAGAAGTAAATCAGGTAAGCCTATTTTATGACATTTCCACCGGATCAGATCATGACATTTCTTTCCTCTTTCACACTATGTGGTTATCGAAAGAGCTGGAATGATTTTTCAAATAGGCAACATTTGCGCGCAGGCCAGGTAGTCTAGGACTATGTATAATCAGGTGCGTGTCCTTACTCAACATTGACGGGAGCGATACAAATAATAAATTGACAACTCCTAAATGCAAACATAATGACTCCGACAATGAGAACGGTAAAAGACTGTATAAATATATTGAATGCATTAACGGAAATTACCGTAACCAAACATTTTAGATTCTAAATTATGGGAATTAACTGTAAATGTGATACTGATTTGGTGATTTGGGGCGGCAGGTGATTAGAGCGTTGGGCCAGTAACCGAAAGGTTGCTGGATCGAATCCCAGAGTTAACAAGGCAGTTAAGCCACTGTTCCCCGGTAGGCCGTCGTAAATTGTAAATAATAATTTGTTCTTAAAGAAAATGTACTGGTGGTGTGCCTCCGCAATGGATTAGTCCACAGACGGGCGTGAATCAGACAGGTGTCTCATGTGCCATAAATAAATATATTTTAGACTGCTCGACTAAAATAAAAATTACAAATAAATCTTGATAGACTGTTGGTCTATCGACCAAACAATCGACTAAATGGGGTCATCCCTAAACAGCCTAAACCTTGGACAAAAGGTCAAAGCCAAAAGGTAAATAAGGCCATCGGAGGTAATACACAGACTGAATATATCACGGGTAGGTGCTGAGGAGAATGAGAGGGTGACTACCCAGCACTTAGCCGATTTACTGAAACACAAAAACACTTTACATCTTAAAAAGGCTGTGGCTTTGCTAATCCTGTGAATTTCCCCTGCGATAATGATCATTCCGGACAGGTAAGCTGACCTGCTGGAACCAAATTAAAAGGCCTCAGGCGCTGGGCTGGCTGGGGAGAGATTAAGGAGGGATGCTGAAAGAGGAGAACAACATGACAAGAATGGCAAGCCGATGAACTCTGAGGACTGTGGCTAGCTATTGTTGAGGTAACAATATAAGCCTAGTGGCTCAGAGCGCCGCTGCGCAATCGTATCTGCTGTGTCGAGGCTAGTTCTGCTCTCTCAGAAGGCTGGCAGGTTCTATTGTCCTGGGCAGGGAGCACAGTCCTTTCCATTCAATCACACTAAATACCCTGCCTCGTCCATGTGCACAATTGCTGTGGTACACACACACACACACAGTTCTAGGCATTCAACATGATCACAAACCAGTTTCTCAAAGACGGACAGCTTGAACAGCCGACTTGACAGTAGCAACGCTATTCTGTCTGTGACGGTTAGTCTTGTAACTAAGTAGAGCGGTAGTAAAACGCAACGCAGTCACCAATTAGTGCCTATGTATCCCAGGGAATGGTTTGGAAATGAGAACATGACACAAGGTTGGTGTACAACATGTGTAAGAGATCACAGAGGACGCAAAGCACTTACATCATGTTCCTGCTAAAAGATTAATTTACAGTATGCAACTTATAATGCTGAGGTTTCATTTGATAAGAGAACTACAAGTTTAGTACAAAACTCTAGAAAGAGCCACCTATCAAATCCATTGAGACCCACACAGCAGCCCATCTAGGTCTCAATCTCTCTGACTTCAGGTTAGACTTCCCGACACAGTACAACCCTGAGTCTAGGAGGTCACAGTGGGATGGGGAAATGTCTCATCATCCAGACACACAGTGAGACGCACAGTGAGACGCACACAGTGAGACGCACAGTGAGACGCACACAGTGAGACGCACAGTGAGACGCACACAGTGAGACGCACACAGTGAGACGCACAGTGAGACGCACACAGTGAGACGCACAGTGAGACGCACACAGTGAGACACACAGTGAGACACACAGTGAGACACGCACAGTGAGACGCACAGTGAGACGCACAGTGAGACGCACAGTGACACGCACAGTGACACGCACAGTGACACACACAGTGACACACACAGTGACACACACAGTGACACACACGATAGGGGCAGTGGAGCACAGCACCAGGGTGGTATTCATTAGGTTAGACCAAAGCGTTTGTCAGTTTTCCTACTATTGGTTCCTAATGTCTCTAATTGTTTATCCAGAAGGCAACATCAGCTGTCAGCTGCTCACCAACTGCCATGTCATTACCATCCAGACCCAGTACATTATCCTCCATAAGTATGATCTGCCTAAAACATGGAAGCAATCATGCTTTTCTGATCGTCGACCAGAAGGTTTTTTCAAGCAACTGTTTCCTCCACTCTTGTTGACAACGGTTTAGCAAAGCTTTACATCACAGGGTCTCCTCAAATAGATGGTTCACACATAAATCAAGGCTTGTGATGTGAGAGGTTTTCAAAGACATCCCACGTCATCTCCTCTGATGTGTAGATCAGAGATACAGCTGTAAACATCATCAAATCTTCAGCAGACCTCAAAAGAATAGAATTGATTGTAACGTAATTCTATAGACACCTGCAGATCTCTCCAAATGCAAGTGACAGGATCTAGTGGAAAGATGTGGCATGTGGCCTCAGTCAGCTTGACTTTACACCACATTTGATTTATGAAAAAACGCTGAAACATGTCATTTAGTACTTGAACTATTTCTATAACGTGTTTGCTAGTGATGTATGATTGACTTCTCTGAAAGACACAGACTGGACGAACCGGTTAAGTTAGCGGATGGCAGTCACATGTAAGTGATACATGAACAGATATTGTACTGTATGTAATGGAGAAGGCATCAGTCACTGCTATGTAAGTGATATGTATACCATGGGGCCTCTGTTGCATAGGAAATACAATGCACAGGCTGGAGGCTTGATTTCATATACATTGTTATGTCATCTTATATTATACCATATTATGTAGGTCATTAGGATCACACAGTTCAAGCTTTTTATGTTCATCCTAGGCAATGCTTATGAGTGTGGTGAGCAGAGTTCAAAGTCCACCTTTCCAGAAATAAGTCTCTCACCGTTGCCACTTGCTATAGACCACCCTCTGCCCCCAGCTGTGCCCTGGACACCATATGTGAATTGATTGCCCCCCATCTATCTTCAGAGCTTGTGCTGTTAGGTGACCTAAACTGTGACATGCTTAACACTCCGGCCATCCTACAATCTAAGCTTGATGCCCTCAATCTCACACAAATTATCAATGAATGTACCAGGTACAACCCCAAATCCATAAACATGGGCACCCTCATAGATATCATCCTAACCAACTTGCCCTCCAAATACACCTCAGCTGTTTTCAACCAAGATCTCAGTGATCACTGCCTCATTGCCTGCATCCGTAATGGGTCTGCGGTCAAACGACCACCCCTCATCACTGTCAAACGCTCCCTAAAACACTTCAGCGAGCAGGCCTTTCTAATCGACCTGGCCCGGGTATCCTGGAAGGATATGGGCCTCATCCCGTCAGTAGAGGATGCCTGGTTATTCTTTAAAAGCACCTTCCTCACCATCTTAAATAAGCATGTCCCATTCAACAGATATAGCCCTTGGTTCTCTCCAGACCTGACTGCCCTTAACCAGCACAAAAACATCCTGTGGCGTTCTGCATTAGCATCGAATAGCCCCCGTGATATGCAACTTTTCAGGGAAGTTAGGAACAAATATACATTGGCAGTTAGGAAAGCTAAGGCTAGCTTTTTCAAGCAGAAATTTGCTTCCTGCAACACACTCAAAAAAGTTCTGGGACACTAAATCCATGGAGAATAAGAGCACCTCCCAGCTGCCCACTGCACTGAGGCTAGGAAACACCGTCACCACCGATAAATCCACTATAATTTAGATTTTCAATAAGCATTTTTCAACGGCTGGCCATGCTTTCCACCTGGCTAACTGTGGATGGAATTTATATGTTTAAATGAATGATTAGAATATTCCACCCCGAAACTATATAATTGTATGAAATTGATTAGAATCTTCGGTGAAATATATTAGAATCATCAACCGCTAAACTGCAGAGCGCCAAATAAAAAATAAAAAAATATTTATAATCATGAAATCACAAGTGAAATATACCAAAACACAGCTTAGCTTGTTGTTAATCCACCTATCGTGTCATATTTTGAAAATATGCTTTACAGCGAAAGCAATCCAAGCGTTTGTGAGTTTATCAATCACTAGACAAAACACTAAGAACAGCTAGCCTTAAATTAGCTTGGTCACGAAAGTCAGAAAAGCAATCAAATTAATCGCTTACCTTTGATAATCTTCGGATGTTTGTACTCATGAGACTCCCAGTTACACAATAAATGTTATTTTTGTTCGATAAAGATTAGTTTTATAACCAAAAACCGCCATTTGGTTTGCGCGTTATGTTCAGAAAACCACAGGCTCGTTCCGGTCCTGAAGGGCAGACGAAAATTCCAAAAAGTATCCGTAATGTTCGTAGAAACATGTCAAAGGTTTTTTTATAATCAATCCTCAGGTTGTTTTTAACATACATAATCGATAATATTTCAACCGGACGGTAACCTATTCAATACTACAGAGAAAGAAAATGTCGAGCTACATCTGTCGCGCGCAGGAACTAATCAAAGGACACCCGACAGGTTTTGAAGAAACTCGCTCATTTTTCAAAATAAAAGCTTGAAACTATGTCTAAAGCCTGGTCACAGCCTGAGGAAGCCATTGGAAAATGAATCTGGTTGATACCCCTTTAAATGGAGGAGGGGCAGGCAACAGAACAGGGATTTTTCCAAATAAAAGGCACTTCCGGGTTGGATTTCCTCAGGTTTTCGCCTGCAAAATCAGTTCTGTTATACTCACAGACAATATTTTGAAAGTTTTGGAAACTTTAGAGTGTTTTCTATCCTAATCTGTCAATTATATGCATATTCTAGCATCTGCACCTGAGAAATAGTCCATTTACCTTGGGAACGTTATTTTTCCAAACATAAAAATTCTGCCCCCTAGCTGAAAGAGGTTTAATGATGTGTGTAGTCTTAGTCAGTAAAATTATAATAAATGATGTGTGTAGTTTTAGTCAGAATTAGGGTAAAACAATATATCTGTAAAATATGTCTCTAAAGTATCTTAAACACAGACTGTCTGAGCAAGATTCGGTGCCGACCTTGGCTAGGGGCCACAGAGATTTGGGAAAGGACAGGGAGTGCTTCTCACAGTCCCTAATCTTTGTCAGCTGGGTAGTGGGACGGTGTGTGCGTAGGATACCTTCTGTTTGTGTGCAAAAGTATGTGCGTAAGGAGCTAGTATAAAATGAATGGTTTTGTACAACGAAGGAGCGCGCCCGTGAATAAACATTTTGACTATCATAGCTAGGCCTCAGTCTGTTTCATTCAACCAGTATCTTACAAATTATGGGGTGCAGACTGAGTAGTTAATTGAATTAGGTTATGAACATTGAGAACATAATTCTAGTGACACTAACCCTACCCCGGTCAACAGCCCACCACCCCCCACAGCAACTCGCCCAAGCCTCCCCCATTTCTCCTTCACCCAAATCGAGATAGCTGATGTTCTGAAAGAGCTGAAAAATCTGGACCCCTACAAATCAGCCGGGCTAGACAATCTGGACCCTCTCTTTCTAAAATTAGCTACCGAAATTGTTGCAACCCCTATTACTAGCCTGTTCAACCTCTCTTTCGTATCGTCTGAGGTTCCCATAGATTGGAAAGCTGCTGCGGTCATCCTCCTCTTCAAAAGGGGGAGACACTCTAGACCCAAACTGCTACAGACCTATATCTATCCTACCCTGCCTTTCTAAGGTCTTCGAAAGCCACGTTAACAAATAGATTACCGACCATTTCGAATCCCACCGTACCTTCTCCGCTATGCAATCTGGTTTCAGAGCTGGTCATGGGTGCACCTCAGCCACCCTCAAGGTCCTAAACATATCATAACCTCCATCGATAAGAGACATTACTGTGCAGCCGTATTCATCGACTCTGTCAATCACAACATTCTTACTAGCAGACTCAACAGCCTTGGTTTCTCAAATGACTGCCTCACCTGGTTCACCAACTTCTTCTCAGACAGAGTTCGGTGTGTTAAATCGGAGGGCCTGTTGTCCGGACCTATGGCAGTCTCTATGGGGGTGCCACAGGGTTCAATTCTCGGGCCAACTCTCTTCTCTGTATACATCAATGATGTCGCTCTTGCTGCTGGTGATTCTCTGATCCACCTCTACGCAGACGACACCATTCTGTATACATCTGGCCCTTCTTTGGACACTGTTAACTAACCTCCAGACGAGCTTCAATGCCATACAACTCTCTTTCCGTGGCCTCCAACTGCTCTTAAATGCAAGTAAAACTAAATGCATGCTCTTCAACCGATCGCTGCCCGAACCCACCCGCCCGTCCAGCATCACTACTCTGGACGGTTCTGACTTAGAATATGTGGACAACTACAAATACCTAGCTGTCTGGTCAGACTGTAAACTCTCCTTCCAGACTCACATTAAACATCTACAATCCAAAATTTAATCTAGAATTGGCTTCCTATTTCGCAACAAAGCATCCTTCACTCATGCTGCCAAACGTACCCTCGTAAAACTGACCATCCTACCGATCCTCAACTTCGGCGATGTCATTTACAAAATAGCCTGCATCCAATTTGCTGAGTAGAGTGTTGGAGGCTATCACAGTGCCATCCATTTTGTCACCAAAGCCCCATATACTACCTACCACTGCGACCTGTACGCTCTCGTTGGCTGGCCCTCACTTTTTACACGTCGCCAAACCCACTGGCTCCAGGTCATCTACAAGTCTCTGCTAGGTAAAGCCCCGCCTTATCTCAGCTCACTGGTCACCATAGCAGCACCCACCCGTAGCACGCGCTCCAGCTGGTATATCTCACTGGTCACCCCCAAAGCCAATTCTTCCTTTGGCCGCCTCTCCTTACAGTTCTCTGCTGCCAATGACTGGAACGAACTGCAAAAATCATTAAAGCTACAGACTCTTATCTCCCTCACTAGCTTTAAGCACCAGCTGTCAGAGCAACTCACAGATCTCTGCACCTGTACATAGCTCATCTGTAAATAGCCCATCTAATCTACCTCATCCCAATACTGTATTTATCTTGCTCCTTTGCACCCCAGTATCTCTACTTGCACATTCATCTTCTGCACATCTACCATTCCAGTGTTTAATTGCTATATTGTAATTACTTCGCCACCATGACCTATTTATTGCCTTAACTCCCTTATCTTACCTCATTTGCACATGCTGTATATAGACTTTTTCTACTGTATTATTGACTGTATGTTTGTTTATTCCATGTGTAACTCTGTGTTGTTGTATGTGTCGAACTGCTTTGCTTTATCTTGGCCAGGTCGCAGTTGCAAATGAGAACTTGTTCTCAACTAGCATACCTGGTTAAATAAATTTTAAATAAAATGAAAATAAAAAAGTTGTATCAATCGCAGTATCCAAGTAACAGAGATAGGACAGCATGCAGGTAAATAGACTTAAATGTACATGTTTTTATTGCCGCATGAATCTGTCGGGCAGGAACCCTTCCTCAGCGTGCAAGGCAATGGCAATCAATGTCACAACAACAAGACTTCACAGGTGGGCATAATTATAACTTCAGTCAGTATTGGCCCAATCAAGAGAACCCAGTCAATACTGACTGTTAATTGATAATTATGCCCACCTGTGAAGTCTTGTTGTTGTGACATTGATTGCCATTGCCTTGCACGCTGAGGAAGGGTTCCTACCCGACATATTCATGCGGCAATAAAAACATGTATATTTAAGTGAATTTACCTGAGTGCTGTCCCATCTCTTTGGATCATATACACCAGGATCCAGCAACCGATTTCAATTCATATAAAAAGGTGGAGTCGAGCACATTGTGTATCTTTTCATCAATCTCAGCATCCCCAATCCCAAATTAGGAAAGACCAAGCAAGAGAGAATCAATTTCACTTAAATAAGAAAATAACGGAGTCACAGCAGGCAGGCTACCACCGATGCAGCTTCCATCAGTACCAGACAGCTATCACACACACAACAAACACTGAGCTCCACATAAAGGTGCATCATAGGGTTTTGTAAGTCAAGAGTGGTTATGTACAGAAAGAGTGACATGAAATGTAGGACCAGTACCACTAGCTGGGATGCCAGTGGGCGGTGTATCGACTCCTTCTTCCCACTCTTTGAACCATGATGACAAAGAAGGAAATGACTCTGTATGCACCATTGAGCCAGAGGGACCACAGAGAGAGGCTGTAGTACAGTTGGCTGAGCAGAGAGGGGCAGAATTAGCAGCCATTGAGTGCAATGAGAGGAACAGCTATCTGACAAGGATCACAGCAGGTGGTTAATAGACAATAGAGCCATCAGAGTCCACAGATGTCAAAATGGCACATAAAATCCAAATCCTATTAAGTGAGTTGTGGCCGTTACAAACATCGGACTTTTACATGACATGAGTGATGTTTGAGGTGCCTCCCACAAGAGGAGCGCCATAGAGGTTATATCTGATTTGATTTATTTAACTAGGCAAGTCAGTTAACAACAAATTCTTATTTACAATGACGGCCTACACCGGCCAAACCCGGACAACGCTGGGCCAATTGTGCGCCGCCCTATGGGACTCCCAATCACGGCCGGTTGTGATACAGCCTGAATTCGAACTACTGTTGTGACACCGCTTGCACTGAGATGCAGTGCCTTAGACCGCTGCGCCACAGACCGCTGCGCCACTCGGGAGCCCCATTCTGCCACATCCCCTAAACATCTCAACCCCTCCAACCCCAGCTATTTGTCTCCAACCCCTCTGGCCACTAACACCTCCAGATCGAACTAGATGTGAGAATTTACAGTCTGCCAAAGCAACCTGTGACTTCCCTGTGACTGTAGCTGGAGGTGTTGACACTGTAGCTGGGGGAGGCTAAGGAGAGGGGGGGGGGTCCATGGTATACCCCCCTGGAAAGAGAGAGTTTGGAGAAGAGAGGCGGGTAGGGGGGTAGTTAGTGTTTCCCTCTAGGTCAGCAGACTGGGGCTAATTCCAGGAGTAGGCTACAGTTTATCTTTCAACAGTTACCACCTCCACTCACACCATGGGATTAAATGCATACTGGATAATAATGCTGCTGGGATTAGATTAGGAACTGATGAACAGACAACAATAGAGATGTCTGGGGATTGGGAGAGAAACTATTTTTACAACAGCCAGATATCCACCCTCCTGCTGAGATTTGCCATTTAGGTTTCCTCAGTCTCCCAGTCCTTGTCATTTGTATTGGGAATATGGCAGTTTTCTGTAAACAAATCACCAGGGATGATACAGTGAGTTTGAGTACACCGACCTCACTGGGTTGCCAGGTTGTGTTGTGGTAATGTTTACCTAGAGTGTACACTCCCCCCCATTGACTGTTTGTAGTATTTACCTTCCTACTCCCCCTCATTGGAGTGAGTTTAAATACTCTGGGTTGCCAGATTGTGTTGTGGTGTTTACACACTTCCCTGCATTGGGATGAGTGAAATCCTGTGGCAGGCAGTTGCAACATAAGCACTGGTCCACCCAGGGAGGGTTAAGGCATGGTCACGGGTAGCATTTGCCCGGCCGAGAGCACTTAGAGTACCATCGCTAATTTGCAAGCCGATTCTACATATAGAATTGCGTGCACAGTAAATGTCAGCAGTCAGACGTCCACCAGCGGGTTGTCCCTAAAACACACAGCATCGGAAAAACGGTGTTTCTGTTGCATCTCTTCAGTGTATTTGGGTCTAAAGTGTTTCTGCTGCATCTCTTCAGTGTATTTGGGACTACAGTGTTTCTGCTGCATCTCTTCAGTGTATTTGGGACTACAGTGTTTCTGCTGCATCTCTTCAGTGTATTTGGGACTACAGTGTTTCTGCTGCATCTCTTCAGTGTATTTGGGTCTAAAGTGTTTCTGCTGCATCTCTTCAGTGTATTTGGGACTACAGTGTTTCTGCTGCATCTCTTCAGTGTATTTGGGACTACAGTGTTTCTGCTGCATCTCTTCAGTGTATTTGGGTCTAAAGTGTTTCTGCTGCATCTCTTCAGTGTATTTGGGACTACAGTGTTTCTGCTGCATCTCTTCAGTGTATTTGGGTCTAAAGTGTTTCTGCTGCCTCTCTTCAGTGTATTTGGGTCTAAAGTGTTTCTGCTTTGAAAACTGTACTGCAAGAAAAGTGTCAAATAAATCCTTAGAGCCCCATTGAGAATGAGACATCATCATGAGACATGTTACAAGCAATGAAGAGCTGCCCCGAGGAGGGGCGGCCCGAGGAGGGGCCCTGAGAATTTACCTCTAGTTAATTACAAGATTTGATATGGACATGGGTTGCACCACCTCACCCGGATCAGGAGTTTGAGGTGTGTGCGCACGTATAACCCGAGTTGGGGACAAGGACAGCATTCTTCCCCATTCCCTAATAGTCCTAACAACAACTGCCTGAGGAGGGCTTCAATGTACCCTTTATCTTTCTGACCGATCTCAAAACACACTTCCCACAGACTCATGTCGTCAATATGAAACTGTGTGCTCAAACGTAAGACTATTGAAGAATGGCATTCCAATTAGACAAAGTAGAAAACAGCAAACATTGTATTGGCTTATCTCAATTAAATTCAAACTGGGGATTAGAGTGATTAGGCCATTTGCAAGTCAGGGCCAGGGAACATAAGCACTGTTGTTGCAGCATAGAAATCACAAGCTTTGCATTAGTCCCACAGAAAGTATTACGCAGGTAGCCATAATCAAATACTTACAATTGGGTGGGTAAGACTGACAGTTAGAGTTTCTCAACTCCCCTAACAGAGTACTGAATGTTCAAGAACTATACGATAGTTCCTCACTAAAAACTGTCCATATATAGCAGTTTGTCACTCAGTGCATCCCGCACCACTGCTAATAAAGATGTGTTACTGTCAAGCCACTCCCACCACTGACTACCGCAAATTCCACCAAATTGAACCACCACCCAAATGAACAACCATGCATCCAACAAAACACAGGGCTTGTTAATGACTGTACAAACTGTTACTGTACAGTACTTCCAGTCAGCTGTTCTCACTAAGTTTTTAACTGGACTCCGTGATGGGGTTAAATGTCCAAACTAGCTATTCCAATGAAAAAGGAGTTCCCTCTCTGCAGGCAGCCTTCTCTTCTCTCAGTTCCCATCCGAGACAGATGAGTTAAGTTGTCAAGTGTCCACTGAACCACAGACCAGGGTACATAACACATAATCACAAGTACCCAGAATATGTAACCAAGACTTAATTTCCTAGCAAACAATTCATAAACAAAACAAATGCTGTTTATGATCAGAATGGTATGGAGTTAGGTATTTTTTTATTACTGTTGAATTCTACTGTATTTCCAGGAGATAATCCACTGAAGACCTCTGAGCCCAAGTCCAAAATAATTACAGGGTACTAATTTCTGCTTGGTGAGTGTCACTAAGACAGTATAAAAGTGCTTTAATAGACATGCCCAATCATATCCAAGCAAACAATATTCTCAGTCCGCAAGTAGTTTGCAGATAATTCAATCACTGCAATCAGTTTGCACTGTAAATTGGTTGTTACCAGCAAAAATATTGTAATCAGATTAAAAGGTACTTTTGAAAAACTAGATGATTACTTCTTGGATTACTTTTCAATTTAGAAAGGACGTTTGCGCAAAAAAATTATTGCTAACTTTTTTCAATGACATTCAATTCAGCATTGAAAAAATTCGCAAGTTTAAATTTGTTCCACCTGAGCGAGTCTGACCACAAGTCAGAGACCACTATGATGACACCAAATGCATTTGATGGATACTTTGTCTTATTCTAATGTGTCTTAATGGGAAAGTAATCCAAAAGTAACTGAAAGTAATCAGATAATGCTACCGAGTTTGGGTAATCCAAAAGATGCATTACAGATTACAATTTTGAACAGGTAACTAGTAACTAATTGATTATATATAGAAATTTACCCAACCCTGCTACTCACACTAAATGATTCCGCTGCTCTGTCATTCGCTACATACTTTAATCTGCAATCATTGAAGTTGTTTGGTGTTGAGTGGCACGAGGGGTGTTGTACAAAACAAAGTGATCAGCAATTGGATCGTCTCTAACCAATCAGTGTGTCAAAGCCAACGACACATTTTCAAACTGCAGTGTGTTCTAACTCTGGCCCAACCCATCGATTTCTGGACCGATCAGACGGCCCCGAATGTGTTCACATTCGGTGAAGGGTCGGGGAGGTACTCCGATCCACACTCATTGCGGAGAAGAAACGAATGTCCGTGGGCGTTTGGCCGGAGCAAGGAGTCTGGGTAGCCAGGCAACAGGCTAGACGAGCCAACCAGCTAGCTAGCTCCTCATACCACACGGAGACCGGGATCATGTTCATTTGGGCACAATGTAGCAAAACGTTTTGCAACGGGAAACAAAAACAAGGGTTAAGGTAGTCCCCTCCCTGTTTCAGTTGAGTTTATTGCGTTTGCTGCCAAATAAACATGACAAAGACCACACCAGGGCAGCGTGCTAGCTACTGACCTGCCCCTAAGTAGGTGTTGGATTGTCTGGCCTCTCTCCAAGGTCTCCCTCTTCTCATCACTCAACTGCCTCCTCATCCTCTGGACTTGTTGGTTCATCAGATGTTGAGGAGGCAGTCTAATGTTAGCTGTTGTATCTATTTAGTTGCCTTAGCCGAGCTGAACTCTCCCCCCTTTGCATGCCGCGACAAATAAAAGGTTATTTTCAGTTATTTGAATATCGTTGGCCTGTCCACATGTAATAGAATCCGGATGCCTCCCTGCCACACATGATGCTGCTGCAAAACCTTTTTAAGCCGGAGAGGAGACTACAGAAATGCAGAGATAGTGGGTTTAAAGTAAAGGCTCTCTCCAGTCTCACTTAGCCTTTTTCTGTCTCAGTCACTGTTCCCATCTTGAAATCTGGAAGGGAGGACTGGCTGCAGTCCCATTTTCTCTCCCCTCCGCTAATAAACAAAGAATGGATTCCCTTATATAGGTCTATTGAGTATCCATACAGGCAGGCAGCAGGCGACATCAGAAAATGCTCATACAAGATACTGTCAGAAAGATACCTCTGCGTCTCAAATGGCACTATTCCCTACATAGATATTTTTTGTTTACAAGCAAACATCACATTGGAGTGATGTGCACGCATCTTCGCACCAAAAAGCTCTGAAACAGGATAGCTAACGTTGATGTTGGGACCTTGACAAACTTAAGTCTGAGTGATGACCATGAAAACACACAAGGCTGGTGGCTATTGCTAATTAGCTATGTTCAACAAGTATAGTATTCTTCTGGCTTTATCTAGCTCTACTTGTGATATTTTACCTTGCTAGGTAATCAATACTCCGATGACATCTGTGATGTCGTAGACAAAAACAATCTAAATGAGGTTTTGTTAACTTGTACGAGCTGCATCTCAAGTTGGAGGATTCTATATTGACTCCTACGTAAACAAAGCCCTTTCTGGTGCGAACCTGCACGCGCTACTTTTCATGATGCAGCCAGGAAATGGGTCTATCCTACACTACTGTTGAGCAGGGCCCATGTACAGGGGTATATTAAAAAGGCACTTAAAGAGCTATTTTCTGGTCACAGTGGATGCATTTACTGTTGTTGCATAGGGCAGTCACAGTGTCAGATAGGTCATGTTTGAAAGGACTTGAGAAGCAAAGCAGCACTAAACATTTCAACACAAGTATGTGTCAAATGGGGCCATTAAAAGAAGTTTGTCTTGGAACATCATGATGCAGAAGCCCGAAGGCACTTTAGGCCTAGTCATTAGAGCCAAGCAGAAATAAAGTATGTTACAGTCTCAAGTCAAGATCAAAATGCAACAAAAGCAAATAAGCAAAGTAGAAGGGGCTTCCATTTCTAACTAGATTATAAATGAGAAAACATGGGCAAAATCTTGCCCAACCAAATTCAAATTATTGGTAGGTTTATCAATGGACATTCCATTCTCTGTTCAGTGTTTTTAAAATAATTTTCTAAGACGCCACGTGGTCCTCTTTGAAAAATAAATTCCATTCGAAAGACACCAACATGAAAATGTGTCAATACTATTCCCAGGACAGGAAAAGGTAACAGTAATACTTGTTAACGGTATGTTGCCAGGTCAGACTTCAAACATTGACACTTGTCTGCAAAGTGCAAATTCCTGCACCATAGGATGAATACACCATCTACTCAGGTTTCCAGAGGCTCACTGGGGCTGTACAGTGACAGTCAAAAACGACCAACTATATAACTGGCCCCTGATCGCTCCACATATAGCTTGAAACACTTTTGCATTAGGGGCGGGGTGAAGTGGAGCAAGTGTCTATAAGAAATGGAAAGTACAGAGCCTTCAGAAAGTATTCACACCCCTATACTTTTTCCACATTTTGCTGTGTTCCAAAGTGGGATTAAATGTTTGTCATTTTTTGTAAACGTTCTACACAAAATACTCTAATTAATAGAAACAAAGAATGTATCTTGGTTAGATAAATATTAAACCCATGTTAGAATCACCCTTGGCAGCGATTACAGCTGTGAGTCTTTCTGGGTAAGTCTAAGAGCTTTGCACACCTGGATCGTACAATATTTGCACATTCTTTTTACAATTCTTCAATTCTGGCAAGTTGGTTTTTGATCATTGCTAGACAGCCATTTAAGTCTTGCCATAGATTTTCAAGCCGATTTAAGTCAAAACTGTAACTACGCTACTCAGGAAAATTCTATGTGTTTTAGGTTATTGTCCTGCTGAAACGGTGAATTTGTCTCCCGGCGTCTGTTGGAAAGCAGACTGACCCAGGATTTTGACTGTGCTTAGCTTTATTCTGTTTCTTTTGATCCTAAAAAAACTCCCTAGTCCTTGTCGATGACAAGCATACCCATAACATGAAGCAGCCATCATTATGCTTGAAAATACAGAGAGTGTTACTCAATAATGTGTTGTATTGGATTTGCCCCAAACATAACGCTTTGCATTCAGGACAAAAAGTTAATTTCTTAGCCAATTTTTTTGCAGTTTTACTTTAGTGCCTTATTGCAAACAGGATGCATTTTTGGGAATATTTTTATTCTGTACAGGCTTCCTTTTCACTCTGTGAATTAGGTTACTATTGTGGAGTAACTACAATGTTGTTGATTCATCCTCAGTTTTCTCCCATCACAGCCATTAAACTAACTGTTTTAAAGTCACCATTGGCCTCATGGTCAAATCCCTGAGCGGTTTCCTTCCTCTCCGGCAACTGACGCCTGTATATTTGTAGTGACTGGGTGTATTGATACACCATCCAAAGTGTAATTAATAACTTCAGCATGCTCAAAGGGATATTTAATGTCTGCTTTTTTTTACCTATTTACCAATAGGTGCCCTTCTTTGCGAGGCATTGGACAACCTCCCTGGTCTTTGAGGATGAATCTGTGTTCGAAATTCACGGCTTGACTGAGGGACCTTACAGATAATTGCATGTGTGGGATACAGAGATGACGTAGTCATTCAAAAATAATGTTGAAAACTATTATTGCACACAGTGAGTGCATGCAACTTACGTGACTTGTCAAGCACATTTTTACTCGTGAACTTATTTAGGCTTGTCATAACAAAGTGGTTGAATACTTGACTCAATACATTTTAGCATTGTATTTTTAATTAAATTTGTTGAAATTGAAAAACATAATTCCACTTTGACATTACGGGGTATTGGGTGTAGGCCATTGACAAAAAAATCTCAATTGAATCCATTTTTAAATTCAGGCTGTAACACAATTTGGGGGAGTGTGAATACTTTCTGAAGGCACTGTACAAACATTGAACATAATAGGCACTATTTATCCGACACACAGAGTTAGGCTAAGTAACCTCAGGTTGTGATTCAACAAACAAAGTCCTCTGAACAGAACGAGATGCAGAATTGCTAATTAGAGTATTTATTTGGGAGAATCAGTGATTCTGTGCAGTCCGACTGCAATGTACGTAGTCAATCTTAAACATGCACATACTGTCCTCTGTCTCTAGCCTCTCAGGATGAGTAACCAACCAACCTGTGGAGTGGGTGGAACAACTTGAAACCATGACCCTCCCTCAACTACCAAGGCAGGCAGGAAAGCTAGCTCGTAAACATTTGCAGCAAGAAGAGAATCTATCCTTATAGGAAAACCAAAAATAGAAGCCCTTGCCTGAAGCCAGGCTAGGGAAGAGGCAGAGCAGGGGCGTGGGTTCCACCCACATGATCTCAACAATACAACCAGGGCCAGAAACACTTTCTGGGGTTTTCCAACCAGGACTGCCATTTTCAGCATGGTTACCACCTCAGTGGCATCAGAACAGGAATACATTTCTGATGAGTGATATAAATGGTAGAATTGTGTCAACAAATAATGCACAATCATCAGAAGTCCATTTGTTTATGAGCATATGGGGATAAACAAGGTGACTTAGCAATAATTGGTTTGAACAACCAACTGTTGAGGGAATGTCCAATGTGTATCAAAGCTAGTAGCAATACCAGAATGAAAGCACACCCAAAAGCGCTTCAACCCAGCTTGAACAACAAAGAGAATCAGGTGCTGGACTAAAGTATTATTTACCCCACGACACTTCAACCGGTGGCTATCCAGGAAAATAAAGGAGCAATATAAGACTGTTCCACTCACATCAGCCAGGTTGGACTTTCTCTCATGAAAAAGGAACATTTCACATTTTTACAAAAAGTAGTTCCACTGTTCGTTTGTATCAGTCTTGCAAATCAGAACAACGCAACCAAAGTTTGAAACCTGTTCACTCAGATTGGATAGAGGCTACTCAAAGGGCTCGCTAAACTGAAATCGAATTCTGGATTGCTCCCTGGGCTAAATAAGGTCACGAGGATCAAGGTCAAACAGGCAGACTACATAGTGTGTCAGGCAGTGACATTGCCAATCATCGCAGCATCTGAGCTCATAGCAGTATCACTATCATGACTGCGTTTACACAGGCAGCCAAATTCTTTTGCCCAATTATTGGCAAAAGATCAGAATAGGTTTGCCTGTGTAAACACAGCCTGAGTAGTCAGAGTTTTACACACCTTAGGCAAGTAGCCACACGATCAGACATTGCAATGCTGTGGTCATTTACAGTTAGGAGACTACACGGTGTGTCAGGTGTCAGGTAATGACATGGCTAATCATCAAAGACTGCAAGCTAATAGTCTGTGTGTGGTTTTACATACGATAGCCAAGCAGTCATTGCAATCCAATGCTGTGGTCATTTACTGTTAGCAGACACCTGATTATTACAAATCAGACATTTCTGTCCAGGTGACTAAGAGGCATGAGCCCCGGACCCCGAGGAGCCTGGTGACCATGCCAACCATGGAGATCTGCCAATACCAAAGTCCAGCAATAGCAGAGGCTCTCAGCTGCAACCTCAAACAGATTTCAGAGCAGAACTGCTTTCAGCTGCAGTGATCCAGTATGACAGTTAGTTCCCTAGCACTGGCCTGGGCCAAAGGAGGGTGGGTTCAGGGGCTGTCTCCCAAATGGCACCCTATTCCCTAAATAGTGCATAACTTTTGACCCGGGCTCTTTAGGGAATGCAGCCAGTGACACGACACCTTGAATTTGGCCCAAAGGCCAGTAAAGTGCACCCTCTTAAGGACACGTAATAATGTGTAATGGGAAAGTATGATATCCTGTGTCCGATTTGGCCATATAAACATGTTCAGTACAAGCTGTAGTTCCGTGGTGTGGGGTTCTCACTTCACAGGCTCTGTCCCTTTCATTAAATAAAAACAAGAAAATAAAAACTTGTCTTTTTAAATTACATTTTTATAATGTAAATGTAAGTTGTTAGAAACCCCAATCGCTTTCAATTACAGAATGCAGTTAATTTGAAATTCATTTTCCAATGGTAACGGATCACTGTAGGAGGAAAGGACAAAGTCAATACAAATGAATTAAATATAACAACTATTTTAATTAATCATTGAGAAAAGCCAAACCACATCCAAGTCAATTAAAGCAATATAGTGAACAGTGTAAGTGGATAATTAGCTGATTCTAGCACAGAAGCTAATGTAACAGGTTGCCTGTTACATGTTCAATCTTTTTTTTGTGGGATGTAACATAACATATTATACGAAATGGATGACTCGTTTTGGCTCGTTATCACTATTTTTAAAACTACTGACAAATTATACAAAACCTTTATAAAATACATCTTTAAGCACTAGTTAAATCTAGAACCAGTCATAATTGAAGTCATTTTGGTCTAGCAGGAGGAAGAACAGCAACACCATATAAGATATGAGGACCAGTTGCTGAGTTAGTAACACATCTCTTTAGGCTATGGGCCCACGTTTGGGGTGCTGCATGGGTCCGGATATGAATCTGTAACTTTGCTTTTTGCAAAGCTTCAGACTTTAATTTTTCACAAAGACACCATAGGCTACAGCCAAATGAAAGATCTTATCAGAACAGACCGCATTTTTAAAACATAATTCTCACAAATGTTCCTTGCCGTTTGAACTAATTGCAGCTTGTCCTGTCAGTTTACACAGGCTGCAGATGAAGGGCCATTGTCTCACATTACATAACAGTGAGGACTCTCCTGCATGGCAAACACTGCAGGCCAGAGAAGCTGTATTCAAGAGGCAATTACAGAGAAATAGCATCACCGAATCATCTTAAAAAGGTACAGTCTTGGATCTGTTCAATGGTCATTTCAGTTCTATTTAGTCCTACTCATTGACTGCATTTAGAACTCCATCTATGAATCTGAGAGGGGTTACATTTCCGCAGCCCCGTCCCTCAGCTGTATACCAAAACAAATGGCCGGGCTGCAGCTGCTTTCTCTAATCTCAGAATGTAGCTTTAAGCCTGGCATCTCTTTTCAATTATAGGACTTCTTGCATCAGAACTGCTAAGAATGATCAGCCCTCACCACAAGCATGGACTACCCTTGTGTAATGTACAGTACTTAAACAAACAATTTACAAAGGCCAACCAATTAGAAATAGCTTTGAGACATGCCTGGCAAGCAGCCATATTTGATTTGCAATCCAAATCAAATGCATGGAGGCGGATGAGTGGAAGTGGAAGGGACACAGTATGGGAAATGTTGACTGGAATATGAATACCCAATTTCAACCTCCAACCTTTTGGATCCTGTGCATGTCAGAGGTGTAGTATTTTATCAGTTGCTGTTGGCAGGACCGTAGTCCAGCGAGCTGCAGCTGTGAGCCTGTGATACTTGAATGGCGTGTGTTGCCTGTTGCTAATTATAACTGAACATATGAGAATGTGACAGGGTGGGAGAGCACAGGAGTGCACCCACTGAACCGTGGGTTTGGGTCACACGCTCTTAACAGTCTGGGTCCAAACTAAGGCAGAGTTACAATTCTCTATACTTCTCCCAGAGTGTGCATTAGCACACTTTCTCAGATGGATTTTACAATGGTGGAAACTGCCTTCAGCCAACGATTAAACCAGTCCCATGCTTTTTAATCAATACACTTCTGGAAAAGGGTGGAGAATCAGATTGTATCCTAACTCAGCATTAAGCACAGGCAGGCACAGAAAAGCCCTGGTCTTCAAAGTTCAAAAGGATTCCTGCCGAAGTATTGTAATCTCATGATTTGGCTCTTTTGTATAAGGTTATAGCTGGGCTGGATCACACTGAGGTGTGAAATTCAGATATATTGTTGTTAATGTGCACGAAGACAGCCCTGGGGCTGCATTCCAGACCGTGGCTGCTACTATGGACTGCATTCATATAGTAGCTTACCTTTCATAATCACACCTAAAATGGTTCTTAAGAGTATTAGAGGTTACCTCACCTTTATACCCAAGTGTGTTACCCAGTGGGGTGATACACAACGCATTAATCAAGAGATTGGCTACAACTCAAGTGATCAAATTAAATGATGTAGTCAAATAAAATCAATAGGAGACTAAGGATACACAGTAGTTATCGTTAGGAATAGTTCTCTGCCCCAGCCACTTCCTCTGCTCTGCAGTCTGCACACATCAGCCAAGCCCACAGAGAGCTAGTTATCTTCCCCTGCGTCTCACCTCCATCCCAGTAGGCCTGGGTCTCTCCTCTCCCCCCAGAACGAAGGCACCTGACTGCTGGCCTTAGCAGCAAAGCCCCCTCCTCTCCCCTGGTCCTCCAGACCACCAAGTTGACACTGCACATCCTGCTGTCAGTATGCTGCCTGTCGACAGACTGGTTGACTCCCAAATAGCACTCTATTCCCTACAAAGCCCATCAAAAGTAGTGCACTATATAAGGAATAGGGTGCTATTTGGGACTTGGGCAGCCTCCAGCCCTGCTCATTACTTCCTCTCCCTGGGTTGTGATGACAGGCAGCAGAGGCCACTCTGAACACAACACAGGCTGGATCAATAAATTAGCCATAACACTCGTGATGAACTCCTCCACAACCGGATGCTATTGGCCTTAGAGGTCTTTATAAGCCATAAACACATTGGCCTGTGGCTTTGAGAGGCTCTTATTATCGCCTATAGTTGTAATGTGGCACTATCAGGTTTAGTATGTAAAATACAGAACAATGCATGAACCAGCGGTCAGCACCATGTGGGAAATGACATGGATGCCAATCAAACTGACAGACTGTAGCCTATAATCGTAACAGAATGTGTATTAACGCTTACAATCATATTGCCATTAATGCCGTAGAACAGACCCACATACAAATGCTGTCATGCATCCCACCATCACATAGATTCATATTAAACTTCTGCTGCTAAAGTGATGTTTTTATTTTTATTTGACCTTTATTTAACCAGGTAGGCCAGTTGAGAACAAGTTCTAATTTGCAACTGCGACCTGGCCAAGATAAAGCAAAGCAGTGTGACACAGACAACAACACAGAGTTACACATGGAGTAAACAATAAACAAGCCAATAACACAATAAACAAGTCAATGACACAGTAGAAAAAATAAAGTCTATATACAGTGTGTGCAAAAGGCATGAGGTAGGCAATAAATAGGCCATAGGAGCGAATAATTACAATTTACCAGTTTAACACTGGAGGGATAAATGAGCAGATGATGATGTGCAAGTAGAGATACTGGTGTGCAAAAGAGCAGAAAAGTAAATAAAATAAAAACAATATGGGGATGAGGTAGGTAGATTGGGTGGGCTATTTACAGATGGACTATGTACAGCTGCAGCGATCGGTTAGCTGCTCAGATAGTTGATGTTTAAAGTTGGTGAGGGAAATAAAAGTCTCCAACTTCAGCGATTTTTGCAATTCGTTCCAGTCACTGTCAGCAGAGAACTGGAAGGAAAGGCGGCCAAACAAGGTGTTGGGATTGGGGATGATCAGTGAGATATACCTGCTGGAACGTGTGCTACGGGTGGGTGTTGTTATCGTGACCAGTGAACTGAGATAAGGCGGATCTTTACCTAGCATAGACTTATAGATTTAACAATGTATTCATTGTTCATATAAATACTGGATTCACGACTCCATTCACAGGAAAATAAGGCAGCTATACTGGTTAGCGTCAAACAGCAGTTTCATAAAGGACTTGATTGTTATTCTAAATACTGTCACTTCATGCCAGTCATCTCAGTGCTGGGAATTGGACAAACAGGCCCATTGAAACAGTAAGAATATTTGTCAATCACTGCTGCTGTGACAGAATATAGCTCAAACTGCTAATAATGTAATGGTTGAATACACACGTTTAAAAAGGTCAGAGCAGTTTCTAATACAAGGAGGAAAAGGCTTTTGATTGATGTTTTGTGAATGTCAGATGTGTGTAAGCATGAAAATGATAGAAGTTAATGCTGGTGATAACTGACCTGCATTGCATACTAAGCATCAATAAGAACAGTAAAATAGTTCTTATGGAGGAATATTTTACAAATGGTCAAGTGGAAAATGAACCAGGGTTGCATTCAGTAAGACAAAACGGTGGGCAACAGCTGAATTCAACAGAAACGGTACTTTACGACCAGTTGAAAATCATTGTGGTTATAATGCTGTACGAGTTGTGATTTCAGATGGTCACACCCATATTGATCAGGCCACACATATCAAATCTGAGCAAACATACCTCAGACTGTTGATGAACGGTACGCAATGTTTTAGGGAAACGTGTCGTTCAGTACAAACCGCCACACAACCTAGCAAACGTTGATGCGACCTGAACGCCCATGTGTATTAAAATACTTCATTGCTTTTCTATGACAGCGTGGAAGATGACTCCTCTGGGAAAAGCCATGCAGCCCCTCCATCGGCTTCAACAACTAGACCAGGGCCCAGTTTCCCAAAAGCATATTAAGGCTAAGTTAATCATTAGAACCACTGAGCTCAATGGTTCTAACGATGAACTTAGCCTTACGATGCTTTTGGGAAACCGAGCCCAGAGCTGTTAAATTCCGGTCCTGGAGAGCCCTAACGCTACTGCTTTTAGTTTCTACCTGGCAGTTAATAGTTTCTACCTGGCAGTTAATTGCACTTTCCTGGTGTCCTCAGTCTTATTAGAAGATGAGCATGAAAGCCATAAGTGTTTTGGCCCTACAGGATTGGCATTGACCAGCCCTGAACTAGATGAAGAGAAGGGAAGGTGCCAACCCCATGTAGAGTGACATTACCTTACCCTGGCCGATCAATAGGATCAATGACTCATTTCAGACATAACAAACCAATCCCAGTATGGTAGGTGTCCCAACAGAGCTAGCGGTCAGTCTTCTCAGACATTATGTACCCAGAACATCCTCACTAGAAGGCCATGTCTTTTACTGGCACGCCAAGGACTAAACCAGGGAGTCTTCTGAACCATGTACTTTTTGTCCATAAAACTGCCCCAAAAAACCTAGCTTGCTCAGCAAACATTTCAAACATCCCCGTTTTTCTGCCACTCATAACAGTGTCAACCTTCTGCTTCCCAGCTGAAACCAACAAGTCTACCTCTAGCCGTACTCCAAGATTCTTATAGGCTAAATGACAAGTTTCCCCATCTTTACTAGTGGTCATTTACAAACAGCAATAAAATAAGAATGTAACAACACTGCACATGCAGTCATTTGAATAATCATTCACCACATGAAAAAAATAACATTATTTTGTAGTATTCTCAAAAGGATCGAATTGTAGTTATAACAAGCAATGGTGGGCTATACTGTGCAAAACGAATGGTCAATTGATGATATTCTGCATTTAATAGGATACATGATCACAGTGGTACGTCAATGCAAGTCAAGGGGTGTGGCACTACCATGCGCTGCAAGAAGGCACACAGCATCTTTAAATCACAAAGTAAATAGAGTAATTCGTGGAAATTCCACAGCCAACAATTATCCGGACCGTTGCACATTCCTGGATACAATGTTGCCGTTCTTATGAAGAGCGACACATTGATATATTGTAGCGACCAGCACCCACGCCGGTGCAAAGCTCACCGACGTGGAGAACTGCTGCTGAAATACTGGACGAGTGTGGTTGGATTTAAAAATCATTCGCGTGCTTATTCGGCCAGATTCACTATGCAATGAGTGCCTCTGAAATGGGGAAACACAGCTTGGCACACTGTGTTGTTTCATATAAAACACATCAAGTATAGATTCTTCAATGGCGTATCATGTATAAACGGAGATAATGCAAAGTTTTAAAAGGTGTATCTAGTCGTGGTACTCACTGATGGTAGCCGCTATCAGGTTATAATATGGCGGCTTCAAATCGCACCCCTCCATGCAGTTACAATTTAATTGCAATAACCCCTACGCATGCACAGCCTATATTTCTAACAATAATGTAGGCTATTTGTTACATTGGATATACTCAGTAATGTTGATTAAGTTTACAAACGTGGTGTTATTATAAAGGGCTCAATTCGACACTCATTTCACAAACAGAGCGACCCCAAAACACATGGACTTCGACTCCTGTTTCTCTTCTTACCAAATGCAATTTATGTGGTCATTTAGCCGAAAGGGTACATTTGGGTCTAAACTACTTAATTTAACGTTGCAGTATGAAAATGTAATGACGTTAATGTGAAATTCCTCAACAGCCAACATCCTCTGCAGCCTAATCTCACACCATGAAATGTGATTTTGACCATAAATTCCCGAAAAGTAGGGGGCACGCTCACGAATTGAAATAAGAAACTGTATGTACAACAGTTCCGAGTTTACATCCCAGTAAAAACTATGCAGTAAGGATAACTCTGAAACAAGACATACAATCCCATTCATTCGATAGTCAAGCAAGGTTTCTACATCGCCTTGCTCGCTGTTCCGCAACGCACTCCCATCAAATCCCTAATTAAATCAAGCATGGACAGAGAGAATGTCTCATTTCGACGTCTATTCAAGAAACGGACTGGACATACATAATAAGCCGGCAGAAAATGCTATCCTACCTGCTAATGTTCTACTGTTTCATTGCCTGCAGTCAGCCCTTCGGATGCACATATAACCAGAAGTCCTGCTCTATTGAGTAAAAACCCCTCCTCGCTGAGGAAATCTCAAAGTGGCCAAATAGTGAACAGTAGTGGTGGTTGGTGTTGAAGGGAGTGGAGGTAGCGGGGTGTAGGGAGAGCGCTGGGAGAGCGGAAACACGTCATAAAAGAGGGACCCTAAGGGGCTTTGTAGTCACTTCTGCATTGTAGACTATTATGTCCGTAGCTGTGTTCCATCTACTGTAGTAAAATGCGCTTTGAAGTCCATTAGAGGATAGGGTCTGAGAGAGACGTCGCCATGGTACCACAAGCAGGGGCATAATAGTGAAACATAATAGAAGTAGATCAGGGCCCAGTTTACGATAGATGGAATTTAGGCTTACGAGTGTTTTAACCATGCATCTTTCCTACAACGGCCCGAAGATGTAACATGCGTTTCCCAAAACACCACACAGACTTACCACATCATTGCGCACATGTTAGGCTACACGTCATGAAATATATTGAGACAAATTACAGACAGTAGCCTACAAGTAGCAAAATATAACTCAATTGATTGAACTTGAAATGTACAGCACTAGTCAAAAGTTTGGATACACTTACTCATTCAAGGGTTTTTCTTCTACATTGTAGAATAACAGTGAAGACATCAAAACTATGATATAACACATATGGAATCATGTAGTAAAAAAAAGTTCTAAACAAATATATTTTAGATTCTTCAAAGAAGCCACCCTTTGCATTGATGACAACTTTGCACACTCTTTGCATTCTCTCAACCAGCTTTATGAGGTAGTCACCTGGAATGCATTTCAACTAACAGGTGTCCCTTGTTAAAAGTTAATGTGTGGAATTTATTTTTATTTGAAGCATCATTTTATACGTCGCTTGTTTGTATCAATTGCAAAGACATTGGCAAGTTTGTATTTGTAGTCAACTTTGTTCTAAAGTTATCAGCAGAGAGATAGGGATGAACCATGTGATTCTATGTTTAGTGGAGATATTCTGTGTATAAAGTGACGCAGTAGGCCAAAAAAGCATCTAACGACGCACTTAGCCCCCCCAGTCTACTATAGAGGAGGAACGCTGTGGAGCCAAACTTGGCCCTTGTTTTCAGGGCAGCGTGTAGTAAAGAACTTGGCACTCGTTGTCAGGGCAGAGGAATTTGAAATTAAGACAAACCCGTAAGGTGGTGTTAACCCACAGAGTGAGCTGCAGACAGAAGTATAAGCACAACAACATTCCAGGGATTCTGATGTGAACACCCTGGAACACCTACACTCAGTTCAGACCGCCTGCTGCTAATCTTTACCCTTAGTTCTCATGTTAGGCTTTGCTTTGTCCAAATGTTTTATTTTATTTACTATACTAAATGATCTTTCAGTATATGGAAGTGCATTGATAAGCACATTGTAATTACTAATGGAGTACAAGACTGCTCCTAATATAGTAATAAAATAACATATGCTGAACAAAAATATACATGCAACATGCAACAATTTCAATGATTTTACTGAGTTACAGTTGAAATAAAGTCAATTTAAATAAATAAATTAGGCCATAATCTATGTATTTCACATGACTGGGCAGGGGCGCATAGGCCCAACCACCCACTGGGGAGCCAGGACCAGCCAATCAGAATGATTTTTTCTCCACAAAAGGCCTTTATACAGACAGAAATACTCCTGTTTCACCAGCTGTCCGGGTGGCTGGTCTCAGACGATCCCGCAGATGAAGCTGGATGTGGAGGTCCTGGGCTGGCGTGATTACATGTGGTCTGCGGTTGTGAGGCCGGTTGGACGTACAGCCAAATTCTCTAAAATGACGTTGGAGGCGGCTTATGGTAAAGAAATTAACATTCAACTTTCTGTCAATAGCTCTGGTGGACATTCCTGCAGTCAGCATGCCAATTGCATGCTCCCTCAACACTTCTGGCATTGTGTTGTGTGAAAAAACAGCACATTTTAGAGTGGCCTTTTACTGTCCCCAGCAAACAAATTTGTGCACAAAATCTGAGAGAAATACGCTTTTTGTGTATATGGAACATTTAATTTCAGATCATGAAACATGGGACAAACACTTTACATGTTGCATTCATATTTTTGTTCAGTGTAATAATACTGTAAGAACTCCTAAAAAGCTCAAGTCTCAGTCTGGATGTGTACAGCACAAGGATGTCTACAGGTATATGTTTATGGTACAGCAACCTAGTGATGTTATATTTGGTGCAATTAAAGCAAACTCAATAAGTGAGAAAATATAGAGGCATATTTAGAAACCAGATTTCACAAAGATTTATTTTCACTCCGACACATTTTCAGGTACAAACATCTTGCTTCCTCTAAAACAAGTAACCGCAGGCATCAATGGGATAGACTTCAAGGCTAGGGCCTGAATTCAACTTGACTGTAGATTAATGGAAATTTCTACATATGGAGGTTTTAATGCCGTGCTTCTGTATTACACACAAAAAAGCAGAAACAGAGTGAAGACCACTTTCCAAAACGTAATATGCTAATGTGGGTCTACCTGTGGTTAGTGAGAAGAGATTAGCACCATTGTCTCAGTGGCACCCTACCAGATACATGAAGGGTTATATGACTTACTCTTTCTTTTAAGGAAATTCTTTTCATTTCTGGAAGGAAAAGTAAAATCAGTATTCCATACTTGTTCTAAATGTTTTTTAGATTCTTTAACCTATGTTTTACCAAAACAAGTTAGTATGGCTGAGTTAAATTCCATGAACGAAGGGAGAAATTAAAGCAAACTTCATGTGGATGAACATTAAAATAAGGCTATATTCGGCCATAGCCCTTCTCTGGTTATTGTATGACTGCTGTATGACAGGTCAAATAAAGTAAATACTGCCACCCCGTGGTTACCCGTGAGATGTGCAAACATGTGCCGCACACCTGCTGCTTGTAAGAGGGCATGATTTTTGTACATTACCAAAGACACTTCCTCTTTGGAATGACATGCGGTAACCATCTGGGTTAAAAAGAGAAGTCAGATCATAGTTCCAGTCTCAAACATGATATGGCATCTAAAAAGGTCAAATTCAAAAACGACCATGCCTGTGTTGGAGACAAAGGATTCAGTCTCACACAGCTGGTTTGGGCTATCATGGATACAATCGTTTTACTGAACAAATTAATCAAGCAAGTTAGTTCTGCTGTTGTAATATCCTTATTTGTGGCAGACCCACTAGTAGAGCAACCCCTCTTCCTCCTCCTCTTCGGCTGCTTTGGGCTCAGGCTTCCTGATGGAGGACTCCATCCCAGGCAGACTTGTTCTCCTCCGGGCAGCCGTCTCAATCTTCTGCACCAGCTCCACGTCCCAGGGGTGGGTGACGAAGCTGAGCACCTCCCCATCCTCCACACTCCCTGCCCGGCCCACCCGCCCCGCCCGGTGGATGTAGTCCGTGTGGGATTCTGGGAAGTCGTAGTTGACCACCAGACAGACCCTCTGGGTGTCCAGTCCTCGGGAAGCGATGTCGGTACAGATCAGCACGTCCACCTATAGGGACAGAATGTGAAACGTAGCCTATAACGTGTCTGTTATTAATTACATGTTAGCTATGTGTTTTGTTATGATCTGTGGTCAATGTGTTATTTTTACTGGGTATCTTTTTAAAGTGTGACATGGAGCTTGTCATAGAATATGGACATAGATATTGTCACATGGAGTTTGATAAGGAATTTGAAACTGCATAAGCAGACAAAGTATTTTCTCATCTCATATCACCTGTCCCTTCTGGAAGGAGTGGAAGATTCCAGCCCGGAGGGAGGCAGGCATCTCCCCCTGCAGTCGGACGTGTCTCAGCCCCATGTCCTCCAGGGAGTAGCCCAGCCAGTTGACTGTAGAAGCCCGGTTACAGAACACCAACACCCCAGCCTTGTCCTGCTCTGCTGCCTTCAGGGCCTGGTGGAGCTCCAGAAGCTTGTCAGCTCCCCTCATCTTAACATTTAATAATATATATTTCTTATATATAGTATACTATAAATTATATTCTATCGTTTATACTTTAATAAATGAATACTATAAATTACTATATAATTTATAGTATACTAATGTAATTCATAGTATTCTGTCAAACTATTTTCTTTTTAAAGTTAAATCGCAGGATTTGCTATGATGAATAGCGATTGATCGCAAATTAAGAATTTGCTCAATTTGAGCTGTAATAGATTTTTTGACAAAAAGCATTATGGAATATTGACGTCTTGATTTTGTCCATAGTAACGGTAAGCAAAATCTGATAAATTGATTAACTCTTTCTTTAACCTCAATGACAACTTGATTTGACATCACATTGTTGTTTTTAGCTGTAGAGATTATGTATTTTTAATGCCTTCAGACAATGTGAATAATCACGATTAAAAAAAGTGTGCACTAAAATTACAAAAAGTTAACTCCAGTTAACTGATTAACTTTGACAGCTCTACTATAAATACCTAAGTACTAGTACATGGTTTTTATACATAGCTTTTTATATAGGTCCCATAGACACTTTAAAATATTGAAGAACACCAAAGAAACAAAACACTAATACCAAACCAATGAAAACAAGAAAAAGAAGTGGGGAATACCTTCAGGAAGGTCTGTTTTACATGTGGCATGAGGAAGTGAAGATTCTTGCTCTTGATGGTCACCATGCTGCCCAGGTCCGTCACCTATAAGAACAAGTCAGTCTCATTTTAATGTGCATTTTCCATGGGTCTCAACATATTTTACATAATGCAGCAGGAATATGCACTACTTTTGACCAGAGTCCTATGTGTTAGTGCACTATAGTATAGGGAGTAGGGTGTATAGGGAGTTTGGGACGCAGCCAATGTAGGAAAACGTTATGATAATGACCTGACTGAGAACCTCTCCGACCCCACCGGGGAACGTGGCCCCCACCACCACCAGCTGGGCCTTGCGGGTGGGGCCGGGGCCCCGGGTCTCTGAGGGGTCACAGGCCACGCGGGTATGGGCCAGGATGCTCTCCAGCATGCCAGAGAAGCTGGGATCAAACATGGTGTCTGCCTCGTCCACCACCATGAACCTCAGCTCCCCCAGGTCTAGGTAGCGTCTCCGCAGGGCCTTGACGAGGGCACCAGGTGTGGCCACCAACACATCCGGGGGACCCTTGGTGAAGGCCAGCTTGATGTTGCCCACACCTCTCCCACCTCCCACTGTCTTCACCATCAGCCTGAATGGGCCACACAGGCTCCTGGCCACAGCTGAGACCTGGTCAGCAAGTTCTCTAGAGGGGACAATGATAACAGAGCGAATCCTGGGTGTGGTCTCTATAGACTCGGAATCTGCTGCTTTCTCAGCCTGTAGTTTGTGAATGACAGGCAACAGGTAGCTCAGGGTTTTGCCGCTACCCGTCTCAGCTGCGCACAGGATGTTGTAGCCTTTCAGGAGCTTGGGGATGGTTTGTAGTTGAACGGTTGTAGGGCGAGTTATGTTGTCCTTGCCCAAAGCCTCCACTAAGTCTGGGCAGAGGTGAAGGTTGTGAAATGTAATAGGTTTACTCTTCTCTTTGAGTTTGTCACCCTCCTCATCCTGGATTTCAGTGACAAAGGGTGGAGTGCGCTGAGTGTTGTTAACTGTGAAGTAGTCACCAAATGATTTGTTTTGTTTCCATCCTTTGGAGGAGAGATGGGGCTGCTCAAATTTCCCAAGTGTGTAGCCTGCGGACTGATTCAGTTCTGGGTTCTTGCTTTTGATTAGGAGCTTGCCAGCCTTGATGATGTTGACTTTGTTCTTGCCTCTCACCTGCTTCACATTTTCTACCTGCTCCTGCATGTGTCTGGGAATACGAATGACCACAGGCTGTGCTGTGGTTGACATGGGATGGACACCACAGGCTGAACTGATTGTACCATGAATACATGCTAGTGCTCTGAAATGACCCGAGGACGAGTAGTTGTGTTTTGATATCAACGTAAACAACACTGAGTAGCCGACCTTCACAGACTGCATTCTGATGGTAAGTTAGATAGCTTACTAGCTAGCTAACGTTAGGTAGGAGGAATCAGCTGGTGCACGTCTTCACAAATAGACAATACCGTTTCTGTTGTATTTCATTATAGTGTATAATTTATCAAATGCTTCCGAGAACAAGATACATTTGATTATATACGTTTTTACAGGACTGTATTTTTCGTTCAATTTCAAACATTTAATTGTACATGCGTCGGTGGCGAATAATGATGACGTCGATCTGTCGCAAGAGATGACGCCTTCCTTATTGAATAGAACGGGTAGCCCAGATAGAAATCTAATATATATAATGGACATTTCAACAACAACAAAAATGCTCTCCAGTTGTTGTTTTTATGACATTTTCCTGTTTAGAAAGTATGTTAGATGTAATATACATTATGGAACGTTTTTAATAGTACGTGTCGGCTACCTGTGTAGTATTCGAATGGAACAGGGTAACATTTGTGGGCCACCTTCCATCCACAGTGGAATCAGTCTTATATTTCTGTGTTGTGTTAATGTATTATTGTACTTGAGTACAACTTGAGTTTGGCTGTGTGGATTGGAGACAGCCAGCCAAGTCATTATTGTGTTTCAATACTGGGTTAATTGTTAAATTAAATTATGCATGTATCTGTCTTAAGACCATTTTGATATTGATCCTTACTAGTATTGTTAAACTTTGCTGTGTATGTATGTGTGGTAGACTAGTTTGATGTGCTTCTATGATACATGTTACATGCTACATACATGTCTATGATACATGTACTAAATCATTATTGTAGACTATTGTACTGAAGAGCCACTGACAACCTGTGGACCTTTTTTGACATTCTAAATCCCCAGCCCATACCTGTTTGAACTATTTTATAATAATTTATATTAAAATCGATATTTTGCGATAACCTCATGGTGTCTTCCAGGACCAGTGCCCATTCAGGTCTTCTTTGACACTGCTGACCTAAAATAACAGACTTCATCAAATAAAATAGACTTGTACATTTATACACACACACAAACAAAAAAAAAGTCATACATTTATTGAACTTCTCTCCACCCTAGATCAAAGCCAATGTGATGGTACAACCCACATGATGAGCTCATAGCTCTATTCACCCTGGACCTGATGATGAGGATTGCCTCTGATGATCTCTGTGGTTCAGTAATTACTGATCTGTCACCAGTATTGATCCCTCACCAGGCACAGTTCCCATGCTCTGAATGAACCGGTTGTCTGATTGATTTTCTGAAGCGTCAGAACATCACACATACGCTGCCAGTAATAGGGTGTCTGACTGTGTCACGTGTTGACTGTTGTTTCAAGCATTGGGCAACACCCTGACATTGCTATCCAGAACAGTACTGGTGGCAAAAAGAGGAAAAATAGAAGAGCTTTGACAGTATTAGAGAGAACTACGGGAAAGAAGTGAGCAGTGAGGAGAGGCGAATAATGCTGGGTCTTGATTGATTTTGTTGTTGTTCTTTCAGTAAACAGTGGAGGGCAGCCTACATCAATGATGAAAACCAGTAAGTCAAACCTGTAAGCCACAAAACCTGTCTTATGCTCCACTCGATGACTATCCTGTGTATGCATTTTACACTCTTCTTCATAATTTTTGTGCCAATTTCTCAGCCAATTTTTCCAGTACACTTTTGCATTTTTTCATAGTTAAATAAAGGTTCAATTTAAAAAAAAATATGAATAGGCTACATGGTGTCTACATGTAGCTATTTTCACTATTTTCAGGTGTTCAGTCAAAATGCTTTTCACTGCATTTTATAGCTGCAATATTGATATTATGGGAAAATGATTGGATTTATATAGGACAAGGGTGTTATGTGGCCAAAATAGAGAAATAACATAATTTACTAACCTTGAAGTTCCCTGATGTTATTTCACAAAAGTTATTTTGAAAGTTCAGTTTTAATAAACCATATTCAAAAAATATTCTAATAAGATTTAAAAAGTGAATAACAGATTTAGCTCTTACCTGCCTCACAACCTGTCCAACACTGTAAACACTGACTCAGTAGGATTTGTGTGCATTCTCTTTTGTATAGTAGGTTATTATTTGTTTTATTGACATCTGTATGAGTACAATGCAGAATGCATGGTATGTAATGTATATGATCGTCATGACCCCAAGGCATTATAACACTACTGCTGTAAGAGCATGTCTCCAGACCCACTACTGGTTGCTGCTTAATTCAGGTTACCTGTGTGCCTCTTATCTTCTCAGATGACCTTTAAAGGGAGAAGATAAAGAACACAGTGTACACAAATTGTGTGGGAGGGTGTGGATGTGGTTAACGATATTAAGTTCTCGTAAAGAAAGTTGTGAGGGAAAAAATAAACCCTCTACCCCCTCACTTGTCCTGTGTGTGAGAGAGGTATGTGACGCTCTCTTTCAAGGATTGAGGCGTGTGCTTCTGCAGAGCATAGTACACAGACTGCACAACTTCAATGCATCACCTTGACTGACATGAGCCATAATATGGGTTAAATATTGACTGTTATTATTATATTGCACAAGAATCTGTCTGAATTCCTCACTTGATGAGGAATGAGGCCTATTTCTAACTTTCTAAATATGGAGAAGACAGGATTATTTCAGATGTATTTTAACTGAATTCTAAAGGATTTTCTTTAGGCCTACTTGTTTGTATTAAAATACAGAACCACAAGAAAGCAAATGGCAGGAATGTATCTATTTCATATTGGTACATAACTGAACTGAGTATAACAGTGATTAGTTTGTTGCCTAATGTACCAAAAGAGAGGGTTATGCTTCAACACTGAATTGTCTTTTGAATTAAACTGTAATTTCTAAATTAACTCAACCATGCACTGTCAAAGTAACATACCTTTAGCAGTTTTATCAGTATGATCTCAAACTAGTATATTTTGTAATCGATTTCACTTTCGCCAGCTGATGGCATACAGTGAATGTCAATGCGGTTTACATGTAGTGAGTGCTTTTGCTTGGAAATTTAGACCACAGGAAATGTGATATTTTTTCCGCATTGCTTTTGTGAACTTCAGCGTCTGTACGCCCACATGTGTCAAACAAAAACATTCTCTTGTTTTTTTCTTATCTTCGCTGTATCAGTTATCTTTCACGAATATTCGATAAGAGGATTCTGTTTATGCAAGTGTTCTGTCTCAATGCACCTCAGACAGCTGCAGAAAAATTCAGGTAGGCATAGTAACAAGGACAGAGATCATTAGAACGGCACTGTAACTTGTTGGTGACTGAGGGATCTAGAGTTCAAGTGTGCATCGTGTTATTACGGCCCAATCAGTGATGGACTGTCGCCACGAAAATATAGTTACAATATACTGTAGTTAAGAGAGAAGGGTTGAAGGTTGGCTATAATTTGGTTGAATCTACTGATGCACAGAATGGTTGGCAGTGATACAATTAAAGTGATTGTGAAATCTGCTCAACACGAAAGGGTCAAAAGTTTTACTTGATCTACCCAGGCCAGAAAAACTATCTGTGTGGTCTATAGGACAGGGTTCCGCGACTGGCGGCCCATTTTTATAAATGTTGGACATAAAAGACTAAAAACACTAGCAAATCAGCTCCACGTGATTTTGATTTTGGAAATCTGTTTCAAAGTATTCCCAAGCATAATAGAGATATACTGTATATGTGATCATATAAAAATGTAAGCAAGGTTTGAAATGTTTTAGTCAAATGGTATATCTGTTTGGGCTTCTTGCGGTCAATTTGCAGTCTACAAATGATTTGTAATTATGTTCCGGCCCCCTGACCATCTGCTCAAGAAAAAATCGTCCCGCGGCTGAATCTAGTTGATGATCCCTGCTTTAGGGTATAGGATATACTGAACTAATCACATAAGCAATGCATTCCAGGAAAGTGTGATGGCCTACTTAGTATAAGGACAGATTTACAGTCTAATGCATATGTCACAGACTTTATCATCGACATGCAGAACTATTGCATAGACCTTGGGGCAGGCCGTCTGTTGAATTCCTATAGCCCAAAAGGCAACGTGAACACAGAACATTTAGTTAATTGGAGTCAGCATGGTCCGTTTAAACTGTAATTGTGTCTGGCACGGATGTAGGCCAATAGTATATGAGAGCCTGCATACATTCAAAATAGGGATTGAGACATTATAAATGAAAAGTCAAAAGGAAAATTACATACAATGTGTGATGATCTCAGATAAAGTGTAATTTCATTCTGATTAAAACAGCGCTGTACATCTGGATAACTTTATTATACGCTATAATAAGGTCCATGTTGAGGCAATGAGCTTCAACATGATATTTAACTACATATCCCAGGAGCTCTTGCCAGCCTTATCCGTGTTTGTGCGTGTGTGAGATAAATGTTTAATGTTAATTTTTGATTGTTTATTTAACTTTTGTTTATTATATATTTCACTTGCTTTGGCAATGTAAACATACTGTATGTTTCCCATGCCAATAAAGCCCTCTGAATTGAATTGAGAGACAGAGTGCGTGCGCTCTGTTGTGTACCCGGGTTTGCTGACGTCACTACTGGAACTGCCCTGTCACGCGCAGTTAGTAAAAGTTGGGATAGAAGGCGCTCCAGTGAGAGGAGTCAGTTTCACCGACAACCTTGTCTGTCTTGTTGACACCAAACAGCGATAAATCAATTTAACGTTCGCAAGGACAATAGAGTAGACTCGCTTTAGGACAATCAAAAGTTTAACCAGCATTTTATTACCAAACGTCGCCGGGAGGAAGAATACTTTTTGGATTTCTAATCAAGGAAGAAAAGCTAGTTCACGCCGATCGCGGGTCGATTGCTCGCTACAATTTTGATTTACTAAATTAAACAAGTTTTGTTGTTTCAGTTAACGTTAGTTCTGTAAATGTTGTGACATTTAAAATAGTATTTTGCATTAGTCGTCGTTCGTGTGACGGGTGAACCCGAGCTGTCAACCCCGATGACTACTGCAAATTGCACTGGTAATGAGGAGCTGGACTTCAGGCTGATCTTCGGAGAGGACGGCCAACAGCAGTCGCTAGGCCCCGCAGGTTAGAACTTTATCTTTGCCGCGAATACCCAGTAAACTTCTCTTGACGTAGAAGAGTGCACAGATGCGATTACATTGCAAACAACAAGAACATTGCAGAAGGGGCATTGGTTGCAACAGATTAGCTAAATTGAACAAGCTAGGGAATGTTTTGGCAGCAGAAAGTAGAATAAGTAGGCTAAACATCAACATTAGTCTTTTCTATTTTTGTATGTGCAGTTACACACGGACTTTTCCACAGTTAAAATATGGGGTTTTAGGAATATGAGCCTAAACAGCAAACAAGCGCGCGACAGCAGCTGTCAAATAGCGGTGTCCTCATGCTAACTAGCTAATTCCCACCAAAAGTTGCAAAACTGTACTAAATAATCTATAAATAATATATTTAAATACTGCAGCACATGCTGAAATGTGTATGTGGCTCCTAGCATAAATAATAATGCTAGAAATGTATTTCAAAAGACTAGCTTGGCAGCTGAGTAGGTAAGATAGCTAACTCACGAGAGGACACAGCTGTCAGTTATTCAGAAACCTATAGCTTAACAAGAATGCAGTATGCCTTGCCTATCAGCTCTACTTGTTTCAAACATTCGCTCCAATCAATCCATTTTATTATCGATTATGCTTCAGAAAACGAATTGAATAGGTTTGAAACCGCAATGCCATGAACTTGGCAGCATGCATGCATTCACAACTCTTCCATTTGTAATCTAACTTGTTCGTAACGTTAGTGGTCATGCAATCGATGTTGTTGATCATAATACTGAATAGAACTTAAAAAGTACAACAATTAGACATAAATAGCAATATAGTGAATGTAATAACATAGTTATTAGTATTACAAGCAAGCAAATATTCTCTATTTTTCTGCTTAGTTATTCTAAATGACCTCAGAAATTAAGAGGTTATTACATCAAGTAATATGACTCCCTTTAACTATTAATTTGTCATGCAGATAAATGTGTAAGGTGTATGTTTAAATTAGAGTATTTGGTACGTTGACTATGCAGTTTGACAAAACACCATTACAACAATAAACAACACAATAAATTAAACTGAATTAATAAACTGAAACGACATATTTCCCAGTATACAAGACACCTCACAACCTAGTTTAAACAGTTTTTTTTTTGCATAATTTCTTTGGCCAATAAGTCCAAACGCATCCAATAACCGTATGTCACCCTGCTGCCATTTCAATCATCTCTGCAGTTTGTGCCCAGTTTGCCGGCCACAGTGGCCCAATACAGGATTTGACTCTCACAGATAGAGGTGTGTGTGTGTGAGAAGGTGGGGGTTCATATCAGATCTGTGTGACCAGGTGTGCAGAGAAAGAACCAGATCTGTGGAAGTCTGGTGATGCATCATGCCACAATATTCTATTTGTGTTTGGTTTGTGTATTTTGGATGGTTGTTTTGGAAACAAGACTAGACAAGGGGCTTAACTATTCTGAGACAAGAGAAGACAAGCAAGCTGCCATTCATTCATTCATAACCACAGATCTAGGAGTTCCCTGCTATTTCAAAAGCATCTGTCTTTCACGTAGCTAGAATGCATGCTTGGATTCTGTGGAACTAAAAGAAGCACAACTGTTTTAATTCAAACCCTAAATTCAGTGTAGGGCGACTGCAACTTACATTTTATCTTGAAAGCTTGATTACCGGTTTTGATTAAATAAGGCCAATATCTGCAGAGTTAGACAGAGTTAAGCCTAGCTCGGCCCTTTTCATGAAGCTCTGGCAAAACGATGAATCCAAGGCTTGGCTAGTCCTTTCTCCTCCGCAATCAATTTTTCCCTAGATTATAAAGAAGTCTAATTTGGAGACGAGGAGGGAAAAGTGACAAAAGTGCTTTTGGAATAAGTCAAGGAATCAAAACGCCACTGTGCAAGTGGTTTTAATCTGGTTGGACTGTGTGCCTTGGCCCATATGGCTAGTGCCTGTTCACATTAATAACTGGAGTGTAACGCAGAGACACAGAACCAGAGTAACGGTGAGTTGAACGGTATGGCTCCAAGTTGAATTGCTCTTTCTCCTTCCTCCTCAGCCCTAGCCTCACTCACACAAGTCAGGGTTCGCTAGAACAACCTGGAACACTGCTAGCATTTTTCAGTCTGACCTACTCTACCGCAGTAGGACTTACCTCTGTGTATAAACGTGTGATTAAGAAGACTGCACTGTGCCAAGCTTGGCCTCTTTCTCTCACTCACTTACTCATTCACTTACTCATTCACTCACTCACTCACTCACTCACTCACTCACTCACTCACTCACTCACTCACTCACTCCTTCCTTCCTCTTCAGCCCTAGCCTCTCTCTCCCTCTCTTTCCTTCCTCCTCAGCCCTAGCCTCTCTCTACCTATCTTTCCTTCCTCCTCAGCCCTAGCCTCTCTCTACCTATCTTTCCTTCCTCCTCAGCCCTAGCCTCTCTCTACCTATCTTTCCTTCCTCCTCAGCCCTAGCCTCTCTCTCTCCTTCCTCCTCAGCCCTAGTCTCTCTCTCTCTCTCCTTCCTCCTCAGCCCTAGTCTCTCTCTCTCTCCTTCCTCCTCAGCCCTAGTCTCTCTCTCTCTCTCCTTCCTCCTCAGCCCTAGTCTCTCTCTCTCTTTCTCTCCCTCTCTTTCTCTCTTTCTCTCTCCTTCCTCCTCAGCCCTAGCCTCTCTCTCTCTCTCCTTCCTCCTCACCCCTAGCCTCTCTCTGTCTTTCTCTCTCGCTCTCTCTCTCCTTCCTTTTCAGCCCTAGCTTCTCTCTCTTTCTCCTTCCTCCTCAGCCCTAGCCTTTCTCTCTCTCGCTCTCTCTCTCTCTCCCTCTTTCTCTCTCGCTCTCTCTCGCTCTCTCTCTCTCCTTCCTCTTCAGCCCTAGCCTCTCTCTCTTTCTCCTTCCTCCTCAGCCCTAGCCTTTCTCTCTCTCGCTCTCTCTCTCTCCCTCTTTCTCTCTCTCTCTCCTTCCTCCTCAGCCCTAGCCTCACTCACACAAGTCAGGGCTCTCTAGAACAACCTGGAGCACCTCTATTTCCTTCATTTGTATTTATTTAGTTTCTTGAACTGTGCTGTTATGACTGTTCATCACAGAGGATCGTAATGTTAACAGCAATTATGTGGTTATTAATAAAGTAACTATGAACCCAGAGAAATAGCCCAGCAGATTTCCATCCTCTCAAATAGAACAGTACCTTAGTTACAGGTAGTGACAGACATGTTATTCTCAGTCACACTCTGAATCCCGTCAGTAAGGTATGTAGTACCCAGCTGTTTGTTTACATAGCCTAATTGAATAGTGAAGGGTTAGTGTAAGAACCATTGAGAAAAAACACATGAGCCTATGTAGTCTAGACCCACCCCATTTCTTAACTTTTCAGTCTGACCTACTCTACCGCAGTAGGTCTTACCACTGTGTATAAACGTGTGATTAAGAAGACTGCACTATGCCAAGCTTGGACATTCTCTTCAAAGGCTTTATTTGCATCGGAAACGTGTTTACATTGCCAAAGCACGTGAAATAAACAAACCTGAGAAGACACAAAACAACATCAACAAAAAACTATTCGAATTTAACAGTAAATATTGCATTCAAAAAGGTTTAAAAAGATAACATTTGTTTTATTATCAGCTATGTACCGTGTTTTAGCAATGTGCCAATAGTTGTAGTACGAATAGTAGGGAAAGATAAATAAAGAGATAAATATTAGTGTTATATCCACTGGCTGTCCTTTGATCAATGGCAATGGGCTACGCATCTTGCTGATGAGATTGCAAACTGAGGTATTTTGTCTAACAGATATGGGAGTTTATCAATGTTTGATTTGTTTTGAAATTCTTTGTCAGTGTGATCTGAGGGAAATATGTATCTCTAATGTGGTCATACATTTATCAGGAGGTTAGGAAGTGCAGCTCAGTTTCTACCTCATTTTGTGGGCAGTGTGCACATAGCCTGTCTTCTCTTGAGAGCCAGGTCTGCTTATGGCAGCCTCTCTCAATAGCAAGGCTATGCTCACTGAGTCTGTACATAGTCAAGGATGTTCTTAATTTGGGGTCAGTCAAAGTCAGTCTGTATAGGGCCAGATAGTATTCCAATTTGCTCTGTTTTTTGGTTAAGTCTTTCCAGTGTGTCAAATGGTTATCTTTTTGCTTTCTCATAATTTTGTTGGGTCTAATTATGTTGCTGTCCTAGAGAAAAGACCCCTCAGCCAGCAGACTCCACAGAGCCCCAGAACCAGCTGGCTGAGGGGACTCTTCTCTAGGTTAATCTCTCTGTAGGTGAGGGCTTTGTCTTTCTCTCTCTCTCTCTCGATTTGTTGTTCAGGAAATGCAGTTCCCTTTGAAGTGATGCATTCCAGTGAGTGCTGTAGTAAAAGGCATTAGCCTAACTCAGTCAATGCTGAAGGGTTTTCCCCCACTACTGTAGGCCTACAACGGTGTTGAATGGAAGAGGGAAAAACATGGACTAATAAGTCCTTCAAATGGAATAACAATTTGACAGAATGTTCAACTCTACTGCCAGGATTAGGCCTAGGATGTAGTCTAAAGTAGCCTGTCATTTTGACAAGGTTATTCATTTAAAGGGAAAGGGTGTATTCACTTCTCACTGAAACTCCAGAGTAGTTGGGATAAACTATAGATATACTGTAATATGGTCCTTTTTTCCCTTGTGATATTTAAGAAACAAACTGTAACTCTTTTTCTACCCCTACATGGTAGCTCGTGTGCTATTGAGCGAGGCTGTGTACAGTGAAAAGTGAAGATGTAACACCAAACCTTTTAGGAGCCTTTTGACCCTGTCTGCCTTCTCATCCTTCCCAACTGTCATGGCCGTATGACACAAAAGGTGTCATAGAGAAGGTGGCTGGAGGTAAGTAAGTAAGGGCCCCGTTGAGTGGCAGTCTAGAGGTGGTGGGAGTGGGGCCCTATTGAGTGGCAGTCTAGAGGTGGTGGGAGTGGGGCCCTATTTAGTGGCAGTCTAGAGGTGGTGGGAGTCTAGAGGTGGTGGGAGTGGGGCCCTATTGAGTGGCAGTCTAGAGGTGGTAATAGTGGGTTGAACAGTAAGAGAGTGGTAGAGGTGTCAGTGAGGGGGAAAGTGTCTCTCTGAGTTGTAGAGGAGTAGAGCCTAGTATATACAGTAAAGGTGTCTGGCACAGTGCCCAGACATGCCATGTGGGCTTTAGATGGCAGTGCAATGACAGAGGAGGAGTGGGCAGCTCCTCCCCCCTGTTAAGGGGAACAGGGAAAGGTTCTGTCTCGCTCTCTTTCTCTTACCCTTTTTTGTCTTCTTTCTTTCTCTTTCTTCTGGTCCTTTTTCTCTCACATCCGGTGGCCTGTCTGGCAGCTCTGGGTCTGTCATCATCGTACCACCTCAGAGCTGTGCAAGCCTCAACAAGGACCATGCATGCTTCCTCTCTTTTTTCTTTTCTCTTCTTCTCCTCCCTCCCTCCTCACCCACAAAGGATATGGGAGACCACCAGTTGTTTCCATCTAAGAAAGAGCCTGATCCAGACTAATGAAATCTCCAGATGCTGGCAATCTTGGCGTAAACTAACTGTAATCAGGTTTGATTTGGCTTTGGCGTAAAATAGTATATCGGTTGACATGTTGGTATGTTGTAGAGTGGAATTTGTACCGAGTTTGATGTTGTAATGTAGTAGTACTGCGTCATAGCTGAAACCCAGTGAAGAAATCAACTAAGTGACAGTCTGTAAATTTTTTGGAGGAGATCTGTTGCTCTTGACTTGTAGTTTGTTCTTGTGCTTGCCCCAGCTTCATCTGTCTGGACTTGACTCCTGGCTCTGTCTGTCTCAGTCGTGGGAAAGACTGAAATTACATCGCTCTCATGGTGGACTATTTTGGGCTCTCAGAGAGAGTGATAGGGGGCAGCAGGCGGCAGGTTTCAGACAGCTCTGTTAGATCAGGAGTCCCCCAGCAGCAGGCAGGTCTGAAGCTGTCCAGTCCACAGAGCAACACCGCTTCACCGTTACCGTTTAACGGGAGCTAGGAGCAGAATAATGTTGTGTGCCACGTCAACAGGTGAGTGACTGTATGTCCGACTCCCAGACTCTGGCCAGCTGTGTGTGTTGTGGGGGTGTAACCGGCACAGATGAGGGACTGGGTCTGTGTTGCAGGACCCTTATCAAGTGTGTCTGGCAGACTAACAATGTATCAAGTTATAAATTACAAAGCATTATTTCTCTAATTTGTGGAGTTTTCCTTTGTGAAAAATGAGTCACATTCAGGCCTATAACCATGGTTAAACTGAGTGGTGAAGACTTAAAGCTGCAATCTGTAACTTTTTGGGCGACCCGACCCAATTCGCATAGAAATATGTGTTTTTGAGCTGTAGTTCTCATTGACAGCAAGTCTAAGAAGCGGTAGATCTGTTCTATGTGCACTATTTTTATGCTTCTCCTTCTTAAGTTTCTTTTTTGTGTATTTCACTTTCAGTTTTGTACACCAACTTCAAACAGCTGAAAATATAATATTTTTGGTTATGGAAAATATATTTCACAGAGATTTAGATGGTACAATGATTCTCTACACTATACTTGCTTGTTTTGTCTCATAAACTGAAATTAGGTGAACTATTAGAACTTTAGCAACCAGGAAATGGCAGAGCAATTTCTGCATAGTGCACCTTTAAACATACTATGACCACTAACACTACAGTCTCAGCTGTTGTGTATTGTACTCTATGCAGGACTCCACATGTTTAGAGTACATTAGGTATTTGGGGCATACTGTAGCCTGTCTCTGTTCAGTGGAGCACACAGCTTAGAGTGAGAGGGTTTAACAGTTTGGTTGCCAGCAGTGAACCCTGGTTGGATTCGTTAACACTGAGGATATGTGGGCTAGTTGGCCAGGTGGGTGCCCCAACCCCCTAACCCTCCAGAGTGGACAGTGTGGAGCTGAGCTGAGGGGGTCTGGCCTGGAGGAGCCCTGGTCTGGAGTGATGAGAGAGACGTTTGTTTCCCAGGGCGAGGCACGAGCAGCTTTGTGTGGCATCTGTCTACTTAAAATTTTAACATGCAGGCCTCCCGGGTGGCGCAGTGGTCTAGGGCACTGCATCGCAGTGCTAGCTGCGCCACCAGAGTCTCTGGGTTCGCGCCCAGGCTCTGTCGCAACCGGCCGCGACCGGGAGGTCCGTGGGGCGACGCACAATTGGGTTGGCGTTGTCCGGGTTAGGGAGGGTTTGGCCGGTAGGGATATCCTTGTCTCATCGCGCTCCAGCGACTCCTGTGGCGGGCCGGGCACAGTGCGCGCTAACCAAGGGGGCCAGGTGCACGGTGTTTCCTCCGACACATTGGTGCGGCTGACTTCCGGGTTGGAGGCGCGCTGTGTTAAGAAGCAGTGCGGCTTGGTTGGGTTGTGCTTCGGAGGACGCATGGCTTTCGACCTTCGTCTCTCCCGAGCCCGTACGGGAGTTGTAGCGATGAGACAAGATAGTAATTACTAGCGATTGGATACCACGAAAATTGGGGAGAAAAGGGGATAAAAAAAAATTAAAAATCTAAAAAATCTAAAAATAAATTATAATCAAAAATCAAAAATTTAACATGCGGGGGAAGAAGAGAAAGTTATTGAACTCTTGCATTTACTTTTCCCCCTCCCTGTTCCTCTTTGAAGAGGCGGGGCATAGCTGTATTGCACTGGTCTCAGTAAGAGCTGCTGCTGCTGAATCCCAGTTTATTCTAGGCTGTGCCTGTAAGCCCTGTTTTAGTCAGTGGCGATTCTGCCCCATCTGTTTTGAGCCCCACCTTTCTAGCAAAAAAACCCTACTTTTTGGGGAGGATGCCTGTTTTGTATGTTATTGTGACATTAATATGTGTCACATATCAGTTTACAAACAATGTAAAACAATATATAAAAATAAATTGAGTTAATAAAGCCGCATTCAAACTTGGTCTCGTTTTTGCTTTCTTGAGTAAGGCAGCTCCAAAATACAGGTGTTTCAGCCTAGCTCAGTGCTTTCTTTGGTGGTGGGGCAGCCAGCGGAACATATACGGAGCGTAGGGGTTGGTAATGTTCTCTAGTTGCGCCGTGATTGGCTCAGTGTTCTGTCACTCATGGGGACACTACATCACCGCCAAATCTAAGGGTAGAGCTTGAAAATTCAAGCCCTTTGGGTGCTGCCATAGAGTTACATTAGAGTGCATATCCAAGAAGGCTCAAGGTCATTTGCCACAGATAAAATGATGTCAAGTCACGTTATATCTACAACAGCTTTGATTGGACTGTCAACATCATACTTTGAAAATCTTAGCTAGCAAGCTAGCAGACATCATCATGAATCAAGTCAACAATCTACTGGCAAATCCTTTTTAATCCTTGTCATATGAAGATAAATAATGAAGAGAAATTATAGTTCAAATGTATCTGTGCTCATCGGCCATTGGACATAAACATTACACGGCAAGTTGGAAATCGCAAATTCAACAATGAGTGTTTTGGAAGGAATTAGTGCCTAACTACAAGCATTGCAAAGCAACCACTAGCCTGCTCTTCAGTGGAGTGGGTGTGTGGTCTGGGTTTAAGGGTCTCTTTTTCCAAGATTAAAAGGATAAATATTCAACCATTGGCTATGGTGTCAATCCAGCATGACTTCTGTCGCGCTCAAAACAACTGGGAAATCTGTTTTCAGTGAGTTCAAGACAACTAGGAACTCTGGGGGAAAAAACGAGGTCCAACTGGGAAAATAGGTTTTGAACCGTCATCCAACTCGGAATTGAATGTCCCGAACTCGGGCCTCTTTCTAGAGCTCTGACCTGAAGATCACTGATGTCATCATGATTTGACCTTGTTTTTTTCAGAGTTCCCATAAATCCAGAGAATGCCAGACTTTGATGACAAAGTTTGATGACAATTTTCCCACGAAGGACCGCCGAAGTTAACTAAAAAAATGTTATGAAAGTTTTGTTTTTCACAAAATGTGGGAAAGTTTGAGCTTGTGAACAATTTATGACCTTTCAACTTATTTCGATATGGTTTGATGTCGGTAGCCTGTTGGTGAGTAACACTTTGTGATTGGTTGGGGAAAACCATGCTATTTAGGCCTACATTTCAGTGGAGGTAATTTGCGTAACATGATGATGCAAGCCTTCTACAACTGTCTGTGTAGTGTCTAGTGGAGAGGGGGCCTTTGGTAATTAAATTAAAATAGCCTTGACGAAGCTAATGTGAAACATAAATGTCAGTTTGTCTATCTACCCTCTGGAATTTAACATGGCCTTGTGAGTATGCAGAGAAAGATCTCGGTGAGTGTGCAAGGGTTCCCATCCACTTCACAAGCCCCCAGACAGAGGCAGCACGGCCATATCTCCACCCAGGGACACTGCACTTCCTTCTTACGGTCCCGAAGGTCCACCTCTTCCTTCTCCACTCCATGGTTGCACAATTTACTCTAAGAGCCAGCAGCTTACTGCTGCTGTTACAGTTGTGTAAGTAACCTGAGAGGAGGGACATCATCACTAGGGACTGTGACTGGGGAGGAGAGGGGAGTGGAGGAGAAGGATGTTACATACATTATTATGATGATATTACAAATTATATTCCTATTATACTGTATGATAAATAATACATATTATGATATGAGTCTGTTAAATGTTGTCTCAGCCCAGAGACCCTAAGGGATGCTGAGTTAGTGAAGGACTCCAAATGCAGTAGGCCTTCATCTTCATCTACTCAGCTCCACCTCCAAGTTGTTTTCCAACTGACTGTGCGTTGAGTTTTATTTACAGGAGACAAACAAATATTGTAGTTGAAAATCAGTGTGATTACTTAGCACTAAGAGGTGTGTGCACTAGAGGTCGACCGATTATGATTTTTCAACGCCGATACCAATACCGATTATTGGAGGACCCAAAAAAGCCGATACCGATTAATCGGCCGATTTTTAAAAATATATTTAATTGTAATAATGACAATTACAACAATACTGAATGAACACTTATTTTAACTTAATATAATACATCAATAAAATCAATTTAGCCTCAAATAAATAATGAAACATGCTCAATTTGGTTTAAATAATGCAAAAACAAAGTGTTGGAGAAGAAAGTAAAAGTGCAATATGTGCCATGTAAGAAAGCTAACATGAGAACATGAGAACATATGAAAGCTGGTGGTTTCTTTTAACATGAGTCTTCAATATTCCCAGGTAAGAAGTTTTAGGTTGTAGTTATAGGAATTATAGGACTATTTCTCTCTATACCATTTGTATTTCATTAACCTTTGACTATTGGATGTTCTTATAGGCACTTTAGTATTGCCAGTGTAACAGTATAGCTTCCATCCCTCTCCTTGCTCCTACCTGGGCTCGAACCAGGAAAACAACGACAACAGCCACCCTCGAAGCAGCGTTACCCATGCAGAGCAAGGGGAATAACTACTCCAAGTCTCAGAGCGAGTGACGTTTGAAACGCTATTAGCACGCACCCCGCTAACTAGCTAGCCATTTCACATCGGTTACACCAGCCTAATCTCGGGAGTTGATAGGCTTGAAGCACAGCGAAGAGCTTCTGGCAAAACGCAGGAAAGTGCTGTTTGAATGAATGCTTACGAGCCTGCTGCTGCCTACCACCGCTCAGTCAGACTGCTCTATCAAATCATAGACTTAGTTATAACATAATAACACACAGAAATACGAGCCTTAGGTCATTAATATGGTTGAATCTGGAAACTATCATCTCGAAAACAAGACGTTTATTCTTTCAGTGAAATACGGAACCGTTCCGTATTTTATCTAATGGGTGGCATCCATAAGTCTAAATATTCCTGTTGCACAACCTTCAATGTTATGTAATAATTACGTAAAATTCTGGCAAATTAGGCGGTCCAAACTGTTGCATATACACTGACTCTGCGTGCAATGAACGCAAGAGAAGTGACACAATTTCACCTGGTTAATATTGCCTGCTAACCTGGATTTCTTTTAGCTAAATATGCAGGTTTAAAAATATATACTTCTGTGTATTGATTTTAAGAAAGGCATTGATGTTTATGGTTAGGTACACATTGGAGCAACGATACGCACCGCATCAATTATATGCAACACATGACACGCTAGATAAACTAGTAATATCATCAATACAATTCCAAGATGGCGTAGCAGTCGGACGTGTGTTTTGTCTTGTCCCGTGTAAATAATCGTTTTCCTCGTTTTTTCCGTTTATATTTTAATCTCACTTTCCATCTACGGACTGAATATACTCTCCTGCAACCCCCAACACCCAATGTGGTACGGATCTGCTATTTTTATACTTTAGAACCGGAACCCCCATCAGAAGCTAGCCAGCTAACTAACTACTAGCTAGTTATCAGTTAGTCACTGCTAGTGGTCTTTACCGTTAACTCGGACACCAGCCAGCCTCAGCTTGGTCAATACATGCCAGTCTGCACAGCGCGATATCAACCCAGAGAATATCGGACTGCTTTTTCTCTACCAAATCTCCAGATTACTACCGCAAGCTCTGGACCTTTACACCGGATCAGATAGCTAGCTGCAATCTGAGTGGCTACTCCTGGCTAACGTCTCTGTCCCGAAGCAAGCAACAGTTAGCCTTGAGCTAGCCTCGAGCTAGGCCAATCTCCCGGCTAGCCGAAGAGGTCCTCCGGCTAATTCTTGTGCTACAATACATATTTTGCCAATTGGCCTGGACCTTTTTTTGCCGACACAGAGCCCTGCCAATCCATCACAACTGGTCTAAATCAGCTACAAGCTAATTTAGCCATTTTTTGCCGCTGCTAGCAGCTTTTACCTTCTGCACAGACACCAGCCCTGTTATTAGCCTGGATATTACTCACCAATTTACCAGCATCGGACTGTCTCTCGACAACAACGCCGGATTCCTGCCGTAATCCCTGAGCCACTACTTCTGATCCTCACAGCTAGCTTGCAGCTAGCGCAGCTAGCGCAGCTAGCGCCACTGCCACGAAGCTAGCACCAGTTAGCAAACACAATTCTACAATTCACAACCTCTCTTTCGCCATCGCCATCCGGCTTGGATTCTCTGTCGACACGACCACGTCTGGTCTGCAGACGAGTGCCCCACCCGCTGTGCCCTCAACCGGCCTCCGTCTGAGCAGACCCCCTCCGTCTGAGCAGACCACCCCCCGGGCTACTAACTTTAAACGCCGCGTGCTAGCTTAGTGGAGGCCTCCCTGCTCCATCTACGGCTGCCCCCTGGACACTATGATCACTTGGCTACATAGCTGATGCCTGCTTGACTGTCCATTAATTCACGGTACTCCATTCTGTTTATTTGTGTTTTATCTGTCGGCTCTGTGCTTTAACTCAGGATCTGTGTGTAGTTAATCCGACCCTCTCTGCCTAGTCGTCGCCATTTTTACCTGTTGTTGCTGTGTTAGACTAGCACCCTGTTATTGCTGCTGTTATCTTACCTGTTGTTTTAGCTAGCTCTCCCAATCAAGACCTGCAATCACTTTATGCCTTATTGTATGTCTCTCTCAAATATCAATATGCCTTGCATACTGTTGTTCAGGCTAGTTATCATTATCATTGATTTGGTTTGCAATGGACCCCGTAGTTCCACTCTCCGTACCTCTGATACCTCCTTTGTCCCACCCCCCACACATGCGGTGACCTCACCCATTGAGACCAGCATGTCCAGAGATACAACCTCTCTTATCATCACCCAGTGCCTGGGCTTGCCTCCGCTGTACCCGTGCCCCACCATACCCCTGTCTGCACATTATGCCCAGAATCTATTCTACCACGCCCATAAATCTGCTCCTTTTATTCTTTGTCCCCAACGCTCTAGGCGACCAGTTTTGATAGCCTTTAGCCGCACCCTCATCCTACTACTCCTCTGTTCCTCGGGTGATGTGGAGGTAAACCCAGGCCCTGCATGTCCCCAGTCACCCTCATTTGTTGACTTCTGTGATCGAAAAAGCCTTGGCCTCATGCATGTCAACATCAGAAGCCTCCTCCCTAAGTTTGCCTTACTCACCGCTTTAGCACACTCTGCCAACCCTGATGTCCTTGCCGTGTCCGAATCCTGGCTTAGGAAGGCCACCAAAAATTCTGGGATTTCCATACCCAACTATAACACTTTCCGTCAAGATAGAACTGCCAAAGGGGGAGGAGTTGCAATCTACTACAGAGATAGCCTGCAAAGTTCTGTCATACTTTCCAGGTCTATGCCCAAACAGTTCGAACTTCTAATTTTAAAAATTAATCTCTCCAGAAATAAGTCTCTCACTGTTGCCGCCTGCTACCGACCCCCCTCAGCTCCCAGCTGTGCCCTGGACACCATCTGTGAATTGATCGCTCCCCATCTAGCTTCAGAGTTTGTTCTGTTAGGTGACCTAAACTGGGATATGCTTAACACCCCGGCAGTCCTACAATCCAAGCTTGATGCCCTCAATCTCACACAAATCATCAAGGAACCCACCAGGTACAACCCTAAATCCGTAAACATGGGCACCCTAATAGACATTATCCTGACCAACCTGCCCTCCAAATACACCTCTGCTGTCTTCAATCAAGATCTCAGCGATCACTGCCTCATTGCCTGTATCCGCCACGGGTCCGCGGTCAAACGACCACCCCTCATCACTGTCAAACGCTCCCTAAAACACTTCTGCGAGCAGGCCTTTCTAATCGACCTGGCCCGGGTACCCTGGAAGGATATTGACCTCATCCCGTCAGTTGAGGATGCCTGGTCATTCTTTAAAAGTTACTTCCTCACCATATTAGACAAGCATGCTCCGTTCAAAAAATGCAGAACCAAGAACAGATATAGCCCTTGGTTCACTCCAGACCTGACTGCCCTCGACCAGCACAAAAACATCCTGTGGCGAACTGCAATAGCATCGAAGAGCCCCCGCGATATGCAACTGTTCAGGGAAGTCAGGAACCAATACACGCAGTCAGTCAGGAAAGCAAAGGCCAGCTTTTTCAAGCAGAAATTTGCATCCTGTAGCTCTAACTCCAAAAAGTTCTGGGATACTGTAAAGTCCATGGAAAACAAGAGCACCTCCTCCCAGCTGCCCACTGCACTGAGGCTAGGTAACACGGTCACCACTGATAAGTCCGTGATAATCGAAAACTTCAACAAACATTTCTCAATGGCTGGCCATGCCTTCCTCCTGGCGACTCCAACCTTGGCCAACAGCCCCGCCCCCCCCGCTGCTACTCGCCCAAGCCTCCCCAGCTTCTCCTTTACCCATATCCAGATAGCAGATGTTCTGAAAGAGCTGGAAAACCTGGACCCATACAAATCAGCTGGGCTTGACAATCTGGACCCCCTATTTCTGAAACTGTCCGCCGCCATTGTCGCACCCCCTATTACCAGCCTGTTCAACCTCTCCTTCGTATCATCTGAGATCCCCAAGGATTGGAAAGCTGCCGCGGTCATCCCCCTCTTCAAAGGGGGAGACACCCTGGACCCAAACTGTTACAGACCTATATCCATCCTGCCCTGCCTATCTAAGGTCTTCGAAAGCCAAGTCAACAAACAGATCACTGACCATCTCGAATCCCACCGTACCTTCTCCGCTGTGCAATCCGGTTTCCGAGCCGGTCACGGGTGCACCTCAGCCACGCTCAAGGTACTAAACGATATCATAACCGCCATCGATAAAAGACATTACTGTGCAGCCGTCTTCATCGACCTGGCCAAGGCTTTCGACTCTGTCAATCACCATATTCTTATCGGCAGACTCAGTAGCCTCGGTTTTTCTAATGACTGCCTTGCCTGGTTCACCAACTACTTTGCAGACAGAGTTCAGTGTGTCAAATCGGAGGGCATGTTGTCCGGTCCTCTGGCAGTCTCTATGGGGGTACCACAGGGTTCAATTCTCGGGCCGACTCTTTTCTCTGTATACATCAATGATGTTGCTCTTGCTGCGGGCGATTCCCTGATCCACCTCTACGCAGACGACACCATTCTATATACTTCCGGCCCTTCCTTGGACACTGTGCTATCTAACCTCCAAACGAGCTTCAATGCCATACAACACTCCTTCCGTGGCCTCCAACTGCTCTTAAACGCTAGTAAAACCAAATGCATGCTTTTCAACCGTTCGCTGCCTGCACCCGCACGCCCGACTAGCATCACCACCCTGGACGGTTCCGACCTAGAATATGTGGACATCTATAAGTACCTAGGTGTCTGGCTAGACTGCAAACTCTCCTTCCAGACTCATATCAAACATCTCCAATACAAAATCAAATCAAGAATCGGCTTTCTATTCCGCAACAAAGCCTCCTTCACTCACGCCGCCAAACTTACCCTAGTAAAACTGACTATCCTACCGATCCTCGACTTCGGCGATGTCATCTACAAAATAGCTTCCAATACTCTACTCAGCAAACTGGATGCAGTTTATCACAGTGCCATTCGTTTTGTTACTAAAGCACCTTATACGACCCACCACTGCGACCTGTATGCCCTAGTCGGCTGGCCCTCGCTACATGTTCGTCGTCAGACCCACTGGCTCCAGGTCATCTACAAGGCTATGCTAGGTAAAGTGCCGCCTTATCTCAGTTCACTGGTCACGATGGCTACACCCACCCGCAGCACGCGCTCCAGCAGGTGTATCTCACTGATCATCCCTAAAGCCAAAACCTCATTTGGACGCCTTTCCTTCCAGTTCTCTGCTGCCTGCGACTGGAACGAATTGCAAAAATCTCTGAAGTTGGAGACTTTTATCTCCCTCAACAACTTTAAAAATCTGCTATCCGAGCAGCTAACCGATCGCTGCAGCTGTACATAGTCCATCTGTAAACTACCCACCCAATTTACCTACCTCACCCCCCATACTGCTTTTATTTATTTACTTTTCTGCTCTTTTGCACACCAGTATCTCTTCTTGCACATGATCATCTGATGATTTATCACTCCAGTGTTAATCTGCTAAATTGTAATTATTCGATTTATTGCCTACCTCATGCCTTTTGCACACATTGTATATAGATTCTCTTTTTTTTCTACCATGTTATTGACTTGTTTATTGTTTACTCCATGTGTAACTCTGTGTTGTCTGTTCACACTGCTATGCTTTATCTTGGCCAGGTCGCAGTTGCAAATGAGAACTTGTTCTCAACTAGCCTACCTGGTTAAATAAAGGTGAAAAAAAAAAAAAAAAAAAATCAACCATGTGTAGTTAACTAGTGATTATGATTGATTGATTGATTGTTTTTTTATAAGATTAGTTTAATGCTAGCTAGCAACTTACCTTGGCTTCTACTGCATTCGCGTAACAGGCAGGCTCCTCGTGGATTGCAATGTAATCAGGTCCGTTAGAGCGTTGGACTAGTTAACTGTAAGGTTGCAAGATTGAATCCCCCAAGCTGACAAGGTAAAAATCTGTCATTCTGCCCCTGAACGAGGCAGTTAACCCACCGTTCCTAGGCCGTCATTGAAAATAAGAATGTGTTCTTAACTGACTTGCCTAGTTAAATAAAGATGAAATAAAGGTGTAAAAAAAAAAACGGGCAAATCGGTGTCCAAAAATACAGATTTCCGATTTTTATGAAAACTTGAAATCGGCCCTAATTAATTGGCCATTCCGATTAATGGGTCGACCTCTAGTGTGCACACATTCTGGGGCCACCCCATCCTTTTACACTGTATTTTGGCAGTTAGATCATATACCTATTTAGTTCAGTCTCTGCTCTTTACCAGACTCACAGTTTACAAATGTCAACGCAGATTTCTGTCATGTACACAGTCACAGTTTTACTCTCACTCCCACACAGTATTTCTCTGCTCTGTCTCCCTTGCTTTCACTCCTCCCTCTCCCTAGCTCTCCCCCCGTCTTTCCCCCCTCCCTCTCTTTCTCTGGATCAGGCGTATGCACAGTCAGCGCGGACAAGCATATTGTTTAAATGTCACCCTGGCTAGGTTGTGCTGTGAGCAGAGCAGTAGCCACTGATGTTATCTATCTGCCCTGGGTTATTGCAGGCTGCTGGGCTGTGTTATTGTCACTACTGCGTTCGCGGCTCAAAGGACAATCATCTAATGTACTGGAGCTAGGGGTCACCGCTCATATTGCCTGACCACTGTTAACCAATGGATGCAGCCTGGGTAGTTTGACAGTCAGTGACCAGCCACGGTTGACTGTATGAAGCCTATTGGTACATAGGCAACTGGATAAATATATGTGATGTGAAAAATAGAAGTACCCAAGCCTATATAAAAATGTAACATACAATTTCTGCAAAATGGAATTCCCTCTCTTATGTGACTAATATTAACTGATTAAATAAGTAAACTAAAATGAGTTTAAATGCTATAGTAGGCTATATGAATAGCCTTTGTCTGTGAACCTATTCCACTGGGGGCTTTTTAATTCAGGTGGCCACTAGGCCACTCTCAATGTTTATCCTATAATGTTATCATTAAGCATGAGATGCTTAATTAGGGAGCTTTATTTATCTAACAAACGTGTGTTAGCGTTGGCTAAGCCAGCCGTCAGGTTCATTGGGCCTCGACGGGGCCGGATGTACTATTTCAGACCGACAGTGTGGTCAAAAGTATGGATTATATCCTTCATGCTCCGCGTAGGTCTAGTAATAATAACATCAAAGTCCCGCCAGTGCTAAGCTACTATTCAGTCAAATCATCTATCAAATAAATGGTAGATTAGGCCTACCTAGAGCTGTACTGCACAAGTTATGATCATCACTAAATTATCATCACTAAATGGAGCGGCAGGTAGCCTAGCGGTTAGAGCTTTAGGCCAGTAGCCAAAAGGTCGCTGGTTTGAGTAAAATCTGTCACTCTGTCGATGTGCTCTCAAGCTGTACTAATATGGCTGACCCTGTAAAACAACACATTTCACTGCACCTATCCGTTGTATGTGACAATAAAACATCTTTAAAACTAAATATTTAGCTATTTTCTATTTCTATATAACTCCTTTGCTATTTTTGTCTCTGTCTCTCTCCCCCTTCTCTCTTTCCCTCCCCCTCTCTCACACACGTAGCCGACCTACAGAGTTCAACGGGAGGTTTGAGGCATCCCCACTCCTACCCCTCTCTAGTCAGCATTGAGGGCCACAGGTGTAGGCCAGGCCAGCCCTACTAACACTAATATACAGTACAGTATGCGTGCCGTGTGCGTCACAGCCTCTGTTTTAAAAATGGGGGCAGGTGGCCAGCCAGTCAGTCAGCCAGACAGGCAGGCAGCTCAGTTGTTGGATAGGCAGAACAGAAAGGAAGTAATTAAATGTGTTGTTCAGGGAGTCACTATTGTCTGATAATGATGATGCATCAAATCCAAGGCATTATTTGACCAAAATCCAAACCATTGAATAATGGTTATAATTGTGTAACGATGTGTAATTGAGCTATTACAGACGGTAATAGTTATACAATTGCATCATTAAAAAGCTGCTGCAAAATGTTGAGGGTAGATAGACGGTCTTTTACTACAGTAAGTAACAGAAATGATGAGCTAGAAATGGACTGTTCTTTATGTTATTTCAGAGGTGTTTGGATGGCTAATAGTACTCAATGCAAGTCCTGCTTCAGTCAATGAGTCCCCCACTGTTCCAGCCCCTGGCTCTGTGTTAGTCAGCAGCTCTTGAGGAGAGTAGAAAGGAGAGCCAGGCCCTGCACAAAGCCCAGTGTGCAGGGGGTCTAAACAGAGACGTGTGTCTAATCAACCTGCCTGGATACACAAAGGGAATCCAGGGTTAGGTTACTACTGTTACCTCCAGGCCTCACACACACTGACTGAGCCCTGTGTGGCGCAGGTGGCTCTGGAGGACAGGTAGAGTGCACGCACACTACCGTTCAAAAGTTTAGGGTCACTTAGAAATGTCCTTGATTTTGAAAGAAAAGCATTTTTTTTTGTCCATTTGAAATAACATCAAATTGATCAGAAATACAGTTTAGACATTGTTAATGTTGTAAATGACTATTGTAGCTGGAAATGGATTTTATGGAATATCTACATAGGCGTACAGAGGCCCATTATCAGCAACCATCACTTCTGTGTTCCAATGGGACGTTGTTAGCTAATCGAAGTTTATCATGAAAAATCAGCCGTTTCCAGCTACAATAGTCATTTACAACATTAACAATGTCTACACTGCATTTCTGATCAATTTGATGTTATTTTAATGGACAAAAATGTTGCTTTTCTTTAAAAAACAAGGACATTTCTAAGTGACCCCAAACTTTTGAATGGTAGTGTATGTACGCACTAACGCACGCATGAGTGCACGCACACACAGCACCGGTGTAGCAGCACAGGGTAAATGAAAGAACAGATCATGGTGATGAATTTGTCACCAGAGAAAGAGAGCGAGAGAGAGGTAGAGCGAGGCAACAAGAGAGTGGTAGATCCCCTTACTATAACCGGAGGCTGTTTCTTAGGACAAGATGTGTGTCAGTAATAATGACCGGATGACCCTGACCCACTCCAGGGCAGGGTAGACCATGAGGAGAGCCTGTGCCGGGGAAGTAGAGGAGAACAGTTGTGGGCGGCCAGACCAGTGAGAATCGCCAGGGCTCCAGAGAGAAGGTGATGTCTGAGGCAGGTCGAGACCACCTCGGAGGCCTCTTAGCTGGGGCTGCCCGTCAGTTTGCCTGGGGATGGTGGAGAATGCAACATGGATGACCCTGGGGTGTGTCACGCAGAAGCCTATCCTACATCACCTATAGCAAAACTTCTCTTTAACTCCACTGCCAGGCGATTTCCAGCTATTATTAGCTTAGGAACAGCAAAGCCTCTTAGGGCTCTTTATTTAACCAGATCGGCAGTCTGATGTTGGGGCACTTTAGTTGTGTATGACGCAATCCTCTTGCAGCCTGTCAGGAGTGGAGTGGAGAAGAGAGGAGAGGAGCAGGGGCCTCAGGCCAGGCCAGACCAGGAGTAGAGTAAAGCAGCTGTGCTTTCTATTCATTGTCTGGTTAGATTATGAGATGTTCAGATGAGATAAAGGAGAGTTTTCAACTCATCTGACCTCATCTCTTACCAGGAACTTGTCCATTTCCAGAGGACTGACTCATATCTCGTATGAGGCTCCATCAATGTCATAAATCAAAAATGCATTCATTTAACCTTTGAGCATGTGGGTTTGTGTGTGTGTGTGCGCGCACGTGCGTGCATATGTGCGTGGGCCGGAGTGTGTGTGTGAGGGAATTTTAATTATAGTTTGTTGATATAATGGTTCTAAAACAGGGACAGGAGGGTTGTGGTCATGTTGACCAGCTTTCTTAGACCTGTCTGATCCACATGCATCCCCGACTACCCACTCTCCTCCTCCTTCCCCCTTTCCTCTTCTCCTCCTTCCCCCTCTCCTCCTCCTTCCCCCTTTCCTCTTCTCCTCCTTCCCCCTCTCCTCCTCCTTCCCCCTCTCCTCTTCTCCTCCTTCCCCCTCTCCTCCTCCGTCCCCCTCTTCTCCTCCTGAGAGCAGGTGGTTGGGGTCTGACAGCCCCAGGGGAGCCCCCTCGCCAGGTATTCAGTGGCGGTCCAGTGGGCTAATCTGGTCTCAGAGAGGGGTGTGAGGCAGGGCACCCGGTCCACTCCACTCCTCCCTCCCCCATGTCTACCCCTTGCCTCCCCTCAGAAGCCCCCCCCCCCTTTCTTCTCTCCCTCCCCCTTCTGTCTTTTTCTCTCAACCCTCCCCCTCTCTGTCTGTAAACCTCTTTCCCCTTCCCTCCTCCCCCCAGAAGACCATCCAGTGAGATGAAACCGTGGCAATAACAGGAGGGTTTCAGATCAGTCATCTGAGGAGGCTGGCGGAGCTTGTGGAGCAAGAGGGTTTCCACATCATAAAACATACATCTAATGAGCTCTTAGACTGGTCATGCAGAGCATTTAGACACACTTTCACTCACATACAGACTGTAGCCTATATGCTGTATACAGTACAGTTTAGACTTCACAGGCCTTTCCAATGCCATGTGGAAGTAGGGCAATGATGAGACTTTTGACAGTAGCTTTGTTTCATCAGATTGGCGACCGATTTTCATGCGAACATTCTAAAATCCAAAATTTTCCCGCGATGTTTCCATCAAATTTACTTGTTGTGGGTAAAAGGCTGTGAGTGATAATGTAGTTAGTGCAAATAAAAATTACTTTTAAGATTAAATTCTCATGTACCGAATGGGTTTCCATCACATTTTCAACTCTACTGATGGTTTTGTCACAAAAAATATAGCTTTTTATAGCAAATGTGCCCCAGTGTTTCCGTTAGGAAAATGTGGTGCTGGACATTTGACCGGCATTTGAGAAATTTACCAGACTGCATATGCAAATAGTGGGTAACCTGATTAGGGCGTCCACCCACGGTGCTCAGAATGACAGAAATAACATTTAGAATATAGTAATTAATATTAACAAAACATGCAAGTCGATGATGCAATGATGTGGTCCTTCTTAACGAATTTTGATGTGCACTTTGAACATGTTAGAATAACTGTCCACATTTACTTTTCCTCAGCCAACAAGACGAGTAACAAACAGCAAAATCACTAGCCAATGTCAATCTTCTATAGTAGAAAAGTTTAGGTTACCTATTCTATTGGTCAGCTTGTGGAGAAATAAATAGCCTGTTCCAAACCGACTCTGGGACAGTTGTGGGACGATAGATCCCACATTCATACAACCAGTATGCTACATAAATACAACAACATTCAAATGCAATGAGTCTGATGCAACAGATCAGAACATTTATCTTAAAATGTTAATAAACTATTATTTCTTCACATTATAAGTGCAGCCATGCGCACAAGGCAGTAGGCTACATGTGAATGTTCATTTCATAATGCAATCAGCAGGAAAACACCACTGTCAAAAGGGCACTTCACATGTGAACAGTTTCATGTGACAGAGATGAACATATCTGTTAGAAATGTAGATAGAGTGGGAAGGGCCCTATCTGTCGGTTATTATGGTACATTATTTTGTAGACAGTTCTTGATAGAATAAAACAAAGAGCCCTTCATAAGAACCAGAAGATCTTTAATGTCCCACTGCTGGCCAAATTGGATTGAGATCAGATGGCTTCACTGCTTCCTTTGTTAATTAACTCATGTGTTATGTCTGACTCTGTTCTAGCTGTATCTCTGTCAGTGGTCACAGACAAGACAGGGAGATGACCATTTCTGTCTGTCTCTCTGTCTCTCTGTCTTGTCTCTCATCATTGAGTGAGTGATGTTAATGAACTGAGCTGGCAGCCTGCAGTGTGGTAGGGTTGAGTATTAATTGATGGCTGGCCATGCCACCTCAATAATTTAGAACAGCATTTAAATGAGGGGGAGATGTACATTTACAACACAACAGGTGGCTCACACATACACACACACACACACACACACACACACACACACACACACACACACACACACACACACACACACACACACACACACACACACACACACACACACACACACACACACGCGTACAATACAGTCAGCAGATAGTTTTTTCTCTCTTTCCAGCAGGCTCTTGGAAACAGAGAATATTCAATAGATCTTTAATAACTGAGGTGTATTTGTGGACCCGCTCTTGTTAATTAATATGCAATTGAAAATGCCTGCCTTAAAAGTAACCCCTTCTTAATATGTATGCATTTGGCAATGAATATTGGCTTCTTTGCACTTTAAATATCCAGGCAGATGTATTTTGAGTGCTTACTTCTGGCTCATGTAAACTGAATCGTTTTCCACTTTCAATTTTTACCTCCCAATGGATTTCTTTAATGCAATGTGATTCACAAAGTATTAGCCATTACAGGTTTGTCTAAATCAATTTCTACTGTTGAGAATATATTGAATTGGCTACATTTATTGAATTGCGTGGGAAACTACCAGGACTGTCCAATCCTGTGCCTTTTGAAGGGTGTTGTCACGATACCAGTATTTAGATTTTGATACCAAAACCAGTTTACTATAACAATACTTGATACCATCTCAATACCAAAACCAGTTTACTATCACAATACTTGATACCATCACAATACCAAAACCAGTTTACTATCACAATACTTGATACCATCACAATACCAAAACCAGTTTACTATCACAATACTTGATACCATCACAATACCAAAACCAGTTTACTATCACAATACTTGATACCATCTCAATACCAAAACCAGTTTACTATAACAATACTTGATACCATCTCAATACCAAAACCAGTTTACTATCACAATACTTGATACCATCTCAATACCAAAACCAGTTTACTATCACAATACTTGATACCATCTCAATACCAAAACGACACCAAGGGGAAAAAGAAGGCGTATTAGCCAAAGTCACAGAATGGCACTTGATGTCATTACATTTCTGAATGAATGCATTAATGAGTCAGTTATACAATCATACAATCAATTTGGCTTTGGTAAAGAAAATAACTAACTACATGACAACATAATGGTAATAATTTATTTGAATGGAAAATCTCTAGTCTATTGATAAACTGGGTAATCAAGATTTATCCTAGGCCTATTTACAATACAGGTGAAATCATATTCATTAGGATGTGTGCATGCCTTTAGTTATTGAGCTTGTTTTGACTGATTTCATGGGACTGCAGATATCAAAACAATATGTTTCCCTTCCATTTGGGACTTATTTTATTGTACTGATCAACAAAATGTGCATAGAAGAAGCAATCTCTTCTTTGATAAAAGTCTGTGCTGTCTCTTGAAATCTACAATATTTTGCGTTATGGTTTGTACACTGCATGTAATCACAAACAAGGTACTAGGGTAGTGAATTGATGTTAGCTTCAGCTGTAAGCTAGCAAGGAAAGTTTGCCTACAAAGCTGGAAGTTACCGGTAACGTTATCTTTTTGCATTGTAAAGTGTTGTATTATGTAGCACTTGGACATTGTTTAGCGAACAGTAATCAACATTTCTACATGCCGTTTAAGCGTGTTAACTTCTGTGCAGCGCAAGTAGTGATGCAGCCCAGACTCCCAGTGAGTTCCTCAGCACAGGCTAGTCTAGAGCTAGTCTAGAGGCAGCGTACTCTTGTGCTATAAGGGGACTGCCCTGATAGACTTGATCCTCTCTCAATCAGTAGACGCCGTGAAAAACATTTGACAGAAGTACCAAAAGTAATATTAATTCTCGTACCAAATCGTTTTTCAGCTTCTAGTATCGGAAAAGTACAAACGTTTCAGTATACCGTGCCACTACTTTTGAATGATACATTTTTTAAAACTTGACTGAAAGTAAAGGAACAACACAAAGTAAATGTGTGTGTTTTTCCAGATGCTATGGAGAGCTAGGCCTACAGTGTATGACTATCCAACCCGATAGCAGTGCTTTAGTTAGTGTATCCTCCCACATACCGTACGCCATGCCTTTGTTAGTGTGTTGTCTTGTCCTTCCTCTGAGGGCTCGGGGGGGAGGGTCGAGGCGGCACAGTGCAGCAGGCTGTTGACCCGTTCTGTTGTCCTCCACACACACACACACACACACACACACTAACACACACACTAACACACACACTAACACACACACACACCACATACACTCCGTCTATCCCTCCGTCAGTCAGATGCTGTCTTCCTCTGTCGTCACAGGATACAGCAGTCTTGTGACACTGACAGGCAGGCAGGGCCAGTGTGGAGCAGCTATGAATTGAGTGAGTGAGTGAGTGAGTGAATGAGTGAGTGAGTGAGTGAGTGGGAGGGGGGGAGTGGGAGAGAGAGAATTGAGTAGGCTGCTCCTCCTAAAATGTCCCTTTTTACAGTCTGAATCTGATATTTCCATTCATCTTTAGCTTTAGAAGACTGTGGTTTCCTAAATGTGTTGACGCACAGGATTTGTGTCTCTTCTCAAGGTCCTTTCAAAGTGTTTTGTTTTGAAGAACAAGCTTTTTTTCAGAAAGTGTTTTGTAATCGGACAGCAATTTCAAACCCCCATGTTAAGTGATTTACACTACTGCTGCAACAGTAGTTCAAAGTGAACTGTATTTTCACAAAGTTACATAGGTTCAATATTGTAAATTCTCTTCATCTTTGTACGAAGTCCTAATATTGAACAGAACTATCGAATAGAACGCGACATGGTGTATTTCTCGGGATGAGTCCAGGGGCGTGTAGTGATGCTGTCCTGTGTTTGTGTCCCAGTTAGGTCCAGCCAGTTTATCAATAACTACAAATAGAGTGGTGTTGGTGTACAATAGGTTGTTGTCTGTGAGCCACCTATCCTTTGTGTGTTTGTCTTTGTGCCTGTGTGTGTGTGTTTGTATTTGTGCCTGTGTGTGCGTGCCTGTCTTTGTGCCTGTGTGTGTGTGCCTGTCTTTGTGCCTGTGTGTGTGTGTTTGTATTTGTGCCTGTGTGTGTGTGCCTGTCTTTGTGCCTGTGCGTGGCCAGACCATCACTGAGGCAGGGCCGATGTGTATTATTAGAGTGCTGGTGCTGCCGTGATGACAGGAGAGAGCATGCACCGTTGTGTGAATTTGTTTCCTGAGGAGCGATGCTCATCGGTTATCCCTCTTGGAAACATGCCCGTTTTCTTTCTGCCCGTCTAAACACACACACACACACACACACACACACACACACACACACACACACACACACACACACACACACACACACACACACACACACACACACACACACACACACACACCTCTATCGTCCCCCCGCCCCTCTGGAATGTAGGACTATGTCTGGAATGGAGGTTGCCTATCAGTAGACCATAATGTACCTACTGTTGTAGATGAGGACTATCCTTGTTTGCAGCGAAGCAAAGTCACTCCTCCTATGTGTGTATGTGTGTGTCAAGCCAATTCCTGTTCAAGGCTAACATAATGAAAACCACAGCAATAAAGCACCAATAAAGGTGTTAGTCAGGGAGATAGTGGAGCTGTTTGCCTGGGTCTTTCCTTATCACTCCCCTGGCGGTGCAGTGGCTCAGATCTCACAGGAATAGGGGTAAAAGTAATGTTCTGTTGAAATAAATTCAGTTCAAAGGCATTGCCAGATTACAAGTATTAGCATCCTTCTCATATAATACAAATAGGTATTGTATGGCCCATAGAGCGGTTATTGTGATGGTGACTTATGGTCCTTTTTCTCCATCATTCCCTCTTCAGATCTGGAGCCTGACGACAATACGTCGTTCTACATCCTCAATGTGGGCCAGCAGTCCGTGGTCAACAACCAGTCTATGGGCCAGTCACGCAATGGCAGCATGCAGTCTCACTCCCACTCCCAAGTCATCAGCTCCTCCCCCAATCAGCGCCTGCAGTCCCACAAGGTGTACGACCCCAACTATGAGGTCCAGGACAATGTCAATAAAAACAAATCCAGCCCTGCAGGTGGGGGTGGGGGGCCTCCCAAAGCCTTTGAGTGTCCTAGCATCCAGATCACGTCTATCTCCCCCAGCTGTCAGCAGGAGATGGACGCTAACGAGGACAATCTTAGAGTTAATGATGGGGACTACCACCATGGGGACCGGCCCCTGTCCAGGGACCACCTGTACCTGCCCTTAGACCACTCATACCGGGACTCAACTCTCAGCCCGTCCCCCTGCAGCTCCCTGTCCTCCAGGAGCTGGTTCTCAGACGCCTCGTCCTGCGAGTCCTTCTCCCACGTGTACGATGATGTGGACTCTGAGCTGAACGAAGCGGCCGCAAGGTTTACCCTGGGGTCTCCCCGCACCTCCCCTGGCTGCTCCCCTCACCCTGGGGTCCTGGAGGAGGGTCTGTGGGCTGGGCATCAGCACCACCACCCTGGCTTTCACCACTCCCACTCCTCCCACTCCCTGTCCCCCCGAGTCTCCCCCTGCCACTCCCCACGCACCTCCGTCACCGACGAGAACTGGCTGAGCCCCCGGCCTCCGTCCCGCCCCTCCTCACGCCCCACCTCACCCTGCGGGAAGAGACGCCACTCCAGCGCAGACATCTGCTACCCGGTGGGCTCCGTGTCCCCACACCACTCCCCGATCCCCACCCCCGAGCCGTCCCCAAGGGGCAGCGTGACAGAGGACACCTGGATAGGAAGCGCCTCCATGGGCATGTTCCAGTGCTGCCCTTCCGAGGCAGACATCCCCTCCAAGACTAGGAAGACTTCCCAGGACCGGACATGCTCCATGGGGGGGAAGGGGGACCTAGGCCTGGACGACTCTGGGAACGGTTCCCCCCTCATGGACTCTCCCTCGGAAGACACCCTGCACTCCCTGAAGAAGGACGGGCCAGGGGAACAGTTTCTCTCAGTGCCCTCACATTTCACATGGAACAAACCCAAACCAGGACACACACCCATCTTCAGGTATGTCACTTCCTGTACCTGCCCTCTCAATCACAGATAGAGTTGGAAAGTTCCACAAACTTTCCCAGAAATGTTGGTTGGAGGATTCCCAGAATCAGGAGGGAATAAGCAGGGAGGGAATCCTCCAACCAGGATATCTGAATAACCAAGGGAGATATTTTGCAACACTAATCACAACTCATCTTTAGCTCTAGTCAGCATTTAGAATGAATACACACTCATCAGAGTCATTAGTGTTACTAGGTCAAGGTAGAGTACATGAAAGGTACAGATAGGAACCTTTATGGGACCTTTATAGGATTAGTGATAAATGAACAAAATGTTCAGTAGCCTGTTTGATCCCGATAAGAGCATTAAGACACTGTTCGTTCCAGTATTTTATGAAGGAAGTGGTTATGCAATGTCTTGGACAGTTGGGCAAGCATTCCTCAAATTTGAGCTTGCAGTCGGATATCCAGAGCTCCGGAGTTACAATTATGTAGCCTAATTGAATTGGAACAGGGGAACTACCCTGCACTTAGTCTGCACCTATCAGGGGTGCACTAGTATAATATTCTGTAGGTTATACCGGTATAACTGTGTCTGTAGGTTTGACTCCAATGCGCTCAAATTGTAGGTTCTGGGAAAGCTTCACAAGTCACTTCTTTAGACCCACATGGGCTGAAACATTTAATGAGCCACAGAGACATAATGGCGCTGTCTGAAGTAGCACAACAGTGTAACATAAGGTTATTAGTGCCTGGGGGGAAGCACATGCACACGTCTCTCACACACACACACACATACTTTTTATCTGGAAATCGGCGTAACCAGAAGCTCTTGATCGTTGTGACGCACTGACTTCTATCAGAAAGAGCGGGTTAAAGTTTCCCTTCTCTGCTCTCCCAATGTGTGCAGCAGATGAAGTCTCAGCCTTGTTTGTGTGCTCTGGTCCCTAGCGCTATTTATAAAATGATTAGGTCTTTAGGACTAGAGTAGGCTTCCACTGTTGGATGTAGTGAGTGCTGTGACTGTGGGGTGATCTCTCCTGTCTGCTGTAGAAGAAGGTCCTGGAAGTGTCTCCGCTAGGGTTGTCACCATGATACCAGTATCGCGATACTCAGAAGTATCGTGGCAAGGAAACAAAAAATGAAGCAGACATAATTTCTTATGACATAACAGTCCTATAGTAGAAAATAAAACCTTTTTTTAAACAACCATAGAGTTTTTAGTCTGCTTCCTGTTTTTGTTTTTTTTACCAAGGAAAATGAGGTATCGTAGTATCGCCACACTGGTATCATGACAACCCTAGTCTCCAGTCAGAGAAGCTGTGTCTGGGAGGTGTTCTGCTGAACAGATGGTCCTGGCGTCTGTCTGCTGGGTGGCTGTCAGTGTTCAGTGGCTGGTGGTGGAGGAAACAGAGGCATGGCATGGGGCGGGGGGCTCCGAGTCTGAGCCTCAGACAGACTGGGGGTGGAGGAAACAGAGGCATGGCATGGGGCGGGGGGCTCCGAGTCTGAGCCTCAGACAGACTGGGGGTGGAGGAAACAGAGGCATGGCATGGGGCGGGGGGCTCCGAGTCTGAGCCTCAGACAGACTGGGGGTGGAGGAAACAGAGGCATGGCATGGGGCGGGGGGCTCCGAGTCTGAGCCTCAGACAGACTGGGGGTGGAGGAAACAGAGGCATGGCATGGGGCGGGGGGCTCCGAGTCTGAGCCTCAGACAGACTGGGGGTGGAGGAAACAGAGGCATGGCATGGGGCGGGGGGCTCCGAGTCTGAGCCTCAGACAGACTGGGGGTGGAGGAAACAGAGGCATGGCATGGGGCGGGGGGCTCCGAGTCTGAATCTCAGACAGACTGGGGGTGGAGGAAACAGAGGCATGGCATGGGGCGGGGGGCTCCGAGTCTGAATCTCAGACAGACTGGGGGTGGAGGAAACAGAGGCATGGCATGGGGCGGGGGGCTCCGAGTCTAAGCCTCAGACAGACTGGGGGTGGAGGAAACAGAGGCATGGCATGGGGCGGGGGGCTCCGAGTCTGAGCCTCAGACAGACTGGGGGTGGAGGAAACAGAGGCATGGCATGGGGCGGGGGGCTCCGAGTCTGAGCCTCAGACAGACTGGGGGTGGAGGAAACAGAGGCATGGCATGGGGCGGGGGGCTCCGAGTCTGAATCTCAGACAGACTGGGGGTGGAGGAAACAGAGGCATGGCATGGGGCGGGGGGCTCCGAGTCTGAGCCTCAGATAGACTGGGGGTGGAGGAAACAGAGGCATGGCGGGGGGCTCCGAGTCTGAGCCTCAGACAGACTGGGGGTGGATTCAGGGAGCCCTCCCCCCGAATCCCTCCCAGTCCCTCCCTATATCTTGATCCCAGATTTGTTTGCTGTATAGACAATGGGCATGAAAATGACCATTGTAGTTGGCTATACTGCACAAAGAGATCTGTAACCAGGCTAGTCCATCCCACCTCAGACCTAACTATAGACATACATATTCACATACCGGTATTCAGGTTGATATGACATTTAGTGGGGCTAAGAAAGGCTTTATGGCTCAGCACACGCATACTCAGGCTGACTGGATCTCGTTCAGGCAAATTAGAAATAAGTGCACTCAGGCTATCCGGAAGGCCAAAGTTAGTTACTTTAAGGAGCAGTTCTCTCGGTTAAAGACTTGGAGAATAAACCCTCCTCACAGCTGCCCATGTCCCTTAATGTTGATGATGTGGTTGTTACTGACAAGGCGCACATGGCTGAGCTCTTTAATCACCACTTAAGTCATGATTCCTATTTGACTCAGTCATGCGTCCTTGCTTGTCCAACATTTCCTCATCTCCCACCTCTTCTAATGCGACTAGCCCCGATGCTCCTCCCTCTTTCCCCTGCCCCGCTACAAAGTTTCTCCCTGCAGGCGGACACGGAGTCTGAGGTGCTATAGGAGCTCCTTAAACTTGACCCCAAAAAAACATCTGAGTCCGATGGTTTAGACCCTTTCTTCTTTAAGGTTGCTGCCCCTATCATCACCAAGCCTATCTCTGACCTTTTTAACCTGTACTCTCTGGGGAGGTTCCTATTGCTTGGAAGGCAGCCAAGGTGTGTCCTTTATTTAACTTCTCTAGGGTACGTGAGACGGTAGCGTCCCACCTCTTCAACAGCCAGTGAAACTGCAGGGCGCCAAATTCAAATACAGAAATACTCATTATAAAAATTCAGAAAACAAAACATATTTTACATAGGTTTAAAGATGAACTTCTTGTGAATCCAACCACGGTGCCAGATTTAAAAAATGCTTTACGGCGAAAGCATACCGTACGATTATTTGAGAACATAGCCCAGCAGACAAATCATTACAAACAGTAACCAGCCAAGTAGAAGAGTTACACAAGTCAGAAATAGAGATAAAATGAATCCCTTACCTTTGATGATCTTCATATGGTTGCACTCAGCAGACATTCATTTACTCAATAAATGTTCCTTTTGTTCGATAAAGTCTCTTTATATCCAAAAACCTCAGTTTTGTTCACGCGTTTTCTTCAGTAATCCACAGGCTCAAACGCAGTCAAAACAGACAGACAAAAAAATCCAAATTGTATCCGTAAAGTTCATAGAAACATGTCAAACAATGTTTATATTCAATCCTCAGGTTGTTTTTAGCCTAAATAATCGATAATATTTCAACCGGACAATAACGTCGTCAATATAAAAGGTAAACAAGAAAGGTACTCTCGGTCGTGCGCATGAAAAAGCTCTGTGACACTTTAGGGTCCACTCATTCCGACTGCTCTTACTTCCTCATTTTTCAGAATACAAGCCTGAAACAATTTCTAAAGACTGTTGACATCTAGTGGAAGGCATAGGAACTGCAATTTGAGTCCTAAGTCAATAGATACTGTAATGGCATTGAATAGAAAACTACAAAACAAAAACGACGGCCGATTTCAAGTTTTCATAATTATTATTATTATTATTTTTTTACACCTCTATTTAATCTTTATTTAACTAGGCAAGTCAGTTAAGAACACATTCTTATTTTCAATGACGGCCTAGGAACGTTCTGCCAGAACGACAGATTTTTAACCTTGTCAGCTCGGGGAATTCAATCTTGCATTGATTACATTGCACTCCACGAGGCGCCTGCCTGTTAGCGAATGCAGTAAGCTAAGGTAAGTTGCTAGCTAGCATTAAACTTATCTTATAAAAAACAATCAATCAATGACTGTCAGGATTTCCTGCATATAGAAATTAAAGTTTTTGTTTTCAACATTCATCACAGGTAACTTAAACTCTATTTTTATTCAAACAGTTGAGAGTATTTGTCTCCTAAGCAGACTCTTTAGTATCATTGTCACTTCAGAGCTGTGTGCGTGTGTGTATTTATGTATTATATTAAGTTAAAATAAAAGTGTTCATTGTTCATTCAGTATTGTTGCAATTGTCATTATTACAAAAATGTGTGTGTATTATATATATATGATTTTTTATTTTTATTTTTTATAAATCGGCCGATTAATCGGTATCGGCTTTTTTTGTCCTCCAATAATCGGTATCGGTATCGGCATTGAAAAATCATAATCGGTCGACCTCTAGTTGCTACCATGCTGTGTTGTTGTCTTAGGTCTCTCTTTATGTAGTGTTGTGTTGCTACCATGCTGTGTTGTTGTCTTAGGTCTCTCTTTATGTAGTGTTGTGTTGCTGCCATGCTGTGTTGTTGTCTTAGTTCTCTCTTTATGTAGTGTTGTGTTGCTACCATGCTGTGTTGTTGTCTTAGGTCTCTCTTTATGTAGTGTTGTGTTGCTACCATGCTGTGTTGTTGTCTTAGGTGTCTCTTTATGTAGTGTTGTGTTGCTACCATGCTATGTTGTTGTCTTAGGTCTCTCTTTATGTAGTGTTGTGTTGCTACCATGCTGTGTTGTCTCAGGTCTCTCTTTATGTAGTGTTGTGTTGCTACCATGCTGTGTTGTCTCAGGTCTCTCTTTATGTAGTGTTGTCTCTCTTGTCGTGATGTGTGTTTTGTTGTTTTTGTTTTTTTTGTTACTTATTTTTTATCTTAATCCCAGCCCCCGTCCCCGCAGGAGGCCTTTTGCCTTTTGGTAGGCCGTCATTGTAAATAAGAGTTTGTTCTTAACTGACTTTCCTAGTTAAATAAAAGTTAAGTAAAGAATGAGAGATGTACAGGGGAGCGGCTGTAGGCCGCAGGTGGTGACTGGTAGCACCAGACTGGGAGCCCCAGAGCCCCGCCGTACGGAGCAGCATACCCTAGAAAGGTTACGCTAATCCAGGCTCCGACCTCTGCTCCAACCCGCTCCCTCCACACGCCACAACGCTCAGGTTTCCTAGCTACCAAACCCCTCTTGTGTTACTGTGGCCGCTGGCCAGGGAAAACATACACTTCCGGTGTTATGTCGGTGGCATTGTAGGGTACGAGACAAGCCACTGTTACACCCACCTTTGTTTTTAGGCCTTAAACCTTTAGAGACGGTTTCCCAGACCTAGATTAAGATTACTTCTGGACTACAAAGCCTGCTCATTGGAGAATTCTTATTCAAAGGGCTTCGAAGTCCAGGAATAGACTTGATCTGGGTCTGCGAAGCCTACATTTTTATTTAGAATAGTTGTGACAGTACATCTTTATAGCATGCAATGTGATCATATTCATGGGGGCTTTCCTCTGCCATGTGCTGTGGGGGAATCTAGGCTACCAGGATAGGCTATCCTATAGCCTACTTTGATAAAAAATCTCATGGGAACAGATGCCAGTGGTACAATACCCCTCATTGACCACAATGTTAGAGACACGTGCTTCTATTTTTCTTCAAATGTTATTCTTTCCTCTGGACAACAGTTTATTCAGTGAACCGGCTCCATAGAAATCCAGCCACCACATTTCTCCCATTTAGCCTTACTGATGGTGTCCGGAGTCAGCCAGCTGCCCAGCTTCTGATGGAGGCATGGAGTATAGGGAAAAACTGATTGACTCATGTTTTGCTACTCTGTTGAGTTCTTTTTGAGTTCCCTGGCCTTTAGCAAGTTAACATTGATTTTATTTGGTGTCTGTGGTCTGCATGCTGTGTGAGTGCTGAGTGGAGGGCATTTCTGTGTGGCATGTTTGTCTGGCATACCATGGCCTGTTGAAAGCACAATTTTAGTTTTGTCACGACCTGACGGGGCACATAAAGAAACAGTAGACAATGGTTAGTGACTTTCTTTGACTAGCGGAGAAGGTTAGGCTAGCCTTCGTGGTTAGGCTAGTTACTATAGAGAGAGGCATAATGTGGTGTAAATGTCTGCCTGCTAGGACAGCTTACAGTGGTGTGTATCATTCCTCTTACTCATAGACCATGGACGCACACACACCCACACACATTTAATTTCTCCCCATTTGTACTGCACAGTGCTGTGTTAGAGCAAACTGTGTCTCCCTGTAACTGTTAACAGACCAGGAACCCCTGTATCATGCTGTATGGAACACATACTGAGAGCTCCTGAACTGGCTCAATGTAGCCAAGTCTTTATAACTGGCTCAATGTAGCCCCATCTTTATAACTGGCTCAATGTAGCCAAGTCTTTATAACTGGCTCAATGTAGCCAAGTCTTTATAACTGGCTCAATGTAGCCAAATCTTTATAACTGGCTCAATGTAGCCAAATCTTTATAACTGGCTCAATGTAGCCACATCTTTATAACTGGCTCAATGTAGCCAAGTCTTTATAACTGGCTCAATGTAGCCAAGTCTTTATAACTGGCTCAATGTAGCCAAGTCTTTATAACTGGCTCAATGTAGCCAAGTCTTTATAACTGGCTCAATGTAGCCCCGTCTTTATAACTGGCTCAATGTAGCCAAGTCTTTATAACTGGCTCAATGTAGCCAAATCTTTATAACTGGCTCAATGTAGCCAAGTCTTTATAACTGGCTCAATGTAGCCAAATCTTTATAACTGGCTCAATGTAGCCACATCTTTATAACTGGCTCAATGTAGCCAAGTCTTTATAACTGGCTCAATGTAGCCAAGTCTTTATAACTGGCTCAATGTAGCCAAATCTTTATAACTGGCTCAATGTAGCCACGTCTTTATAACTGGCTCAATGTAGCCAAGTCTTTATAACTGGCTCAATGTAGCCAAGTCTTTATAACTGGCTCAATGTAGCCAAATCTTTATAACTGGCTCAATGTAGCCACGTCTTTATAACTGGCTCAATGTAGCCAAGTCTTTATAACTGGCTCAATGTAGCCAAGTCTTTATAAATGGCTCAATGTAGCCCCGTCTTTATAACTGGCTCAATGTAGCCAAGTCTTTATAACTGGCTCAATGTAGCCAAGTCTTTATAAATGGCTCAATGTAGCCACGTCTTTATAACTGGCTCAATGTAGCCCCGTCTTTATAACTGGCTCAATGTAGCCACGTCTTTATAACTGGCTCAATGTAGCCACGTCTTTATAACTGGCTCAATGTAGCCACGTCTTTATAACTGGCTCAATGTAGCCAAGTCTTTATAACTGGCTCAATGTAGCCAAATCTTTATAACTGGCTCAATGTAGCCAAGTCTTTATAACTGGCTCAATGTAGCCACGTCTTTATAACTGGCTCAATGTAGCCCCGTCTTTATAACTGGCTCAATGTAGCCAAGTCTTTAGAACTGGCTCAATGTAGCCAAGTCTTTAGAACTGGCTCAATGTAGCCAAGTCTTTTTTATGAAGATTCAGTGTGTAGGCTAGTAGATTATGAATTACTAACATCCTAAATAGTTTTGACAATAATTTACCTAAATAGGTTTTTAGAACATTATTTCTCTTTAGGTTCTAGGTCAATAGAGCCATAGACCAGCCAAGCTACCCAGAGACCCACTGAGAGAGACAGTTTGTCTGTGTGGATGGGCACAGATGGAGTGTTTATTTTTGAGTGCAGCTTTTCAAGTATGATTGTGCCCTACATAGATAAAAACATACAGAGGTAAAAAAAAAACATCAGCCTGCAGCCTCTCCTGTGACACAGCCTCATCCATACTACAGTGCTGAACAACACAACCATACTCTCCATCCATCTATATACCGTTTATAGTGTAAAACCCCTTCATGATTCACTGCTAGTTACAGTCCCTGCATGACCTATTACAAGTGTGATTATTCCAGTATGGTTAGCCTGATGTTGGTGGGAATTCCTATGATTCACTGTCTGACTGATGGGGTTGAACACAGCCTACAGCCCCATTTAGACACTGTACTCTGTTTGTTTGTCACTCAGACCTAGTGTAGGCCTAGTGTGATCCTCCACAATGTTTCCAGAGGTCATGATTCAGCACAGCCTGTTGTGCTCTCACTTCTTTATATTACCATACATAATGTGTCATTGCATTGGTTCTTCTATGTACTTATTCTCTTTGATTAAGGGCAGTCAAACCTACATTCCAGTAGCATATTTATGTTAAAAGCACAACTTCTTTTCCCTGACCAAATACAATAGCGATAGTTGAGTGGTTCTCTATACTAAAATTGACTCATCTTACAAGTAAATGCTCTTAGTTCTCAGAATAGGACATGTGGGTGTGCTGGCCTGGCAGTAGTTTGTAAACAGAGCTACTGTACTGTGCTGCCAAGGCAGGTTTGAATGAATCCAGCCGGCTTAACTAGCTCTAACCTGCCCCTGCTAGCTAATATGTTAGACCTACATATCTGATTTATAGAGCCTTTTTGTTATCCATAGGATGATTATGTAGTCACAGCGGCTCACAGGTAATGTCTTCCCCAAAGACAAGAAATGCTAGGTGATATAGGCTATATCTATGTGTTATCCATAGATCACCTAGGTAATGCCTAGGTGATCTGTATCTTGTTATCTAAACCATCAGTACCCTTATTGTCTATGTATTGGTCTGTCCCCAGGACCTCCTCCCTGCCCCCCCTGGACTGGCCCCTGCCCCACCTGTTTGGCCAGTACGAGCTGAAGGTTGAGGTGCACCCCAAGGCCCACCACCGAGCGCACTACGAGACGGAGGGAAGCAGAGGGGCGATCAAAGCTGCATCAGGTGGTCATCCTGTTGTCAAGGTAAGACCATATAGCTTATTGTAGTCTTTCCCCTAGATTGTTTTCCAGACAGGGCTCAAAGGCCCCTGGCATCAACATTGTTAAAGCGGGTGGACCTTCCTCACTAATTCACTGGCCTAGTACATGGTCAGTGAATAACCCATAGAAATCAGAATAACCAAAACATTCAGTTATTACCAGCTGGTGTAACCAACCTTACCTAATAACTGGCAAAACACAGGTCAAATGGCTCTTTAGGTCATAGTATACATAAGCCTACAAACATTTACAATAGCAAAATCACAATAATCACAAGAATGGCTTCAGATCAAAGTCTACGTTGAAACCGAGGGGAGCAAGGGTCTTTAAATTAAAGATCCATGCAGCCTCTCATTTTAACAATAAATTGTCGAGGTCACCCCCTCTTCTAGGGAGGGTGACATGTTCGATGCCAATATAACGTAAGGACAAAATCGAGTGGTTTGTTTCCAAAAAGTGGGCCGCAAGTGGGTAAGTCGAGTTTTTGCACCAAATGGTGCTACGATACTCCGAGATTCGTACTTTTAATTTGCGCTTTGTTTTACCCACATAATTGTAGGATAAATAACTGCCTTAGTGGAGCACGTGATAACACTTTTGAGTGCGTAAGGTAAACCTTTCTGAATCTAACCTATACCACCAGGGAAACTATCACCTTAGTCATGTAACCATGATGTCGGTGTAGCAACCTGGACGCAGGAAGTAGAACTTAAGAAACTCTGATGTAAACTACAAGAGGTAGTGCAGCTCAGTTCAGTTCTGGAGGTGACCTGCATCTATACTGACAGTGACAGTCTGGAAAAGGGTTCCCGAGTGGTGCAGCGGTCTAAGACACTGCATCTCAATGCAAGAGGCGTCCCTGCAGTACCTGGTTCGAATCCAGGCTGCATCACATCCGGCCGTGATTGGGAGTCCCATAGGGCGGCGCACAATTGGCCCAGCGTCGCCTGTGTTTGGCTGGGGTAGGCCGTCATTGTAAATAAGAATTTGTTCTTAACTGACTAGCCTAGTTAAATAAAGGTTACATTTACAACAACAAAAATAAAAATTTGATTGATAGACCGCCCGTGCCTTGTAGAATCAGGACTGTCACAACATGTAGTACCTCAACTGTCAATTTATACAGCCGTCTAGGTTACGGCAGCCAATGCTAGTGAATTAAAGTATTATGTGTAAGTATTACCAAACAATAACCGCCCCACCCCTCCCTCTGTACAGGTAGAAAGGGTGAGCTGCTGCAGCAGGCACGCCAAGCAGGGCAGGGTACATCATCGCAGTCACCGTGACCGAAGCCCAATTAGTTTGTCTGTCATGTGATACCCCAGAGACTGAGGCAGAGTGAGCCTCAGCCTTACTACTGTACCAGACCTGGGTTCAAATAGTATTTGAAATATTTCTGTTACTTAACTTGTGCTTGATTGAGCTTGACTAGAGCAGTGAATCCAATAATAATATATGCCATTTAGCAGACGGTTTTATCCAAAGTGACTTACAGTCATGCATGCATACATGGTCCCGTGAATTGAACCCACTACCCTGGCATTACAAGTGCCATGCTCTACCAACTGAGCTACAAAGGACAAGTTCCAAAGGTCCAAACCCTGTCCAACTACAACTCCACTCCAGGCAGGCTCAAGAAAAGGCTCCCAAGTATTTTGAAAGGTTTTGAATACTATTTGATCTGAGGTCTGTTACAGTACCTATGTAGTGCCACATTCCTGACCCAGGGCTCCCGTTCTGTTATCCAGCTGACAAACAGAGCAGAGCCAGGCAGCGGGTGAATATTTTATGCTCAGGGGACAGGGATCCATTGTGTGGTGACTGAAGCGGGGCGGACGGCATCACGGGCCATGACCAGTGGTGTGTAACCCAACAATGCTCCGGCTTGGAGTGTGTGTTTGCATAACCCAACAATAACCCTGCTTATAAGAGCCAGGAGGTGGCTTGTCATTCCAGTCCACTCCCTCAGGATCATCTTTTAGTTGGGGTTTTAATGGAACTATACACTGGTACCCACAGCAACCCCAATGTAATACTCTTCTAATTGAAGTGACCTTTAAGAATGTGGACCAGAGGAAGACCACAGTTTTGTGTCCAGAACCGCTAATTTCTTTAATTTTTCAGTGGGGTTGTCATCATTGGTTATTTTGATGCAAATGTTGTTGACCATTTGTTCCATACAGCATAGTTTCTTAAAAACTATGCCAACTCTCATCTCAGGGCGAGTTTACAGACTGGGTCCTGTTCCTCCATCAGTCAGAGCTAATGCTGAACCATTTCAACTGCAACCTCTCATTCTACCCCACCATGTGTGACGATGCATAATTTAGCTATCAGAATGTTGAACCCGTACGAGCATTGGCTGTGTTTGCCCTCATTCCCAGTCCAGAAGGGAGCTATTTGGCTATAAGATTATTTAATTTCTTTTTTTTGTAGTGTTGTATCGCTCCTCGCTTTGTGTGTGTGTGTGTGTGTGTGTGTGTGTGTGTGTGTGTGTGTGTGTGTGTGTGTGTGTGTGTGTGTGTGTGTGTGTGTGTGTGTGTGTGTGTGTGTGTGTGTGTGTGTGTGTGTGTGTGTGTGTTATGGGTCACCAGACCAGTGTAACACTAGGAACATGTGATGATGGATGATATCATCTCTGGTCAGGCAGGTCTAGTGGTGTTTTCCTTGTTTACTAAACAGAACTTCCTCATTGTTTCTCTGTTGACACTCTGTTTCCCACTGTGGGACCAAGAGGCTGTCCTGTTATATTGACACTCTGTTTCATGTCCCCTTTAACACTGTAGGACCAAGAGGCTGTCCTATCATATTTGTTTTCACAGAAACACTGTTGTTTTGGTTACAACCTAAACAGCTGCCTTACTGATACAGGCCCAAGACACAATGTGCTGCTAGAGTATTTACAGAAAGTCTCAGGTAAGAAGTGCTGATCTTGGACCAGGTCCACACCGGTCGAGAAAATCATATTCATTATGAATTCTTTATGTAAAAGACAAAACTGATCCTATATCAGCAGTCGTACTCTGAGTGAATATGCAGTAGGCCCTGGTGAATAAGGGTCAGTCACTAGGCTAACAACAGACTGACTAACAGCCTTTTCCCTCCAGGTGTTGGTCTGTAACTAAGCCTATAGTCCCTAGCCGTAGGAGGACATTGGTCCCTCAGTGTCTCCAGTGTGTCACTGCATCCTTCTGCTCTGATGGCGCCAGTCTTCCTGTGGGGTCCACTGACTCAGGTGTTGGGACTCGTGATGTCATCAACTGACGCCATGACTGCCATCTGGCCGTGGTGTGGGCAGCTTCCTTTTGTGACTGTTGTGTTTGTTTTCTATATCAAGACACACACACACACTCTCTCACACGTACACACACACATACCCCCCCCCCCCCCCCAGATCAAGGAGCTCCTATGTCAACAGAAAAACAAGAGCATGCCACTGGGAAGAGGTCCATGGTAGAGCCCGAGCCCTACCCATGCCCACGACGTGCAGGCTCTACCCTACCCATGCCCACGACATTCAGGCTCTACTCTACCCATGCCCACAACATTCAGGCTCTACTCTACCCATGCCCACGACGTTCAGGCTCTACCCTACCCATGTCCACAACATTCAGGCTCTACCCTACCCATGCCCATGACGTTCAGGCTCTACCCTACCCATGCCCACGACATTCAGGCTCTACCCTACCCATGTCCACAACATTCAGGCTCTACCCTACCCATGTCCATGACGTTCAGGCTCTACCCTACCCATGTCCACGACGTGCAGGCTCTACCCTACCCATGTCCATGACGTTCAGGCTCTACCCTACCTATGTCCACGACGTTCAGGCTCTACCCTACCCATGTCCATGACGTTCAGGCTCTACCCTACCCATGTCCACGACGTGCAGGCTCTACCCTACCCATGTCCACGACGTTCAGGCTCTACCCTACCCATGTCCACGACGTGCAGGCTCTACCCTACCCATGTCCACGACGTTCAGGCTCTACCCTACCCATGTCCACGACGTTCAGGCCCAGCTTGGGCTGCTCATGAGACGTGGTAGAGCTGTTAGCTAGCAACGTTTCGTCACTCTAAACTCCTACCAAAACTTAAGGAATATTATTATTTTCATTGAAATAATCTATCCTGTTGACTTGGACAATGTTCTGGTTTTATATTTTATAAGAAGTTCTGACACCATGTTATGATGGTAAGATATGACTGTACAGAGACACTGCACAGCAGAGCAGGAGGGAGCCCGGCCCGTACCCTGGTTGATGAGAAAGCAGGCCTTAACCTGAAGTACACTGCTCAAAAAAATAAAGGGAACACTTAAACAACACAATGTAACTCCAAGTCAATCACACTTCTGTGAAATCAAACTGTCCACTTAGGAAGCAACACTGATTGACAATAAATTTCACATGCTGTTGTGCAAATGGAATAGACAAAAGGTGGAAATTATAGGCAATTAGCAAGACACCCCCAATAAAGGAGTGGTTCTGCAGGTGGTGACCACAGACCACTTCTCAGTTCCTATGCTTCCTGGCTGATGTTTTGGTCACTTTTGAATGCTGGCGGTGCTTTCACTCTAGTGGTAGCATGAGACGGAGTCTACAACCCACACAAGTGGCTCAGGTAGTACAGCTCATCCAGGATGGCACATCAATGCGAGCTGTGGCAAGAAGGTTTGCTGTGTCTGTCAGCGTAGTGTCCAGAGCACGGAGGCGCTACCAGGAGACAGGCCAGTACATCAGGAGACGTGGAGGAGGCCGTAGGAGGGCAACAACCCAGCAGCAGGACCGCTACCTCCGCCTTTGTGCAAGGAGGAGCAGGTGGAGCACTGCCAGAGCCCTGCAAAATGACCTCCAGCAGGCCACAAATGTGCATGTGTCTGCTCAAATGGTCAGAAACAGACTCCATGAGGGTGGTATGAGGGCCCGACGTCCACAGGTGGGGGTTGTGCTTACAGCCCAACACCGTGCAGGACGTTTGGCATTTGCCAGAGAACACCAAGATTGGCAAATTCGCCACTGGCGCCCTGTGCTCTTCACAGATGAAAGCAGGTTCACACTGAGCACGTGAAAGACGTGACAGAGTCTGGAGACGCCGTGGAGAACGTTCTGCTGCCTGCAACATCCTCCAGCATGACCGATTTGGCGGTGGGTCAGTCATGGTGTGGGGTGGCATTTCTTTGGGGGCCGCATGTGCTCGCCAGAGGTAGCCTGACTGCCATTAGGTACCGAGATGAGATCCTCAGACCCCTTGTGAGACCATATGCTGGTGCGGTTGGCCCTGGGTTCCTCCTAATGCAAGACAATGCTAGACCTCATGTGGCTGGAGTGTGTCAGCAGTTCCTGCAAGAGAAAGGCATTGATGCTATGGACTGGCCCGCCCGTTCCCCAGACCTGAATCCAATTGAGCACATCTGGGACATCATGTCTCGCTCCATCCACCAACGCCACGTTGCACCACAGACTGTCCAGGAGTTGGCGGATGCTTTAGTCCAGGTCTGGGAGGAGATCCCTCAGGAGACCATCCGCCACCTCATCAGGAGCATGCCCAGGCGTTGTAGGGAGGTCATACAGGCACGTGGAGGCCACACACACTACTGAGCCTCATTTTGACTTGTTTTAAGGACATTACATCAAAGTTGGATCAGCCTGAAGTGTGGTTTTCCACTTTAATTTTGAGTGTGACTCCAAATCCAGACCTCCATGGGTTGATAAATTTGATTTCCATTGATATTTTTGTGTGATTTTGTTGTCAGCACATTCAACTATGTAAAGAAAAAAGTATTTAATAAGAATATTTCATTCATTCAGATCTAGGATGTGTTATTTTAGTGTTCCCTTTATTTTTTTGAGCAGTGTATAATGTTGGGGCCCTTCAGACTCGGGTCGAGTATCAGAGCTACTGTAGGTAGCTGTAGCGCAGGGGAGGGGCAGTGGTGTAGTGGATGGTAAAAACAGTTTACTCACCTTTTGCGGAAAAATGCATTGAAAGTACAGGAAGCGTGACTTTTTTCACTGCGACCGGTGATCAGAGTTAACCCAACCAATTTTTTTTACCACTACAGGAGCAGGACAGACGGCGGGCGTGCGGACATGGGCATGTAGGTGTGTGCATACGTGTCTCCCCCTCAGCCAATCAGTCTACATTATTCATGCTACAGTATCTGCTTCATGCTAATTGTACCGGTCCTGTTCCTGAAGCACTTCCTGGCTTGTCTCCCTATCATCTCTCTATTTGTCTAGACTCTCTGTAACCGAGCCCTGTTTATATGGCAGAAGTCAGCCAGGCTTTGTCTCTTGTTTTCTCTTATCACAGTGGGCCACAGATGCAGTTATAATGGTCGAGGTTGTGTGCCTGATGCGGGAAGCTGTTAAAATATCCTGGTCCTCCCACCACCTGAAAGGGAAGGATGGACTTGTCTCTGTTTTCTGTTACTGTTATGATTCATGCTTTTACTGCCGTATGTTGACTTGTTGCAAACCAACGTAGAAGAAAGGCAGCTTTAAAGCATGCCTCTATATAGGACGTGTACTTCACTGATAATGCTGCTCACCTAGTTTGAGCTACAGGGATTTGTTTGCTTGGGGGGCCTCATCTTAAATTAGTGGTTTTTATTTCATCCCCGTATTATTTAGTAGATTTGAAAGGTCGCTAGCTACAGGGTCTCCTTCCCATAACCCCAAGGGTCACCAGGTTATCAGGCAGTGCAGCGTCATTTACATGAGAGGAACATACAAGACTAACTGATCTTATCCACACTGTGATCAAACGGCCACCGAACTGTTTCCTTGGTCTTACATGCACATACATATCCTACAATAGGTTAATGAGTAGTATAAGGGAAAGTCAAAAATGTAGTCTCCTCAGTCCGTGTCTCCCCCCAAAAATAAACCATAGAGTGCAACAGAAAGAAAGCCTCGGGTCTGCATGTCATAACAGTCATCTTCTAACTAAATCCTACAGTAGCCAGACAAACAAAAGCAAAACAATGTGACACTGTTTACATGGCACTGTTTGGACAGAGGTGATTCATACCACTGTGTTCTGTGTGGAATGCTGCTTATTCCAGTGGATACCACGCTAGGCTATGCTATGCTAAGCTGTTCTAATGTAAACATAGCCTGGGTTACGCTAGGCTAAGCTAGGGCTTCTCCTCCGAGGCTAGCCAAACTGCTGGGCAGGCAGACCATAATTGTCAGGCACACCTGTTGCTAGGAGATAGGTAATTCCAAAGCCTCTGGCTTAACAATCCATGTGCGTATTTAACCAGCCTAATTGTGCGCTTGCTGTTTCGACACAAAGAAAAGGAGATCCACAGTGTTACACAGTTGGGCCATGGATACAGACACACACACACACACACACACACACACACACACACACACACACACACACACACACACACACACACACACACACACACACACACACATACACACACACACACACACACACAGGTGTAGAACTTAGCGTGAAATGCTTAGTTACAAGCCCTTAACTAACAATGCAGTTCATGAAGACTTTACTAAATATTTATATTTACTAAATACTAATAATAAGTAACTCAATAAAATAACAATAATGAGGCTATATACAGGGAGTACTGGTTCGAGTCAGTGTGCGGGGGTACAGGTTAGAGGTAACTTGTACATGTAGGTAGGGGTAAAGTGAATATGCATAGATAATAAACAGCAAGTAGCAGCAGTGTAAAAACAATGGGGGGGTGTCAATGCAAATATTCCGGGTGGCCATTTGATTAATTGTTCAGCAGTCTTGGCTTGGGGGTAGAAGCTGTTACGGAGTGTTTTGGTCCTAGACTTGGTGCTCCGGTACCGCTTGCCGTGCGGTAGCAGAGAGAACGGTCTATAACTTGTGTGACTGGTGTCTTTGACAATATTTTGGGTCTTCCTCTGACACGCCTAGTATGTAGGTCCTGAATGGCAGGAAGCTTGGCCCCAGTGATGTACTGGGCCGTACGCACTACCCTCTGTAACGCCTTACGGTCGGATGCCGAGCAGTTGCCATGCCAGGCGGTGATGCAACCGGTCAGCATGCTCTCGATGGTGCAGCTGTAGAACTTTGTGAGGATCTGGGGACCCATGCCACATTTTTTCAGTCTCCTGAGGAGCAAAAGGTGTTGTCGTGCCCTCTTCGCGACTGTCTTGGTGTGTTTGGACCATGATAGTTAGTTGGTGATGTGGACACCAAGGAACTTGAAACTTTCGACCCGCTCCACTACAGTTTACACTTACAGTATTGTGTATTAGGTAAAAGGCTTCTGTAAACAAAAACACAAAATATAAAATGTTTTATATTGCAGCCCTTGCATTTAGTCTTTAATGTTCAGTCTTTTTAATAACTCTAAATGAGTCCATGGTGTCTGAAAATGGGATTTGAAAGACAAGATGGGCTGAGGCTGTCCAAGAGCGCATTACGTTTCCCTCTCTGGCCACACAGAATGATTTTGATATATCAACAACCCCCTCTCTGACTACCGGTGACTGTGGTTCTATTTCTATACAGCATAACCAGCAGATTTTGTCACATATAAAGTATGTGGCTTGTTGTGTTGTCACTTTTCTACACCAGTCCCCCTCTGCTCCGCTGTGTGTAGTCTTTATTCCTCTGTGTTGTCACTTTTCTACACCAGTCCCCATCTGCTCCACTGTGTGTAGTCTTTATTCCTCTGTGTTGTCACTTTTCTACACCAGTCCCCCTCTGCTCCACTGTGTGTAGTCTTTATTCATCTGTGTTGTCACTTTTCTTCACCAGTCCCCCTCTGCTCCGCTGTGTGTAGTCTTTATTCCTCTGTGTTGTCACTTTTCTACACCAGTCCCCCTCTGCTCCACTGTGTGTAGTCTTTATTCATCTGTGTTGTCACTTTTCTACACCAGTCCCCCTCTGCTCCACTGTGTGTAGTCTTTATCCCTCTGTGTTGTCACTTTTCTACACCAGTCCCCCTCTGCTCCACTGTGTGTAGTCTTTATTCCTCTGTGTTGTCACTTTTCTACACCAGTCCCCATCTGCTCCACTGTGTGTAGTCTTTATTCCTCTGTGTTGTCACTTTTCTACACCAGTCCCCCTCTGCTCCACTGTGTGTAGTCTTTATTCCTCTGTGTTGTCACGTTTCTACACCAGTCCCCCTCTGCTCCACTGTGTGTAGTCTTTATTCCTCTGTGTTGTCACTTTTCTACACCAGTCCCCCTCTGCTCCACTGTGTGTAGTCTTTATTCATCTGTGTTGTCACTTTTCTACACCAGTCCCCCTCTGCTCCACTGTGTGTAGTCTTTATTCCTCTGTGTTGTCACTTTTCTACACCAGTCCCCCTCTGCTCCACTGTGTGTAGTCTTTATTCCTCTGTGTTGTCACTTTTCTACACCAGTCCCCATCTGCTCCACTGTGTGTAGTCTTTATTCCTCTGTGTTGTCACTTTTCTACACCAGTCCCCCTCTGCTCCACTGTGTGTAGTCTTTATTCCTCTGTGTTGTCACTTTTTTACACCAGTCCCCCTCTGCTCCACTGTGTGTAGTCTTTATTCCTCTGTGTTGTCACTTTTCTACACCAGTCCACCTCTGCTCCACTGTGTGTAGTCTTTATTCCTCTGTGTTGTCACTTTTCTACACCAGTCCCCCTCTGCTCCACTGTGTGTTGTCTTTATTCCTCTGTGTTGTTGTGGCATGGCTTGTTGACTCTTTCAATAGGCGTGGATGGGTAATAAAGAGGGAGACATGCAACGCTCTGCTCTGCAGTTTGCACTGTGTGAACCGACCGGAGCTGTTGTCCTGCCCCAGGCTCTATTTGATGTAACATGATGTAGTCTGTGAGGCTCCACTCTCATTTGATGTTATCAGGGTTAGTGTGCAGTGAGACGGCAGGGAGAGGGAACTTGGTGGTGGGAGAGAGAGGGGGAGATGTTTATTGTTCATTTTATATTGTTTATTTCACTTTTATTTATTATCTATTTCACTTGCTTTGGCAATGTAACATATGTTTCCCATGCAGAGAGAGAGAGAGAGAGAGAGAGAGAGAGAGAGAGAGAGAGAGAGAGAGAGAGAGAGAGAGAGAGAGAGAGAGAGAGAGAGAGAGAGAGAGAGAGAGAGAGAGAGAGAGAGAGAGAGAGAGAGAGAGAGAGAGAGAGAGAGAGAGAGAGAGAGAGAGAGAGAGAGAGAGAGAGAGAGAGAGAGAGAGAGAGAGAGAGAGAGAGAGAGAGAGAGAGAGAGAGAGAGAGAGAGAGAGAGAGTCACTGAGCAGACCTGCAGAACCATATACTGACTGAGCATACAGTAGACGTTGCTCTGCTCTGTGTGTGTGTATTGACCTTGTTTAAACAAACAGCCAAGCGGCTCTCTGGGCCCTGGTGTGCTGGGTACACAGCAGGCCTGTATGTGAACAGGGCTGTGTGTGTGGGTGGGCCCTAAGCCGTGTCAGAGCAGAGACACCACTGAACGTCATGGGCCAGAAGCCGCCCATGACCTTGACCACCGCTGTTCCCGCTCCAACATCTCTCTCTCTTTCTCTCTCTCTTTCTCTCTCTCACACACACACACCCTCTAAGAGCTGTAGTTTACACCAGTGTGAGAATGCACTCGTATACACACACACACTCATATACACATGCATAGAGCCTTGCCATGGCAACACCAGAGAAACACAGGGAAACAACTTGGCAGAGGCATGCGCCTAAAGAACGTGTTGTGTTACAGTAGAGAGGGTCGGAGCTGAAGGGGGTGAGGAGCGAGGGGAAAGGGGAGGGAGAGGGTCGGAGCTGAAGGGGGTGTGGAGCGAGGGGAAAGGGGAGGGAGGGAGGGAGATGGTCGGAGCTGAAGGGGGTGTGGAGCGAGGGGAAAGGGGAGGGAGGGAGGTAGAGGGTCGGAGCTGAAGGGGGTGAGGAGCGAGGGGAAAGGGGAGGGAGGGAGGTAGAGGGTCGGAGCTGAAGGGGGTGAGGAGTGAGGGGAAAGGGGAGGGAGGTAGAGGGTCGGAGCTGAAGGGGGTGAGGAGCGAGGGGAAAGGGGAGGGAGGGAGGTAGAGGGTCGGAGCTGAAGGGGGTGAAGAGCGAGGGGAGGGAGGGAGGTAGAGGGTCGGAGCTGAAGGGGGTGAGGAGCGAGGGTAAAGGGGAGGGAGGTAGAGGGTCGGAGCTGAAGGGGGTGAGGAGCGAGGGTAAAGGGGAGGGAGGGAGAGGGTCGGAGCTGAAGGGGGTGAGGAGCGAGGGGAAAGGGGAGGGAGGGAGAGGGTCGGAGCTGAAGGGGGTGTGGAGGAGAGGTGAGGAGCGAGGGAAAGGGGAGGGAGGGAGAGGGTCGGAGCTGAAGGGGGTGTGGAGGAGAGGTGAGGAGCGAGGGAGAGGGTCAGAGCTGAAGGGGGTGAGGAGCGAAGGAAAGGGGAGGGAGGGAGAAGGTCGGAGCTGAAGTGGGTGTGGAGGTGAGGAGCGAGGGAGAGGGTCGGAGCTGAAGGGGGTGAGGAGCAAAGGAAAGGGGAGGGAGGGAGAGGGTCGGAGCTGAAGGGGGTGTGTAGGAGAGGTGAGGAGGGAGGGAGAGGGTCGGAGCTGAAGGGGGTGTGGAGGAGAGGTGAGGAATGAGGGAAAGGGAAGGGAGGTAGAGGTGAGGAGCTGAAGGGGGTGTGGAGGAGAGGTGAGGAGCTGAAGGGGGTGTGGAGGCGAGGGGAGGGAGGGAGAGGTGAGAAGCTGAAGGGGGTGTGGAGGAGAGGTGAGGAATGAGGGAAAGGGGAGGGAGGTAGAGGGTTGGAGCTGAAGGGGGTGTGGAGGAGAGGTGAGGAGCGAGGGAAAGGGGAGGGAGGTAGAGGGTTGGAGCTGAAGGGGGTGTGGAGGAGAGGTGAGGAGCGAGGGAAAGGGGAGGGAGGTAGAGGGTTGGAGCTGAAGGGGGTGTGGAGGAGAGGTGAGGAGCGAGGGAAAGGGGAGGGAGGGTGGATTTAGGCATGGTGAAACATGCCGCTCTCACTGTGAAGTTTGGCGGCCTTCGCTTCTGTTGGTGATACGGCGCCTAGCCCAGCCCTAGCCCCAGCCCAACCCAACCCATCCCTCAACACTTGTGTTTTGCCTTTTCAAAGGCTGTTTTAAATTTCTCCTTGTTGCTTGTCACCTTCCTCTCTCCGGGCCCTGCCGGCCAGGCTGTTTTCTCTTCTAATACTGGATCAGTGGAACAGATGCCACTGAGAACCAAAATAAGCCTCTCTTTATTTAGACCTGAATCTGTAATCGTATCCAGCAGTTTTTTATTTAGGTAACCTAGCAGGCAGCCTATGTATGTGTTCCAAATGGCATTCTAGTCCCTACATAGCGACCTGCTTTCAACCAGAGCCCTGGTCGAAAGTAGTGCACTTACTGCACTATGTAGGGAATAGGGTGGCTTTTGGATGTAGGGAATAGGGTGGCTTTTGGATGTAGGGAATAGGGTGGCTTTTGGATGTAGGGAATAGGGTGGATTTTGGATGTAGGGAATAGGGTGGCTTTTGGGACGCAGACCTATATCCAGCAGCAGCAGCAGTGCGGTGTGTGTCAGACATGTGACTGGTATTAATGTCAGCAGATTTAATATGACTACTGACTGACGTGATCCATCAGATCTTATTGACCAGCTGGTCCCAGAGGATTTGAGGATGTTAAAAAAGTGCAGAGACCACCCTCCCGTGGTATTTCACACCAACCATGGATTTGGTGGGGGATGTGAGGCGAGGAATGTGAAACAAGCAGGCAGAGAGTGCGTGTTTGTGTCTCTGTGAGTGTGTATGCATGTGTCTACTCTGCCTGTGTCTACATGTATGTGTGTCTGCATGTGTCTACTCTGCCTCTGTCTACATGTGTGTGTGTCTGCATGTGTCTACTCTGCCTGTGTCTACATGTGTGTGTGTCTGCGTGTGTCTACTCTGCCTCTGTCTACATGTGTGTGTGTCTGCATGTGTCTACTCTGCCTGTGTCTACATGTGTGTGTCTGCGTGTGTCTACTCTGCCTGTGTCTACATGTGTGTGTGTCTGCGTGTGTCTACTCTGCCTGTGTCTACATGTGTGTGTGTCTGCGTGTGTCTACTCTGCCTGTGTCTACATGTGTGTGTGTCTACTCTGCCTGTGTCTACATGTCTACATGTGTGTGTGTGTGTGTGTGTGTGTGTGTCTGCATGTGTCTACTCTGCCTGTGTCTATATGTGTGTGTCTACTCTGCCTGTGTCTACATGTGTGTGTGTCTACTCTGCCTGTGTCTACGTGTGTGTGTGTGTGTGTGTGTGTGTGTGTGTGTGTGTGTGTGTGTGTGTGTGTGTGTGTGTGTGTGTGTGTGTGTGTGTGTGTGTGTGTGTGTGTGTGTGTGTGTGTGTCTGCATGTGTACTCTGCCTGTGTCTATATGTGTGTGTGTGTGTCTGCATGTGTCTACTCTGCCTGTGTCTACATGTGTGTGTGTGTCTGCATGTGTCTACTCTGCCTGTGTCTACATGTGTGTGTGTGTCTGCATGTGTCTACTCTGCCTGTGTCTACGTGTGTGTGTGTGTGTGTGTGTGTGTGTGTGTGTGTGTGTGTGTGTGTGTGTGTGTGTGTGTGTGTGTGTGTGTGTGTGTGTGTGTGTGTGTGTGTGTGTGTCTACTCTGCCTGTGTCTATATGTGTGTGTGTGTCTGCATGTGTCTACTCTGCCTGTGTCTACATGTGTGTGTGTGTCTGCATGTGTCTACTCTGCCTGTGTCTACATGTGTGTGTGTGTCTGCATGTGTCTACTCTGCCTGTGTCTACGTGTGTGTGTGTGTGTGTGTGTGTGTGTGTGTGTCTAGTCTGCCTGTGTCTACGTGTGTGTGTGTGTGTGTCTGCATGTGTCTACTCTGCCTGTGTCTACGTGTGTGTGTGTGTGTCTGCATGTGTCTACTCTGCCTGTGTCTACGTGTGTGTGTGTGTGTGTGCATGTGTCTAGTCTGCCTGTGTCTACGTGTGTGTGTGTGTGTGTGCATGTGTCTACTCTGTCTGTGTCTACGTGTGTGTGTGTGTGTCTGCATGTGTCTACTCTGCCTGTGTCTACGTGTGTGTGTGTGTGTGTGTGTGTCTGCCTGTGTCTACGTGTGTGTGTCTGTATTTTTAGCTTATTCGCCCTCGCATGTGTTATGTTTACATAACACTTTACGTATTACAGTATTTGGAAAGGTGTAGCCTTGCTATGATGTTGGGACTGAAAAACGGAAATTGCAAAGAAAATAGTTATTTTGGAAGTAGTTTTAAATGTCAGAGGTTGCTAAATTAGCCAGCTCTGTCTTCTGTTTCTGTTCTGTTTAACCGTGTGGTGTTGACTCACTGGGAGTGCTGATGCAGGGCTTTTTCTACTCTACAGTCAGTTTTACCTGGTGTATTATTTCATTTGGAGCAGCCCACATCTGCTGAGTGTGTTTGATAACATGATGGCTTGCTACCAGACCTGGGCCTCGTGTTATAGACTAGAGACTGAGAGAAGCCTTGGTGTAGTAGGTCTTTACAGAAACTTCTACTCCAGACCTGGGCCTCGTGTTATAGACTAGAGACTGAGAGAAGCCTTGGTGTAGTAGGTCTTTACAGAAACTTCTACTCCAGACCTGGGCCTCGTGTTATAGACTAGAGACTGAGAGAAGCCTTGGTGTAGTAGGTCTTTACAGAAACTTCTACTCCAGACCTGGGCCTCGTGTTATAGACTCTAGAGACTGAGAGAAGCCTTGGTGTAGTAGGTCTTTACAGAAACTTCTACTCCAGACCTGGGCCTCGTGTTATAGACTCTAGAGACTGAGAGAGGCCTTGGTGTAGTAGGTCTTTACAGAAACTTCTACTCCAGACCTGGGCCTCGTGTTATAGACTAGAGACTGAGAGAGGCCTTGGTGTAGTAGGTCTTTACAGAAACTTCTACTCCAGACCTGGGCCTCGTGTTATAGACTAGAGACTGAGAGAGACCTTGGTGTAGTAGGTCTTTACAGAAACTTCTACTCCATACCTGGGCCTCGTGTTATAGACTCTAGAGACTGAGACAGGCCTTGGTGTAGTAGGTCTTTACAGAAACTTCTACTCCAGGATGAACTGCACGTGTTCAAAGTATTTTATGTGATCAGAGTATTTTGTTTAGAGACGCGAAAAGCACCTCAGTACGAAACATGGTTTCACAAAACAATAACAATGCTTGATTTCTGACCACGTTTTGTGCTGTAGTGCTCTTCACGTCCCTTCCTCTCTCTCTTTCTCCCCCCCGCGCTCTCACAGTTTCACACCCACACAGAAACATAAAGTCGCTAAATGCTGTCTGGAACACACATGGTGTGCTGTGAACTGTGAATAAACATTACAACGCCACACACTCACAGATTTACACGCACACTCACAGATTTACACGCACACACACACTCACAGATTTACACGCACACACACACTCACAGATTTACACGCACACACACACTCACAGATTTACACGCACACTCACAGATTTACACGCACACACACACTCACAGATTTACACTCACACACTCAGTCAGTCAGTCAGTCAGTACTCACTTCCATAGTCTGCTTCCATAGTCCGCTTGCCATATCTATACTAGTAATAACAGACCGTAAAGCACCTCATAAAGCCATGCCTACTGACTTTGAGCTTTTTGAAAGTAGAATTAAAGTTTTGTTTACGATCACAGGTAATTGTAATGATAATTATCACTAGTTAGCTATTAGATGTATTTCATGTTGATGGGGTTCTCTAGGGATTGAGGATGACCCAATAATAGGGGGATATTATATAGGAAGTAATGTTGATCGTATAAGCAACTTTCAGCACAAATGAAGAGAAGCTTTTTTGACATTTGGAGTTGCAGTCAGAGTCTGCACATCCATTGTCTCAGAGAGTCATTGCACTCTATTTCTTATGAGACTTTACCTTTCTGCTAGACTCACCTGGTTCCCTACAAAGACTAAACCTGTAGGGACAACATTAATACCACTATAAAGAGTAGTCCTGTAGGGACAACATCAATACCACTATAACAGCTGTGTTTCTGTATTCAGGTAGGGTTAAATCAATGCTACTTCTCCTATTTGCAGATCTAAGAGACCATTATAGTGCACCTCTCTTCCTCTCTTTAAAAGCTCTGAAGGACTAATCCATTACTAGGCTGGACTGTTCACCAACCCTGTCCGCTCAGCTGGGTGCCAATGTGTTGTGGATGCCACAGGCCCTATCCCTGACTCTGGCCTTCTTTCGACGGGCGAAATGGCACCGCCTCTGACGCTGATCGCCCGAAGTGTGTGTGTCACAGTGTGAGACAAGGATGTGACCTCGCACGCTTCGCCCCGGCCGTCCAAAAGCTTCTTAGCGTAGTCAGTGCAGGGTCAGGGAGGAGTCAGATTGTCTCCTAGGTATCAGCCTGTAGCCCGTAGGTCCAACAGGAGCAGGCTTAGAGGGCACACACACTTCCAAGACATCCAGCTAGGAATGACTTTAGGGGGCTTTCCCTGTCCCTTTAAGTTCTATCCTAAGCCTGTGTGTGCCCCTCTGCCAGGTGCTCTTGACTTAACCACCATGTACCATTGTTCTAATGCATGCAATAACAAAATGCTTTTGTTTTTGTTCATTAAAGCAGTGGCTGCATTTGATTAGTAAGCACCCAGTACTTCAGCATGAACAATGCATTGCGGAACTGGAAATTCTAACTGAGACAAATTATCCAGTACCACATCAACCTGAATTGGAAGTAGGCCTACTGCTCAGCTGTAATGTGTCTGCCGTGTGTTGAAAGGTTAAGAATCAAGAATCAAGTCAAATGGAACAGAACCGGTCTAATCACCCATACTCCATGTCTCCATGTGTTGCTGGTGCTTTCCTAGATGTGCCTGCCTGTATAAATAGGTGGAGCTGCAAAGCAGAGAGGAAAGTGACCTAACCTGGTTGAGTTGAGCCTGGCAGGGCTGCAGTGGCCAGCTGCTGGGCCTGCTTTTAATTTTTTTTGCCAGCTACCCTGAAGATGAATTAACCAGCCAGACCAGACCAGCCGGGCCTTGTAACCAGTAACTAGGCCTATGAGGAGCCAGGTCATAATAAACCCTGCCCCCTCTCGCACTCACTCACTCAGTCACTCACTCACTCACTCACTCACTCACTCACTCACTCACTCACTCACTCACTCACACAGAGGTCAGGGAGAGGGGGTGGGTTAGGGTTCACTGCGTAAACAAAGCCCCTGACCAGCATCGTCTTGCCGACTGTGTGTCCCGGGTACCTCACCTTCCTACCCCTATTCAGAACACTGAGGCTTTATGCTGATTAGAACCCTGCTCCTGTCTTCATTGTTATAGTAGTAGAGGTCTTTACCACCCTGTATGATACCCAGGGGACTCGTCTTCTCTCAAAGACCACTAAACATAACACAACCCCAACAGGCCCCCATACCTCTATTTTGACCCCGCTGGGTCCCAGCTATGTGTTTTAGTCAGAGAGAAAATAGTCTGAAAATTCAATAAAAACCAATGGAGTGGCTGATAGGATCTCTCCCCCCTAAGTGAGCACACACCACCACAGTCAAGCTTTCAGTTGGAGCTGGAAAGGAAAAGGATGTCCAATAATTGGTTTCAGAGAAAGTAAATATTTTGAAACCTAGCGGCATGTGATTTTTGGTGTTTGGTGTTTTTCTCAGGTACACTTGTTTCCATCCAGACCATAATTTCACTGTTTTGGTTGCTGTTGGTCTGTGGACCAACTGCATAATGACAACTCCCACCCTCAAACCCCCCTTCCCCCCCTTTCTTTTCTCCTTTTTTCTCCTTCCACACCTAACCTTTTTCTCTCTTTCCACAAACGGTAACGCCGGTGTGTGACGCAGGGTGGGGAGCAGGGGTAACCCTCCAGCTGCAGTGGAGCCAGGGGTTGGATGTGGCTTGGCTGGGTCGGGGAGGTGGGTACAGGGGAGGTGGTGGGTGGAAGTGGTGGTGGAGGGCCCCTGCCAAGCACAACATTCCTAACAGTAGTGGGATTGTGTTGCCGGTGTTTTCTCTGTCCCTCTGAGGAGTGGATGGAGGGGAGGGCCTCTCACCTGCATGGCAGGCTGGTGGCCATTTTGGCTCCTGAAAGAGCCAAGAAGGAGAGAGCAGCTGCACAGGCTGCCCAGGGCTCAGGCCAAGCTGGCACTGGCACCACAGCTGGATCAGGGTCATGGGCGTTGGTTGGCAATTTCACTGACAGGTTTATTCTAGAACCCTAAACCGCAGCTTCACCAATAAAAGGTGCTTTAAAAGGTGCACGATAGACCACACAGAATGAGTTGAAGATCATATCCGTGGTGACTTGTTTTTCCAAGTTTGCACTCCATTTAGCAAAGTTGTAGCCATTTAGCCATTTTGTTTCCGGTACTGTGGTGCACCAAAGAATGTCTTTCAAGATAGATTTTTTTTTCACTCCCTTTCCATTTCCATTTTCTTTCTCCTTTCTCTCTCGTGTTTTGAAAACGTGTCTCCTCGTTTTTTGGCTTGGTCTTTTTGGGTAGCTCCGACTTGTTGGGGATTTGTCTCGGAAAATACTGGGTCTGAGATGGTGGTTCCTCTGGAGAAGGGATTTTGGAGGTAATTGTGCACATGCGGGTTGTGATCCCTGTTAAAACAGAGAGTAGACAAAGGGGGAAATGATAAGGGTCTTTAGTTAGAGAAGGAGAACGTGTGTGTGCGCGTGTGTGTGTGTGTTGACCTGGTTGGAGGCCAAGTAAAGGGATCCAGATTAATCTCCAGAGATCCTTCCAGAAATTCCTGACTGACTGGGTTTTCACTTGAACGTTTGAAGCTGACATTTAGGCTAGACTCCCTCCAGAAAAGAGAGAAGTGGGCATTTGGAAGTAAAGGAAATGTGCAGATTGTCCTGGAAGTGCGATGCTCATATGGACTCTATCTACATACTCATGTTTTTTTGTGTGTTTTTTCTCCCCCCTTCCCTCCATATCTCTGCCTTGTCTCAGCTGATGGGCTACAACGAGAAGCCTGTCAACCTACAGATGTTCATCGGCACGGCAGACGACCGCTACCTCAGACCTCACGCCTTCTACCAGGTGCATCGGATCACTGGGAAAACGGTGGCCACCGCCAGCCAGGAGATCATCATCTCCAGCACCAAAGTTCTCGAGATTCCTCTGCTTCCCGAAAACAATATGTCTGCCAGGTGAGTGTCATGGTCGCTCAAGGATTACATTACTCAGTTGAATTGTGAGCGCTACCTCCTAGCACAGAGGAAGACCTTGAAAGTGTAAAAATAACAGTTTATGATCGAACAGGATCGTAATATCCACAGACAGACACACATACATACATACATACACACAGGAGGAATTTTATTTGTCTTAATTCAAACCAACAGGAAGGTTAAGTACAGCAGGAAAATATGAGAATTTCCCACCAAGCAGAATATTATGCTTACAATACACTTTATTCCCTTATTTATGGATCTACATTGACCACAGTATATATTTAGGCTTTTATTTCAAAGGCTCTGGTTTTCCAATATGTTTTGTCTTAGATTTGGTGTTTCCCTCACAGCTGTAGCATTAATAAATCAAATGTACTGCTTTTGCACTTTGTAATTTGACTCAGATGGATATTTTTTCACAATATGATGGCAAAGGTTTATTATGGAATTCGTTCAGCCTTTCATTCAGCCTAATGAATTGCTTAATTGATACCCAATCGGGGGGTGTTGCTTAGCTCCCCTCCCTATCTCTCTTGCAGTATTGACTGTGCTGGCATCCTGAAGCTGCGGAACTCAGACATTGAGCTGCGGAAGGGGGAGACTGATATCGGGCGGAAGAACACGCGTGTGCGAGTGGTGTTTCGTGTTCACATTCCCCAGCCCAATGGGAAGGTTCTCTCTCTACAGGCTGCATCCATCCCTGTGGAGTGTTGTGAGTGTCCAGATCCTGTTCAGATGCACACACACATACATACATGCAGTTGAAGTCGGAAGTTTATGATGGCATGGCTTTAGAAGCTTCTGATAGGCTAATTTACATAATTTGAGTCAATTGGAGGTGGACCTGTGGATGTATTTCAAGGCCTACCTTCAAACTCAGTGTCTTTTTGCTTGACATCATGGGAAAATCAAAAGAAATCAGCCATGACCTCAGACCTCCACAAGTCTGGTTCATCCTTGGGAGCAATTTCCAAACGCCTGAAGGTACCACGTACATCTGTGCAAACAATAGTACGCAAGTTTAAACACCATGGGACCACGCAGCCGTCATACCACTCAGGAAGGAGATGCGTTCTGTCTCCTAGAGATGAACGTACTTTGGTGCGAAAAGTGCAAATCAATCCCAGATCAACCGCAAAGGACCTTGTGAAGATGCTGGAAGAAACGGGTACAAAAGTATCTATATCCACAGTAAAATGAGTCCTATAACAACATAACCTGAAAGACCGCTCAGCAAGGAAGAAGCCACTGCTCCAAAACTGCCATAAAAAAAAACAGACTATGGTTTGCAACTGCACACGGGGACAAAGATTGTACTTTTTGGTCTGATGAAACAGAAATAGAACTGTTTGGCCATAATGAATGAAAACGGGGGAGGCTTGCAAGCCGAAGAACACCATCCCAACCGTGATGCACGGGGGTGGCAGCATCATGTTGTGGGGGTGCTTTGCTGCAGGAGGGACTGAAAAATTATGTCGATATATCGAAGCAACATTTCAAGACATCAGTCAGTAAGTTAAAGCTTGGTCGCAAATGGGGTCTTCCAAATGGACAATGACCCCAAGCATACTTCCAAAGTTGTGGTAAAATGGCTTAAGGACAACAAAGTCAAGGTAATTGGAGTGGCCATCACAGAGCCCTGACCTCAATCCTATAGAAAATTTGTGGGCAGACCTGAAAAAGCCTGTGCGAGCAAGGATCCTACAAACCGGACTCAGTTACACCATCTCTGTCAGGAGGAATGGGCCAAAATTCACCCAACTTATTGTGGGAAGCTTGTGGAAGGCTACCCGAAACATTTGACCCAAGTTAAAGAATTTAAAGGCAATGCTACCAAATACTAATTGAGTATGTAAACTTCTGACCCACTGGGAATGTGATGAAAGAGATAAAAGCTGAAATAAATCATTCTCTCTGCTATTATTCTGACATTTCACATTCTTAAAATAAAGTGGTGATCCTAACTGACCTAAGACAGGGAATTTTTACTAGGATTAAATGTCAGGAATTGTGAAAAACTGAGTTGAAATGTATTTGGCTACGGTGTATGTAAACTTCAACTGTACATACAGCCCTTTTCTCTCGCTTTACCCCCCCCCCCCCCCCCACTCATCTCTATTTTTCTCTGTCTCTTTCTATCTTTCTCATATGTACATTGCTGCCTATGTAAACCCCGCTCCTCTCCTCTATCCTCCCAGCCCAGCGTTCGGCCCAGGAGCTTCCCCAGGTAGAGAAGGCCAGTCTGACCGGCTGTCTGGTCAGCGGGGGAGAGGAGATGGTCATCACAGGATCCAACTTCTTCCCCGAATCAAAGGTCATATTCCTGGAGAAGGGCCCTGGTAAGAGACTTGTACACACAGCGTCTCACACACGGGGGAAATCCTTAGGGACATCCTTGCTGAGGAATGTGATTGTTTTTCTTGATTATTTGTATTATATTTTATTTGACTTTATTTTGTAAATTGTGTATACAGTATGCAGGGCTCCCTTGTAAAAGAGACGTTGGTCTCGATGGTGTTTCCCTGTTAAAATAATAGTAAAATAAAATATTGTTGACTCACAGGCTGACTCTTAATTCACATGGTCGAACAGTCCAACGGATCAGGAGAGATTATTTTTAGATTGTCCTCTTGCTACAATGGTCTTATATCAGATATATACTGTTTGGTTCATCCAAATTAAACAGCTCAGAATATCCACAGTAGCAAATACTCTGTAGTTTGGATCCAGTGAGTTGACCCAAGATCTGGGTTACTTTAGGTACTGTAGCTCCAGCTTAACATAACCATTGTTGTGTAGAAAACAGCGGGAGTGTAAGGACCCTTCTCAACATACTCTAGATAGAACGTCACCATCATCAATCACCTCCACAACACAGAGTTCAAACACGTTCCAATAGCTGATTTACTGACTGCGGAGGAAGAGTCAGACCCAACTAGATAGAAACACCTGGAAAAAGAACAGTCCCATGCCTGCTACAGCCCTGGGGTGCGTTCCACACCATGCTGCTATCCCGCCCACTAGCACTGCTCTACTATTTAAAGCACATCTCTTTTTCTGTCATCCATGGAATGTTACTACTGAGTTATAATACACACATAGAGCAAGAGCCACTAAAAATGGATCTGTCTCTTTTTCTAATCGTCTCTGTCCATCCCAAGAGAAAGATGGGTAGCATATCTGGCTACTGCTACTAACTGACACACAGGTTATCACACACTCACACAGTACAATCTACTGCTTACACCTGACTCCTCAGTCTCTCTCTAGTCCTTATCAGTGTTAATATTTAGCCCTGCCCTGACCTGTTTAGTGTATTAACTTAAGAAGAGAGAGTCTCTGAGTGTGGTCGGTCCTTCTGCTCATACTTTTCCTCTTCATTAATCGCTTGGGTTGAACTTAACTTACTACAACCCACTATTTAGACTCTCCCTCCTTTAACCCTTTCAATAATAAAACACAAGTATGGGCGGGTTCTAGAATGGAAACTGTGAAAGAGTGACAGCATTCTGTGAACCAGTCCCTGCCTGCCCACCATAGCTTTGTGAAAGAGGCCAAACTGAATCAAGTTCAAACACGGAGGAGAGTCAAGGGTGCTGTTACTTATTGACTAAGATACATTATTTTGAGAAATTGAGTGGAAACCTTTACCCTAGGAGTGGAGTGGAGGAAACTTGGGCCCTTCAAACATGATGTGTGTCATCATGGGGGAAAGAGAGAGATAATGATGATCTGGTTTGTGTAAATTGTCAATCGTCAAGGCTAATCCAGACACTTATTGCAGAACATGCCTGATTGGAGGGAGCGGATGGAGGGATGGAATAAAGAGAGGAGAGGAAGAGAGTAGTAATGACAGAGTTTTCCACCTCCTTCCATAAACAGTGGAATCACGTTGAGCGTGAAAGAGAAGTTTATTGTGGTTAGTTAGTTAATGTATAGTCAGTGTTTCCCCTAGAATGTTTTTCAGCAATGTTGGGGGGGGGTCTTCCAGGGGTCTTCCTGCAGGGGGTAGGGTGAGGACTTCATGCAGGGTGTGGTGGATGGGGTCTTCCTGGGGGAGTAGGATGGGGACTTCATGCGGGGGGTAGGGTGGGGTCTTCCTGTGGGGGGTAGGGTGGGGTCTTCCTGCGGGGGGTGGACGGGGTGGGGGAGTCTTCCTAGGGGGGTAGGATGGGGACTTCATGTGGGGGGTAGGGTGGGGTCATCCTGCGGGGGGTAGGGTGGAGTCTTCCTGCGGGGGGTAGGGTGGGGTCGTCCTGCGGGGGGTAGGATGGGGTCTTCCTGGGGGAGTAGGATGGGGTCTTCCTGCGGGGGGTAGGATGGGGTCTTCCTGCGGGGGGTAGGGTGGAGTCTTCCTGGGGGGTAGGATGGGGACTTCATGTGGGGGTAGGGTGGAGTCTTCCTGCGGGGGGTAGGGTGGGGTCTTCCTGCGTGGGGTAGGATGGGGTCTTCCTGGGGGGGGTAGGGTGGGGTCTTCCTGCGGGGGGTAGGGTGGGGTCTTCCTGCGGGGGGTAGGATGGGGTCTTCCTGGGGCATACAAATAAATGCAGTGGCGGCGCACCACTCCTAAATGCACAGAGGAGGAGTGGAGGGTTGGGTAACAGGGATCCCTAGCTCCAGGCACCAGTTGATAACAAGTACTACATTACGGTTTATGGAATCTCTACTGGACTCTCTTCTTGACTTGTTCAATTCCTATTTTTAAGATTATAAAAGTCACTTTGAAAATAAACGTTTGCTAAATGACCATATTATATTTTTATTACAAGCAGTAATGGAGGTCTTTTAGTGAGTTGGTTGTCCATCTAGTTTACCAGTTCTTTGTGGGCTTCAGTTAGTTATGTCAATGGACTGGGCTGCACTGCAGATAGGGGAGGAGGGAGAGAGGTAGTTGAAGGGGAGCCATAATGATGCAGGCAGGCGAACTCTGGTCCATCTGGCTACAGCAGGTCTGTCAGTGTGAGGTCTGGTCTTTGGCTCGTTCGCTCATCTCCTAATGCTAGGAAAAGCAGAAAGGTCCTTTCCCTCTGTCCAGATGAAACAGGATCACATCCATTGGCTTCATGCTAACTTCTATCACTTTATTACCTGCTCTGGGGGAGGGAGAGAGCAGTTTGGCTCAGAGGAAGGGGAATATGAAAAAGGCATTATTATTATTCTGAGGGGAAAAAATATTATTTGACCAGAGTGAACCTCATCAAACAGAGGAAAAGGACCCCTAGATGGAATGACTGACTATACTGACTGACTCTACTGACTAACTCTACTGACTGACTATTTTGGCCTACTGACTCTACTGGCTTACTGACTCTACTGGCTTAGTGACTGACTGTACTGTACTGACTATACTGGCTTACTGGCTCTACTGGCTTACTGACTGACTGTACTGTACTGTACTGTACTGACTATACTGGCTTACTGGCTCTACTGGCTTACTTGACCCACTGTACTGTACTGACTATACTGACTGACTCTACTGACTGACTATTTTGGCCTACTGACTCTACTGACTTACTGTACTGTACTGACTATACTGGCTTACTGGCTCTACTACTGACTTACTGACTGACTGTACTGTACTGACTTTACTGGCTCTACTGTACTTACTGACTCTACTGACTGACTCTACTGTAATGACTACTGTAGGGCCTTGATGAGGGCAGAAGGCGAGTGGAGGATGATGTAAAAAAAATGGTTGAATTGAAATTGCATTTAACACACCAGGCATCAGTGTTTTTCCTTTCTTCCATACAAAAGGTCTACAAGCTACAGTTATTCTAGCTGTCTGAATAGCTTAGCCCTCATTGTTTTGGTAGATATCATAACACATGGACGTGTTTTTAACTCTGAGAGAGGGGTGGATATAGAACATGTTTTTTCTCTGAGAGGGAGGGGTGGATGGATGTGTTTTCTCTCCGTCATCAGGTAGGTTCCTGTTGGAGCTTGTTTAGTGGTGGGCGAAGGACGGTGGCAGTACATGTGGGGCCCTCTCCCTCCTCTCTCCTGCCTATTGAATGTCAACATGTGCTGCAGAAATACACTCAGTATGCTGAAGTCAGACAGAGCTAAGGCACCCAAGGTCATTATTCAGTCATTACCAGAAAGCTGACTCAGATACCTAGAGGAGTAGCTAGAGCCCCCCTTTCACAAAAAGAGAAGGAACCTTCCAGTAGAGATACAATAGCCTAAAGTGGCTTATGTCATAAACCTGTTCTGTTTCATTCTGTGGGACGGTGGAATCTCCACTGAGCTCTATAGAAGAGTCTAATGCACCACAGGATTACTGGGGCAAAGACTGTCATCTGCCTCTATTAGGATGAGATCAAGGGCCTTCCTAACTAAAGTAGTATGTTATCTCTCTGAACAGTTATCAGTTAAGAGGAGATCAGAGTAGGGCCATCTATTATAGATGGCTATTAGAAGGGGAAGCGTTTGGAAAGAAAAGCAGAATACTGTAGATGTACAGGACTTAGCCTATAACTACAGTACAGCTATAAGGTCCCATTGTAAAGATGGGGAGTCTTTCAGCAGGCATTAGGGCAGATTGTTTTGGGGAAGCCCTTTGGTTAAGTGGAGAAGTAACACAGGTGCAGTCAGATGTAATCAGATCCATATGTGACGTTATGAACAGCATGAAACAGCCCCATTTTCAATTGCAAGTTAGTGTGGCATCATGCCATTTCAAAAAAGTTGTAGCTACTTTTGTGACTGCAGTAGTTGTGCAGTAGTAGCTGAATACATTTCTGATTTAGTAGTTGTGATGATGGTGACTTCTCCTTAAGCCCTGCAGCCCGTTATAATTCTCTCAACTGTTTTTCTGAATGGCTGGATGCCTAAGATGTCTGGCCAGATCATTAGATCTGTAGGAGGAAAACTGGAAAATAAGAGGATATTTCCTTTCCTAAGCCAGCCAGAACTCTGGCAGCGCAACGTAGCCTAGCGCATGGTGGACCGACCGGCGGAGGGAGGCAGGGATTTTAAATAAATAGAGAGTTATTCCACTCGTCTCTCCATAATGTTAACCAGGCAAGACAAACAGCAGGATATTTAGACTTTGATTACTTTTTAATAGCTGTAAAAATACTCTCCACTGAGTTTTTGTGTCCATAAAGATGACATCATTGAGATTGAAAAACTATCCAAGATGGCGTAGCAGTGTAGACGTGTTTCTTTAGTCCTCTCGTGTACGTTTGTATTTTTTCGTATTTCTTGTATATATTTTAACATTTTTTTTTTCTATCTCTTTTCGATTTTTAATTCGATTATACCTTCCGGTAACCTACCTCACCCAATGTGATACGGAATCGCTATTATTTTTTAACTTTGGAACACTTTCAAGAACCCCCAGTAGCTAACCAGCTAATCAGCTACAAGCTAATTTAGCCATTTTTTGCCGCTGCTAGCAGCTTTTACCTTCTGCACAGACACCAGCCCTGTTATTAGCCTGGATATTACTCACCAATTTACCAGCATCGGACTGTCTCTCGACAACAACGCCGGATTCCTGCCGTAATCCCTGAGCCACTACTTCTGATCCTCACAGCTAGCTTGCAGCTAGCGCAGCTAGCGCCACTGCCACGAAGCTAGCACCAGTTAGCAAACACAATTCTACAATTCACAACCTCTCTTTCGCCATCGCCATCCGGCTTGGATTCTCTGTCGACACGACCACGTCTGGTCTGCAGACGAATACCCCATCCGCTGTGCCCTCAACCGGCCTCCGTCTGAGCAGACCCCCTCCGTCTGAGCAGACCACCCCCCGGGCTACTAACTTTAAACGCCGCGTGCTAGCTTAGTGGAGGCCTCCCTGCTCCATCTACGGCTGCCCCCTGGACACTATGATCACTTGGCTACATAGCTGATGCCTGCTTGACTGTCCATTAATTCACGGTACTCCATTCTGTTTATTTGTGTTTTATCTGTCGGCTCTGTGCTTTAACTCAGGATCTGTGTGTAGTTAATCCGACCCTCTCTGCCTAGTCGTCGCCATTTTTACCTGTTGTTGCTGTGTTAGTGGACTAGCTGCTGTTATCTTACCTGTTGTTTTAGCTAGCTCTCCCAATCAAGACCTGCAATCACTTTATGCCTTATTGTATGTCTCTCTCAAATATCAATATGCCTTGCATACTGTTGTTCAGGCTGGTTATCATTGTTTTGGTTTGCAATGGACCCCGTAGTTCCACTCTCCGTACCTCTGATACCTCCTTTGTCCCACCCCCCACACATGCGGTGACCTCACCCATTGAGACCAGCATGTCCAGAGATACAACCTCTCTTATCATCACCCAGTGCCTGGGCTTGCCTCCGCTGTACCCGTGCCCCACCATACCCCTGTCTGCACATTATGCCCAGAATCTATTCTACCACGCCCATAAATCTGCTCCTTTTATTCCTTGTCCCCAACGCTCTAGGCGACCAGTTTTGATAGCCTTTAGCCGCACCCTCATCCTACTACTCCTCTGTTCCTCGGGTGATGTGGAGGTAAACCCTGGCCCTGCATGTCCCCAGTCACCCTCATTTGTTGACTTCTGTGATCGAAAAAGCCTTGGCCTCATGCATGTCAACATCAGAAGCCTCCTCCCTAAGTTTGCCTTACTCACCGCTTTAGCACACTCTGCCAACCCTGATGTCCTTGCCGTGTCCGAATCCTGGCTTAGGAAGGCCACCAAAAATTCTGGGATTTCCATACCCAACTATAACACTTTCCGTCAAGATAGAACTGCCAAAGGGGGAGGAGTTGCAATCTACTGCAGAGATAGCCTGCAAAGTTCTGTCATACTTTCCAGGTCTATGCCCAAACAGTTCGAACTTCTAATTTTAAAAATTAATCTCTCCAGAAATAAGTCTCTCACTGTTGCCGCCTGCTACCGACCCCCCTCAGCTCCCAGCTGTGCCCTGGACACCATCTGTGAATTGATCGCTCCCCATCTAGCTTCAGAGTTTGTTCTGTTAGGTGACCTAAACTGGGATATGCTTAACACCCCGGCAGTCCTACAATCTAAGCTTGATGCCCTCAATCTCACACAAATCATCAAGGAACCCACCAGGTACAACCCTAAATCCGTAAACATGGGCACCCTAATAGACATTATCCTGACCAACCTGCCCTCCAAATACACCTCTGCTGTCTTCAATCAAGATCTCAGCGATCACTGCCTCATTGCCTGTATCCGCCACGGGTCCGCGGTCAAACGACCACCCCTCATCACTGTCAAACGCTCCCTAAAACACTTCTGCGAGCAGGCCTTTCTAATCGACCTGGCCCGGGTACCCTGGAAGGATATTGACCTCATCCCGTCAGTTGAGGATGCCTGGTCATTCTTTAAAAGTTACTTCCTCACCATATTAGACAAGCATGCTCCGTTCAAAAAATGCAGAACCAAGAACAGATATAGCCCTTGGTTCACTCCAGACCTGACTGCCCTCGACCAGCACAAAAACATCCTGTGGCGAACTGCAATAGCATCGAAGAGCCCCCGCGATATGCAACTGTTCAGGGAAGTCAGGAACCAATACACGCAGTCAGTCAGGAAAGCAAAGGCCAGCTTTTTCAAGCAGAAATTTGCATCCTGTAGCTCTAACTCCAAAAAGTTCTGGGATACTGTAAAGTCCATGGAAAACAAGAGCACCTCCTCCCAGCTGCCCACTGCACTGAGGCTAGGTAACACGGTCACCACTGATAAGTCCGTGATAATCGAAAACTTCAACAAACATTTCTCAATGGCTGGCCATGCCTTCCTCCTGGCGACTCCAACCTTGGCCAACAGCCCCGCCCCCCCCGCTGCTACTCGCCCAAGCCTCCCCAGCTTCTCCTTTACCCATATCCAGATAGCAGATGTTCTGAAAGAGCTGGAAAACCTGGACCCATACAAATCAGCTGGGCTTGACAATCTGGACCCCCTATTTCTGAAACTGTCCGCCGCCATTGTCGCACCCCCTATTACCAGCCTGTTCAACCTCTCCTTCGTATCATCTGAGATCCCCAAGGATTGGAAAGCTGCCGCGGTCATCCCCCTCTTCAAAGGGGGAGACACCCTGGACCCAAACTGTTACAGACCTATATCCATCCTGCCCTGCCTATCTAAGGTCTTCGAAAGCCAAGTCAACAAACAGATCACTGACCATCTCGAATCCCACCGTACCTTCTCCGCTGTGCAATCCAGTTTCCGAGCCGGTCACGGGTGCACCTCAGCCACGCTCAAGGTACTAAACGATATCATAACCGCCATCGATAAAAGACATTACTGTGCAGCCGTCTTCATCGACCTGGCCAAGGCTTTCGACTCTGTCAATCACCATATTCTTATCGGCAGACTCAGTAGCCTCGGTTTTTCTAATGACTGCCTTGCCTGGTTCACCAACTACTTTGCAGACAGAGTTCAGTGTGTCAAATCGGAGGGCATGTTGTCCGGTCCTCTGGCAGTCTCTATGGGGGTACCACAGGGTTCAATTCTCGGGCCGACTCTTTTCTCTGTATACATCAATGATGTTGCTCTTGCTGCGGGCGATTCCCTGATCCACCTCTACGCAGACGACACCATTCTGTATACTTCCGGCCCTTCCTTGGACACTGTGCTATCTAACCTCCAAACGAGCTTCAATGCCATACAACACTCCTTCCGTGGCCTCCAACTGCTCTTAAACGCTAGTAAAACCAAATGCATGCTTTTCAACCGTTCGCTGCCTGCACCCGCACGCCCGACTAGCATCACCACCCTGGACGGTTCCGACCTAGAATATGTGGACATCTATAAGTACCTAGGTGTCTGGCTAGACTGCAAACTCTCCTTCCAGACTCATATCAAACATCTCCAATCCAAAATCAAATCTAGAGTCGGCTTTCTATTCCGCAACAAAGCCTCCTTCACTCACGCCGCCAAACTTACCCTTGTAAAACTGACTATCCTACCGATCCTCGACTTCGGCGATGTCATCTACAAAATAGCTTCCAATACTCTACTCAGCAAACTGGATGCAGTTTATCACAGTGCCATCCGTTTTGTTACTAAAGCACCTTATACGACCCACCACTGCGACCTGTATGCCCTAATCGGCTGGCCCTCGCTACATGTTCGTCGTCAGACCCACTGGCTCCAGGTCATCTACAAGGCTATGCTAGGTAAAGTGCCGCCTTATCTCAGTTCACTGGTCACGATGGCTACACCCACCCGTAGCACGCGCTCCAGCAGGTGTATCTCACTGATCATCCCTAAAGCCAAAACCTCATTTGGACGCCTTTCCTTCCAGTTCTCTGCTGCCTGCGACTGGAACGAATTGCAAAAATCTCTGAAGTTGGAGACTTTTATCTCCCTCAACAACTTTAAAAATCTGCTATCCGAGCAGCTAACCGATCGCTGCAGCTGTACATAGTCCATCTGTAAACTACCCACCCAATTTACCTACCTCACCCCCCATACTGCTTTTATTTATTTACTTTTCTGCTCTTTTGCACACCAGTATCTCTTCTTGCACATGATCATCTGATGATTTATCACTCCAGTGTTAATCTGCTAAATTGTAATTATTCGATTTATTGCCTACCTCATGCCTTTTGTACACATTGTATATAGATTCTCTTTTTTTTCTACCATGTTATTGACTTGTTTATTGTTTACTCCATGTGTAACTCTGTGTTGTTGTCTGTTCACACTGCTATGCTTTATCTTGGCCAGGTCGCAGTTGCAAATGAGAACTTGTTCTCAACTAGCCTACCTGGTTAAATAAAGGTGAATTTTTTATTTTTTTTTTTATAAATAAAAATGTTTCTGGTCCCCCAGCCAGAACCAATTGAAATCTCTCTGCTTTTCGAAGATTTTCTGTGGTTCATACTGAGCCATGTCTGCTGGGGCAGGGAGTCTTACACTGACATGATGATCATTAGGAAAATAGACAGTAACCCAGAAGATATATTACACAAGACTTAAAGATGGGTCTGAAATATAGTGCAATGATCATAGATTGTCTTCATAATTAGGTTCTTTGGCCGGAGTGTATTGCATGTCAGGTGCATTGAGCTACTTGACTTATTCAACTCAGCATTACTGTATGATCTTTAGATTTAATGGTCTTGGATTTCTATTTGAAAACTATTTGACAGATACTATAATTCACTTCCTCCCAGATTCACATTGATATAGGAATTAGTCCAAGAGCTGGTAATTCAATTAGGGGAGGATTTGATGGTCCTTCGTGTCAAATGTGTCTGTTGACTCCATCTGTTTGTGGAGGAGGAGGAGGTGGGTTGACTCTATGCTGAATCCCTATGGGTGCCATTCTGCCATGTATTCATTAATTCACACATCATTTGAAAAGCAGACCAAGAGCCGAATGCATTGTCTCTCGCCAGGCCCAGCCTGGAGTGGGAATGCTGTGATCTTGCCGTCTGTCAAAATGGAGTCCTACAATGTGTTTTACTCATCTGTCATGTCTTCTCCCTCTCTTTTTGTCTTTTTAGATGGAAGACCCCAGTGGGAAGTGGAGGCGAAAATCATCCGTGAGAAAAGTCAAGGAGTAAGTAGAACATAAGCTTTCTACACCTCTCTGTAGCTTAGCTGTCACAAACATGATGTATATTATTCTGTATCATTAGGCTATATTTTTACAGCTGTTATATTGATGTAGCATTATTCATGAATTATTACTAAATTATCCTGACTAATGTGAATGTCTGTGAAAAGTGGAAACGTTGACTGTGTTGGTTCCTTCTCCCAGTCGAGCGTCGTAGTGGAGGTCCCTCCCTACCACAGTAAGACCGTGACCTCGGCTGTTCAGGTGCACTTTTACGTGTGTAACGGCAAACGGAAAAGGAGCCAATCACAACGCTTCACTTACCTGTCAGGTAGGAGGATCTACATTCTACACCAATCTTGAATTGCAAGTCTTTAGAATCACTGGCGGTTGTGTTCCACTGCAGATGGTTAGATCTGGCAACACGTGATGTTTAGCTAACATCTCATCAACCACATTTATATGATGTAGCAATTGTGTCGTATGTGTGGCAGTGGGAGTGTTCTAAAGACATACTGGAACAGGATCATGTGGAGTCACGTTGAAACCTGCTTTTCACTCCTCTGTTGACCTCTCAGGGGGATTGACAGAAAGCAGATACAGCCATGGAAAGCAGTAGCACACGCATACAAACATACACACACTGCCGAGGATCCTGCTTTTGGGCTTAGCTAACTAACCCGGTTTTGGAGAGCTTTGAACTTTCCCTCCCAGTTTGCATAGCTGTGGTTAAAGAAGGGGCACCTCCACTAACAGTTACATGTGCACCTGCCAACTGTTCATGTAAAGCACCATGAAACTTTATTGCTGTCTATTTCTGATGTGTATTTGCATTGAAGTTTTAGTATGCAAATCTTTGCTCTCCAGGAACATTTTATTACACACAGGAATTGTGGGAATTTCAAACGGTGTTGTTTGCCTAAAATGAAATCTCTCCGAGGCTGAATTTTCTTAATTTTTTTTTACGTGGATTCTACAGTTTCCTAATGTTTTTCATTAAGTCAAATCCCTGCATAGTTACTTGATATTGTTATTGTTTTCCAACAATAACGTCAAACCAACGTTAGTCAAAACGAAAACTGTGTTGGCGGAATATAATGACAAGTGAGCAATTTCTGATATCTACCACAGCAGTGTGTGTGTTTAGATGTGTATGTGGCCCTCCACCCACTCTCCGTTTGCAGCACGTCGCCCACTCTTCAAGTGCTTCCTGTTTTCCACGCTACCCTACCAGGACAGCCAATTAGAGCACAGCACAGGAAGCCTGCTCTGTCAGTATAGACGCCACTATTGTTACCACGGACACCGCAGGCTTAATTGTGGCGTCACCGGCCCACCAATCACACTGTGCTACCTAGTGTGCGTGGGTAGTAGGGCCCTGGCTGGCCCGGTTTAGGGATGAACTGTGAGAAAAGAGCATCAGTTATCTTCTGAGATCCCTTAGAGAAGATGTCATGATTAGAATGTGTAGGGTTCTCAGGTGTTCCTGGTCAGGTGGTCAAGACAAGAAAAGCTTTGTCATTAGGGTTGGCCAAATATGGATAGGTGCTGTCAGCATAGTCCAGAGGAAGACCCTTCTGTCTCTACAATATCGCAGTGCCTTTCCCCTTCAAAACGAAAACATGTAAAAAAGCACCATTTAACCCAATCTATCACAGTATCTCTGTCCCTTCCCCCTCAGACACAAGTCTTCCTGGCTGTATTCTCTCAGTAACATGCCTGTCAGAGGGAGGGCCATGGGAGGTAGTAGGGGTGCTAGGGGCTGTGAACTGGTTTGTCCTCCTCCTGGTTTCAGCATGGCTGGAAGGCATTTTGCTTCTCCCCATACTGCAGTCAACATGATGGCACCCAAACCCAACAACATATGCTCCCTCTCTCTGATTCAGAGCTGGGTCAAAATAAAACCCTGCCCGGTCACAAGCACCAGATTGGGAAATAGGTTACTGATTGGTACACAGCAGAGTTGTGCTATGCACTGTTGTAAAGGTGCTCCGTTTAAGTAAAGATTTCTAATCTAGTTAACACATACATTCTGAACTTGTGTGAACCACAGTGCTTTGACTTGGTGGATGTTGATTGGGAAGTTAATCCTGAGATTTGGCTATTTGTGGTGTTCCAGAATTTGGAAAAATAAATGAGTACTGCCTTGTGTTTTTCATTTTCTGTTGTTCATAATCATCACATACGTCACCAAAATATTTATGGCTGCAATGAAAGATTTTAATATATTAATGCTGGTATCATGTGAATGGCAATGTGTTGGTTTCCCGTACTGAGTGTCTCTCTCTCTCTCTCTCTCTCTCTCCCTCTTTGTCTACCGCCCTCCCTCCCTCTCTCTCTCTCGCTCTCACTCTCTCTCTCTCGCTCACTCTCACTCACTGTCTCCAGTCCTGGTGAAGCAGGAGCACAACAGAGAAGAGATGGAAGGGCCCCCTGCTGTGCCCCCCATGCCTGGTATGTCCATGCCCCTGGCCCATGCTGCCAGCCTGGTCTGCAGTACCCACACCCAGCTACCTTCCCCTGAGCAGGGCCACCCACCGGACGGCCTTCTGTCCAGCTCTCCCCGGGGCCTGGCTGCGGGCCCCGGCTCCAGCCTCCATACTCTGCAGCCTGCCTGCCCCCTCATGGGCTCCCCCTCCTTCCAGCACCTGCCTCACCTCCAGGGCCGAGGCCTCCACACGCCTGCTGACTGCCACATGACGTTCCATCCGGGCCCAGCCCCTCCCAACAGGCCCTCCTACCAACACCATCCTATGCAGCAGAGTCACACCCACCCCGGCCACCTAAGCAACCTAAATCCCAACCTGCCCTACAATGGCCAGCCCAGCCTTTCCATGAACACTGGGGGTCCGCAGGGCTATGAGAGGATGCCTTACCACCAGCAGCAGTCTGACCCTGGGGCCTCCCACCCCCACCCCATGGGGCTGGGTATGGTGTACCACTCCTCCCCATCTACCTCCACCCAGCAGGCCTCCAGCCCCCACAGCCCCATCTCCACGGCGCCCCACAGCCAGCCCATGACCCACTCCTCATCTCACCTGCTCTCCATGGGCTACCACTGCCCCCCCAACCCCAGCCAGGTGCCCTCGCCCACCCGACCCATCCACCCCATGGGCCAGCCCTCACCCACCCACCCCAACCATCCGATGCAGCCCTCCCCCCAGCTGCAGAGAGCTATGGGGGGCTACCACCCCACCAGCCAGAGGTCTGCCTCCTGTCCCACTACATCCAGTGCCCCTCCAGCCCACATGGTTGCCTCGCCCCATTCCGGGCCATCCTCCCCCCAGCTCCACTCCCTGCCCTACCAGTCTCCCACCTCCCCCTCCCCCACCGGCAGCCCTCTGGGCCCCCCAGCACACAGTCCCCAGGCCAGCAGCCCTGTCATGTCCAGCCTGTCCCCAGGCTCATGCAGCAGCAACCCCGTGCAGCAGCACCCCCTTGCCCCCCAGCAGAGCCCCTTCCCTATGGAGGGGGAGAGTGTGAACATCAAGCAGGAGCCGGAGGAGAGAGAGCCCACCTTCAGATCCATCGGCCTGCAGGACATCACATTGGACGACGGTAAGACACAGCTCTGTCTGTCAGCCTCTCCATCTCTCTATGTGTCTGTACTCACTACACTCTCTCTGTATCTCATTCTCTCTTGATTAGAGGGAATTTAAAAGCCCTTACATTTTATTATTTTATTATCCTTTTAGAATAAAAAAAAAGTTGCATTACATTACATTGTTGCATAGCATCCAGCTAACACGTGTTTTACAAAAATGCTTGTTTTATAACACTGTAAAAAGATACCTTCCACCAGTTAGTGAATTCTCCTGGGTGAAATGATGTCTCGTTGTAGTGATTTGTATTTCATAAATACAGCACTTAAACCGGCAGTTGGGTTTTGTACACAGTAGGGTTGTTATTGAGTGGTACTGACAGGAGGATTGGACATCATAGCAGCACAATAGACTAATGACTCTCACACTATTGACCTCGTCACAAATAGCTCATCCCCATCTGACACACACACACACACACACACACACACACACACACACACACACACACACACACACACACACACACACACACACACACACACTGTTGCAACAGTGGGAATACTACGAAAATTGTTTTATACTACAGAGACCACAGCCGCTGTAATTACTGTGTGTGGAAGGCCCTTTCCATTCTGAAGAGGACTAATGTACCTCTATTTACGGTGGTATAACAAACTGACTGGAGAATGATGAGACTAACTCATTAACAGTGCCTCTTCACTTCAAGAACACTACAAATCCTAACTCGGCACAAGCCGTCTGAGAAACCACCATTCCCCATTTAGTTTCTAATCTGCCATGCACAGCCACTTCTGCTTCTCTGCACACTGGTCCCGCTCAGTCACGTATTCAAATAAACAGCAGTCAAATGGCCCATAGTTAATAAACAGCCTGGAGTGGCTGCGATAGAAAGTGTGTGTGCATCAGGAAGTGCTGTATTGTGTGCTAGCAAGGGCCAGGCTAATTACATGGCCCATTATCAATAAGTCATGTATGAAAGGCCATCAGACACAAGTTCACCAGCTGCATAATACACTGCATGTGTATGCCTACACACACTCATACACTCAGACTTAGTCGCACAGTTGTGTGTACGCACGCATAATCATAATCAGTATATCCTTAATTACTCACTCTCTATTTTTCTCTCACACTCTCCAACACACATGCACACACACATTGTTAAAGTAAAAGTCTGGCTGCCTCAGTCAATTTCCCTCAGACGGTGTAGCTACAGGTAACTGCCAAAATAAAGGAAACACCACAAGCCAGAACAGCTTCAATGCGCTTTGGCATAGATTCTACAAGTGTCTGGAACACTATTGGAGGAATGCGACACCATTTTTCCATGAGAAATTTGTTGATGGTGGGGGAAAAACGTTCCACAATCTCTCATAAGTGTTCAATTGGTTTGAGATCTGGTGACTGACACGGCCATGGCATATTGTGAAACATAAGCAAGTTGAGCAGTCTTGGTCACCGAAGCTCCTGCCAAATGTGCCCCCCTCCCACCCAAACTCACTGAGATCTCTTCTAGCCATGGTAGCCAAAATAATGGGCAACTGGGCCTGCCCAGCATTTTTATATATGACCCTAAGCATGATGATGGGATGTTAATTCCACACCAGTGTGGAAGCATTTGCTTTCAATATGCTTTGTATCCCTCATTTACTCAAGTGTTTCCTTTATTTTGGCAGTTACCTGTACATACCAAGAAGAAAAGTGTGAGAAAAGTTGTTGACTGAAAAGACTGACAGGTTCAACCTGGGATTAGTAAGTCCCTGTCTGAGCGAGGCCTAGAAATAGCTTCTGTGCCATGCAGGCTCTGTAGGACGCACAAACAAACACACACACAAAACACACACGAGCACACACTGGCTCTGTAGGACATCATGAAGCAGTGAATGACTGAGCAGCGCAGTGCAGCAATGGAACGACTGAGTTTTTAGGAGGTCAGAGCAGCACATGAAATATACCACAGAACAGACCAGGGTTCATGTGTATTTAAGTATTTGTTATTTAAATACATTGTTTTGTGTATTTGACTATTTTCAAATAATGTGGCCTGAATTAACTACTTCTATTGGAAGTATTTGAAAGTATTTTCGGTAACACTTTATTTGGATAGTCCATATGTAGATGCTCTACAGACTATCAGTGGCATTTGAACTAACTATCTACTAACCCTAGCTCTAACTTTAACCCTAAACTTAATCCTTACCCTAACCTTATTCTTAACCTAACCCTAACCGTAACCTTAGCAAGCAGTTGTTTATCAACAGATAGTTTGTTGATAGTATGACCATCTGTAGAAAATCCGGACTATCCAAATAAAGTGTGGCCGTATTTTCAAATACTTATTTCAAATACAGTACTATATTAAAAGAACTGGGTTAAATGCATGGGAGTGTATTTGAGTCAGTGTATTTGAGTGTTTTCAAATACTTTCCAAGTGTATTTCTAAGTACATTCCAATATTCAACTACTTGTCTTTTCAAATAAAAACATATCTAAATACTTACATCTAAATGTCTTTGAAAGTGATTGAACTCTGTTCTACTAGACTATCTGTGTCTTTCTGTTAATGTCTGTATGTCTGTCTATCTGTCTGAGTTCTAGTAGTCTAACTAAGAGCAGGGTCAGTTAGTTACATGTCAGTCAGTGCTGATATGTACATTTTGATATCATAGTCATTCCCTGGTAGGATTTCAGTATACAGTAGTATCACCAGGGGTGCAACTTTCACTTGGGAAATGGCATTTTTGTCCGTCCCCCCCCCCCCCAGTTTTATCATTGGAATGTGATACAAAACGAGGCAACTGTGCGCTTTAGGATCATGCGGACGCCTCCGAGCGATCGGGTAGGCTGTTTGGAGTGTTTATCCTACTATTATTTTTATATATATTTAAAAAAAAATATATATATATATTAGTTCCCCCCCCCACTTCTAAAACCAAAGTTGCGCCCCTGAGTATCACTGTAGTATTGCCTGCATAGACTCGTGTCAGCACAAGTCTGCGTGTGTGTACCACCACGTCACAGTGTAAAACTGCTGTGGTGAGCTAACAGATGGCCTTGGTGACTGGTGACGTACGCCACGCAGGGGCATGTAGAGTGTGTGTGTGTGCGTGCGTACGTACGTACGTGTGTGTGTGCAGTAGGTCTACTGTGGGTGTGGGGGGGTCAGGAGTGGCACAGACTTACTGACAGATGGACAGACGAGTTGAGGATCCCACCCAACTGGCAGTATGCACCCAAAAATGCATCCCCACTTCTCATACTCCTCCTAGACGAATTCTCATCTCCAATAAACAGGTTTATAACAAAGAGTATGTATTTATCAGTAAGAGGCAGGAGGAGGCAGTTCTTCTGCTGGAGCTAGCAGCTGAAAGGAAACTGCTGTGTACAGGACCTCTGCTTCTTTATTGGTAGGTACAGTAGTCTATATTTGGTTTAGTGTCCATATTTAGTGTCAATATATTTCCAATCTTCCTGAACATTGTTAATGTGAGTGCACTATTAACAGGGACAGTAATTGTACAGTAGTGTGTATAGCGTGCTGTAGGTGTGTGCAACCTTGCTCTCCCCCTTCCTCTCTTGTGTGAATGTGAGTGAACCCTCTTGTGAGGGTGATTACGGCCGTCATGGTGACAGACTGAACCACTTGTGGTGCCGACCCGTGTGTTTATCTAATTAATCAGCTGGCCCTGTGTTTGCACAGACAACACACATACACAGTGCAGACGGGCTGCGGCGGGGGGTGGGGGGGGTAGCGGAGGCTGTGTGTGTGTGACACGGCGTGCCTGCATCTTATGTTTGCTCTCCTGCTCGGGCCACAGCTGCCTCTCGCCGTGAGCACGGCATTCTGGGTTAATAATAGGCCGGGCCTGCTGCTCCCGCTCTTCTTGTGAGAGACAACGACATAGAGCAGGCACACACACTTATTTCTAGCGCTGTCATAGTGTACACACACAGAGAGAGACACAGGCACATAGTACACACAGTAAATGCACCCACCAAAAACAGCCATATTCACGTCAGTACTATGAGTATGGCGCCACACATTGTAAACACTGTGCACACAGTAGTTAATCACATACTTTAGGCAGTTTTCTCAGGCACAACTCTATATACAAATACATGAGCAATGCTGCTTCCAGAGCATGTGGACGATCCCTGTTGACACAGCATAGCCAAAAACACACAGACATAAACACACACACGTGTACATTTACAACATGGGCTAATCTGGATCTGTTACTAAGGCTCCTAAAACATAGCTTTCACCAGACTCCAATCCCCTCCATGAGGTAGGCCCTGTCCATCTCTACTACTACAGACCCAGGGATCCAACCTCTAGTCTACAGGTTGCACTACCACTAGACGGAAGTCACAGAACCCTGGCACCATGCTGCTGGTCAGTTTGGGTCAAGCAGGCCTCAGTCTCCAGAGTCCTGAGTTGTCCCCAACAGGGGAAACTCTCCTCTGGTGCTCTGTGGTTTGGTGGCTTTGTGGCTTGGTCCAAGTCCCAGCCCAGCCAGTGCATGCTTCTAACTTCTAACCGAGCATGGCAGATAAATAACACAACTCTCTATTCATGTGAGGAAAAAACAACAGTGGTAGGAAAATGCATCAGGCCTGGACCTAACCAAACTCAGCTAGTTAAACACAATCACAAACGCACACCGCCGGCCCTGGAACAAGTGGAAACTGACTTTGTTTGTCATCTTTCCATACAATTAAAGACTTAGGAATGTAATGAAGGCAGAGGTATTGGCAGTGTAGCACCAGCGTCGGGTGCTGGGCTCTGGGGTTCAGGTCCTGCCACTGTGCCTTTCTCTCTCTCTCTGTGTGCGTGTGTCTGTTGGTGCATGCTTTTCAGTATGTTTCTCCATCAAGATGTTGGCCAGCGGCAGGCAGACGGAGTGCCCGGGCAGGCCGGAGATCCTTGGTAATGTTGGAACTTAACATTAACCTTCAGCCAGGAAAACAGAAAGAGAATCCTTTTATTTGTTTACAGAGTCCCATATCAATGTTTTGAATATAATATTGTCTTGTTTGTATGCAAATGGTCTCTTGTACCAGCTCGTGGGTTGTGTTATCGGTTAGCTTGTCTATCTTAGATGTCATTGTTGATTTGTGTTTCCTAACATAGAGCCACTGTTATAGTTGATATCCCTATTAAATCCTGTAGTGTGCTTTGTGTGACAGCTGCTGTAAGGGGAGTGTATCTGTCAAGTGTCTCAGAGAACTGTTGAGTCACTCTGCCCTGCTCTAGTAAACAGTAAAGTGATGTGCATTGCCCCTCCACACTCACACACACACACCATATCACATCTCCACATGGCAGTCAGCTTACTGCAGTTATCCGCCATTCTAGTTATGTGGATGCAGGAATTCTTCTAACTCACTAAACTAGCCTCCGGTCCGGACAAATCTCTTAAAATGCCATTAGGTGCCATTATGTGTTTAGTCACTGTGAAATGCAGCAGACACATAGAATGTGTCATTATCTGATCCCTACTGCACATCCTAAGGTGATGGTCTATTGTGGTAGAAGTTTAGATAAATCTTCTGGTTGGCCATTCCGGATCCTATTGGCTTCCATTCCAACATTTTAGGACGGACATTCTGGCTCCAATCATGATGGCTTCCACCTTGTAACTCACTCTTGTGTTCATTTGATGGCTTCCTGTGAGCAGACATTATAGGGGCCAGATCAAAAGACATGTGTCTTGTGAATCACTTACAAATGGGAAATCCACAGAGGATTCACAGAGATGAGTGACTTTGTTAAAACTGCAGCAGTGTTCTAATGAGGCTCTAGTGTTCTCACTGGAGCTCTACTGTTACTGTGATCTGTCTCTCTGGCAGCGTGTCAGACTAGAGTAACAGACTACAGAGCTACAGTTAAACAGGCGAAAAAGAGATAACAGATTGACTCAGAGATGTTAGCCTAGCAACCCTGGAACGTTTTTAGTCATCTAGTTTCTGTTACTGAAACTGACCATATATTTCCAATGAAATATGATCATTAAGTGGACTTATCCATTTGACTTGAACGTCTTATGTTTTCTCTTCTACCCGAGGCTCTCTGAAGATGTGTGCATGTCATTGCAAGTCTTCCTTTTGACCAACTGAATCTTGGCTTGCCTGTCCCGTGCCTTGCACAAGTGTTATCCATTGTAACATGTTTTCCTCATTTGGTAGAGTGGAGAGAACAATCACTCAGTCTTCTTGTTATTTTCTTAAGCTGGTTCTCTGTTGGAGCGCCCTACATGCCCTTTTCTACTTCACACGTCAGTGTTTGTCTGTCAGGGAACGTTTTCTCAATCTGTCAGAGGGGAACCAGGGTGATTACCTGTTTTCCATCCTAACTGACGACTTGTTAATCATAGAAAATCCACATCTGTTTGACTATTTCACTTCTGTTTCTCATTGCAGAGATTATTTTAACAGATCCCTTTTAGACATGAAATGTATACATCTAGACATGACGTTAAAGATCACTGTGTGATTCGAAACAAAGAAAAGCAAAGAAAAAGAATTGGGGTCAGAAAGGACACGCTATGTAGATTTAATAAGGGCAGTCTGTTTCTCCCCTATGACTGGGTTAGGTAAAGTGATTAATGTGAGTTTCCCCTTTGAGATAATGACATGACACACACTGAAAACCTTGTTTTACCACCAATCAGTACACTGATGGACTTTGATCGAGGAGGGACTCTCTGTCTTTGACTGTAATTAGCCTAAGTCACAGTGATTGAAGGGTTCGTTCCCCACTACAGTACTGTCTGAGAGGTGACACCGGTCTGATGGGGAGGGAAGTCATGTTCATGGGCTGGTTTAGTCACACATTCAGTAACGTAGACTAGCCCTAGGACCAGAGAGGTATGCCTTAGAAGCAAAATGACGGTTCACTGTATGAGAAGCAGTTCTCTGGCTTAATAGGGACCCCCCCTCCTAGTCATATAAAGAGGATCTCCCTCCCAGAGGGTTAAAGAGACCCAGGGTTCTCTGTAGTAAGCTAGGCTAAATCATCACGTTTCTGATGCGGCCATAAAAACAAGCCAATCTGAGACATTGGTTCAGCTATGAAACTACTGAAGTCAAGCACAATTTGAAAGATTTTTCCCATATCTACATCAGATTATAGACCTAGTTGATAATATTTTATATAACTGTCAGTCTTGTTCGAGCCCATTTTGAAACCTTACCAGTAGTCGATTAATAGGATATCTAATGCCCGTGTGAAAGTTTGCATCGTTTTGTGTGTTTTGTGTGTGTTCTGTGGAAAGTTTTCTTAGCAGACACACAACTGCAGATAGACATTGTGCTTGAGACTTACATTAAACGAATACAATAATGGTTCATTTTTAGTTGAACGTTTCAGCTTGTGTGCTGTGTTTAGAACGTGGATACATTGTTGTAGACTGATGTTTTATGTAAAGCTGTCTGTCGCAGTTAACCGAGAAATACAGTCTATGTGTGAAGATAGATAGCCGTGTGTGATGGGAGAGGAAGAACCATCCGCCCACGCCAACAGGATAGAGACAGTAGCTAGCCAGCCAGGCACAAAGGCCTGCCCCTCCCTCTGTCACATCAGCAGTAGTAGCAGCTCACAGATCACACAGACAAACACAAATAAACACCTCTATTTCTATCATGGAACCACCAATAAGTTTTCACTGCTTTTTTTAATGGTAGTCAACTAGCAAGTACAGTTGAAGCTACAGTATTCATTGTCAATACTGTAAAATTGTTTGAAATAGTCGTATTACTTTTTCTGGGCCAAATTTATTTTGGAGGATTTGACTTTGAGACGTTGTAATTGTATTCAGATATATAGCTGATGATTCTTAGGGATGGGGGTAACCGTTGATTTATATAGCTGATGATTCTTAGGGATGGTGGTAACAGTTGATATATAGCTGATGATTCTTAGGGATGGGGGTAACCGTTGATTTATATAGCTGATGATTCTTAGTGATGGGGGTAACAGTTGATATATAGCTGATGATTCTTAGGGATGGTGGTAACAGTTGATATATAGCTGATGATTCTTAGGGATGGTGGTAACAGTTGATATATAGCTGATGATTCTTAGGGATGGTGGTAACAGTTGATATATAGCTGATGATTCTTAGGGATGGGGGTAACAGTTGATATATAGCTGATGATTCTTAGGGATGGGGGTAACAGTTGATATATAGCTGATGATTCTTAGGGATGGGGGTAACAGTTGATATATAGCTGATGATTCTTAGGGATGGGGGTAACCGTTGATTTATATAGCTGATGATTCTTAGGGATGGGGGTAACCGTTGATTTATATAGCTGATGATTCTTAGTGATGGGGGTAACAGTTGATATATAGCTGATGATTCTTAGTGATGGGGGTAACAGTTGATATATAGCTGATGATTCTTAGGGATGGGGGTAACCGTTGATATATATAGCTGATGATTCTTAGGGATGGGGGTAACAGTTGATTTATAGCTGATGATTCTTAGGGATGGGGGTAACCGTTGATTTATATAGCTGATGATTCTTAGGGATGGGGGTAACCGTTGATTTATATAGCTGATGATTCTTAGGGATGGGGGTAACCGTTGATTTATATAGCTGATGATTCTTAGGGATGGGGGTAACAGTTGATTTATATAGCTGATGATTCTTAGGGATGGGGGTAACCGTTGATTTATATAGCTGATGATTCTTAGGGATGGGGGTAACAGTTGATTTATATAGCTGATGATTCTTAGGGATGGGGGTAACAGTTGATACAGTGGGGAGAACAAGTATTTGATACACTGCCGATTTTGCAGGTTTTCCTACTTACAAAGCATGTAGAGGTCTGTAATTCTTATCATAGGTACACTTCAACTGTGAGAGACGGAATCTAAAACAAAAATCCAGAAAATCACATTGTATGTGATAGGGATGGGGGTAACCGTTGATTTATATAGCTGATGATTCTTAGGGATGGGGGTAACAGTTGATATATAGCTGATGATTCTTAGGGATGGGGGTAACCGTTGATTTATATAGCTGATGATTCTTAGTGATGGGGGTAACAACTGGAATACAGAATATCAAGGCTTTTAATTAAATGAATGAAAAAGTATAATTCTTGATTTGTGTTAATGAATAAATGATTATTTAACTCCATACACATCAAAATGTGGTTAAGAAATACAAAGGGAAGATCTTAAGATGAATTAATTTGAACGGACTACCTAATGTCTCGATAATACTCTGAATTTAATCTACACATGATTTGACTGTTCATTTTCCTCTCACTCCATCTACCAATAATATACCACATATATAAATACCCATATATAATATGACCCATATAAAGCAGATGCTGACTTGTCCATCAGACACGGTGGGCCATTAAATGTATGATTTCACAACAGACAGTTGCACAACAAGTGGCCAGTTGTAGGTAAGAGAAGAGGAATCCCCAAGCAGCAGGGCTGGTACTGTTACTGTGGTGTATGGACAGGTCTGCCTGAATACCTGCGTGTCTATCTGTCTTAATGTGTGTCAAACTGTCAGAGCTCAGAGGACTCACTCACCATCTCCTCGCTCTAAACCAGATAGTCAAACCTTCTCCTCTCTTTGCCCTCGGTCTCTTTGACCTGCCATGACTTTTGACACCTATGTGCCACATCAGGAAATTAACGGTGTATGAATGCCGCCACTGCTGCACGAATGCAAAGCTACCAGTCGCTGCTGTGTGGAAAATATCTTCACTTTTTCCACAAATACCAAACCAGGCTACGTATCCTCTCCTTTCACTCTCTATTTCTCTCTCTTCTCTTTCTCTCTATTTCTCTCCTCTTTCTCTCTTTCTCTCTCTCCCCTCTCTCTTCTCTCCCTCTCTTCTATTTCTTCTCTTTCTCCCTCTCTCTCTTTCTCACCCTCCTTTTCGTTCCACAGGTACTGTAGTAAACCAGATGCAGCTTCAGTTTAGCGTGATATGGGGGTTAGAAGTTGATTTACATTACGGCTGTGGTTTTTACAGGCTCCCCGCTGGTCCTCCTGCTGAGCCACGCTGGGCCCGGTGTGAGCTGAAAACAGCTTTGGCACCACTGTAACAGTCAGGCCTCTGTTGGAGGCATCTCCAACATGCCCCACCGCCAGAGAGCGAGAGAGAAAATAACTTATTTATTTAATATCAGGCCTAGCTAGCTCTGCCTGGCAGAGTAATTACCTACAGCACTGTGCTTGAGTGCCTCTCTGGGGTCGACAACATGTGTTGTAACAATGGATTAGTTTTATACAGGTCCATTTACTACGCTCACAAACCCACAATAATAGGCCAGAGGAAATGTACTCAAGCTCCATTAAGAGGTGGAAGAAATGAAGAAACGCAATAGAGAGCTGGTGCTCGCTAGGCCATTCAATAAATGGAGGATGATATTTATAGGAGTCGACATGTTGTGGTGGTAAAGACTAAATATCTTGGACGCTGTCAAAGGTCAAGTCTGACGGTAATGACACACGGCAGTGAATGGAATAGTTTCCCCTCGCTTTCTGGTTGTTGACGGTGGTTTTGTCATTCCAAAGCTGTGAGTTGAACCTCTGGGTCTTGCCAGTGTATGTATGATTGAGTTTTTCCCTTTGTCTCTCCACTGTGATATGCTGAAGCTGAACTTTTCTGTGTTCAGAGTAGTCAGTAAGTGAGCTGGGCAACATCGCCCTCTGCTGGTAAACATTTGTATTTTCTCACAGTCCGAATGCATTCAGGAACACAATTTTGATTTGATTTCTTGATAATATATGACAATTAATGTGTCCTCAAAAACTTTGGGTCAATTGAAGTTGAAGAAAGCCTTGCTAAGGTTAAGTAGCCTATAATAATAAACCCTCTGGACTGTGTTGTTCAGCTGTAGTGAACCTGTATCCCCTCTCTTTTTGTGTTTCCAGTGAATGAGATCATCGGCAGAGACATGTCCCAGTCCCCTGGTGGCGGTGCCCAGTCGTAGCGCTGTCCGTGGCCAGGCCTCCACACACCCAGCTGGGCATAGCAGTGTCCTCACCAGCCCCAACACCACCACCTCCACCACAGGACTTTACCTGCCTCTAGGCAGGACATACTGGGCTGAGATTCCCCTTTACACTTCATGGACCTACCAGTCCACAAAAAGACCCTCCAGACACACATGAACAAACCTTTCATATACCCACATGACAGCAAAAGAGCTCAGATTCACTCACCTACACATGTATACATCAGATTATAAACAGGAGAACACCGCAGGGTGTTGACAAACTGTAGGATTATTGGGGTCAGTGAGTGTCAGAAAGATGAGGAACATGTTCTCTGTTCAGTTGACTTCGGGTTCATTTTTAGCATTAGTTCTCAGGCCTGGGCTCAGATCCCCAGAGGTGATCACTGGTTTAGAGAGTGATCACCTCCTAAACGGTTTCTATGCAGCTAAACTCTCTGCTCAGGGTGTCTGGTTGGAGTATGTAATATACCCTCTCGTCACAATGTTGCCCCTAACAGTGTAGTGCTCAGTGAGGAAAAATAGGATCCCTCAGTAGGAATAAAGAAGTTTGAATACTGTACTCATGATTTTCTCACCAGCATAGACCTCGATGGTACAAACACCCCGGTTGGTTGAGTGATGTCACAACAGCACCCCCTGGGAGTGTAGAGGTAGTACTGCAGCCCCACTGCGACCCCCCCCCCCATCACCCTAGTCCTGCTCTGGGTGCCTGGGAGCCCCTTCTCTTCTTCTCTGGTGCTGGACTGGGATCTGTAATATGCAACATTCCACACTTCTAGTGACCTTCCAGCCATGTAGATATAGTGCCTTCAGAAAGTATTCACACCCCTTGACTTTTTCCACATTTTGTTGTGGTACAGCCTGAATTTCAACTATATTAAATGTAGACGTTTTTGTCGCTGGCCTACACGCAATACCCGATAATGTCAAAGTGGACTTGTGTTTTCAGAATTGTTTATAAATTCATAGAAAATAAAAAGCTGAAATGTCTTGAGTGAATAAGATTTCAACCCCTTTGTTATGACAAGCCTACATAAGTTCAGGAGTAAAAATGAACTTAACAAGTCACACGAGTTGCATGGACTCTCTGTGTGCAATAATAGTGTTCAACATTATTTTTTTATGACTATCTCATCTCTGTACCCCACATATAAAATTATCTGTCAAGCGGTGAATTTCAAACACAGATTCAACCACAAAGACCAGGGAGTTTTTCCAATGCCTCGCAAAGAAGGGCACCTATTGGTAGATGGGTAAAAAAAAAAAACAGACATTGAGCATATCCCTTTGAGCATGGAGAAGTTATTAATTATACTTTAGACGGTGTATCAATACACCCAATCACTACAAAGATACAGGCATCCTTCCTAACTCAGTTGCCGGAGAGGAAGGAAACGGCTTAGGGATTTCACCATGAGGCCAATGGTGACTTTAAAACAGTTACAGAGTTTAATGGCTGTGATAGGAGAAAACTGAGGATGGATCAACAACATTGTAGTTACTCCACAATACTAACCTAATTTACAGAGTGAAAAGAAGGAAGCCTGTACAGAATACAAATATTCCAAAACATGCATCCTGTTTGCAACAAGGCACTAAAGTAATACTACAAATTGGCAAAGCAATTCACTTTTTGTTCTGAGTACAAAGTGTTATGTTTGGGGCAAATCCAATACAACACATTACTGAGTACCACTCTCCATATTTTCAAGCATAGTGATGGCTGCATCATGTTATGTGTATGCTTGTAATCGATAAGGACTAGGGATTTTTTTAGGATAAAAAAATAAGCACAATGGAGCACAAAATTCTAGAGGGAAATCTGGTTCATTCTGCTTTCCACCAGACACTGGGAGGTGAATTCACTTTTCAGCAGGACAATAACTCAAAACACAAGGCCAAATCTACACTGAAGTTCCTTACCAAGAAGACAGTGGATGTTCCTGAGTGGCCAAATTACAGTTTTGACTTAAATCTGCTTGAAAATCTATGGCAAGACCTGAAAATGGTTGTCTAGCTATGATCAACAACCAATTTGACAGAGCTTGAAGAATTTGGAAAAGGATAATGAGCAAATGTTGCACAATCCAGGTGTGGAAAGCTCTTAGAGACTTACCCAGAAAGACTCACAGCTGTAATCACTGCTTAAGGTGCTTCTACAAAGTATTGACTCAGGGGTGTGAATACTTATGTAAATGAGATTTCTGTATTTCATTTTCAATTAATTAGCAAACGTTTATAGAAACATGTTTTTACTGTCATTATGGGTTATTGTGTGTAGATGGTTGAGATAAAAAATAATCTTTAATCAATTTTATATTCAGGCTGTAACACAACAAAAGGTGGAATAAGTCAAAGGGTATGAATACTTTCTGAAGCCACTGTATCTGTAAATTATTACTACCTTCTCCTTCTGACTCCCCAAACATCTTCAGGTTGAACAAATGCCTTATAAACATTGTTAAATAACAGCTTTGAATGATAGGATGGTAAACACTTTTGTTGTTTGTTTGCACAGCTGACTCTTCATGCAGAGTATGACTTTGATTTTTATAGAAATTAGATGGATTTATGAGTTTGTGATATGGAAACGCTTGACTTTCGATTAATATAATGTTTTATGCGATGGATAGATGAACACTGGTTTTCTCCAGACCGAGGTAGCCCGTTAAGACAAGTAAATATATATATTTGTAGCTGTAAGTAGACTCGTTGGAGTTTAATTAAAGGTGGTGTTTGAATTATCCACAGAGCAAGACGGACCTGTGTTCCTCTGAGCTCTGTCATGCAATAACTAATGTGCGTCTGAAATGGCACCCTATTCCCTGTATAGTGCACTACTTTTAGCCAGCACACTGGTCAAAAGTAGTGCACTATACAGGGAATCGGGTGTAATTGTGGATGCACACTAACTGTCTTGATGCCCTGGGCCCAGTTTTTCAAAACTTTTAGTCTGGATAAGAATGATCCGGATTCTGTAATCCTTTTTTGCAATCCAGGATCAGATTGATCTGACTGTTTTTGGGCCAGTTTTTCAGAAAATAATCGGATAGGATCATTCTGATCCACAACATGAAGATCACAGAATCCAGATTGTCAGTGCTTTCAACAGGCCTACAGACCTTTCCATCTAGGGGACAGATTATGGTACTACTACACTGTCATAGGGAAACAGAGATGAGTAAACTACATGAATAAAGGTAACTATATAACAAATAATAGAGCCTGCATATCACTTATAAGTAAGTACATGCATTTATTTGACACTTCTCAATATACCAACTGACCACACACTTAATACTGCGGTCAATTTAACGTAATGAACCTTTTGTTTTCAGATGTAAGAATGTTTTTAGTTACATTGAAATGTATTGGTTGTGGTGCTTTTCACCTTTCTAAATCCACCCTGAATCCACCCTTCCAGTGGGATCAAGATCATCCATACATTCTAAATCCACCCTGAATACACCCTTCCAGTGGGATCAAGATCATCCATACATTCTAAATCCACCCTGAATCCACCCTTCCAGTGGGATCAAGATCATCCATACATTCTAAATCCACCCTGAATACACCCTTCCAGTGGGATCAAGATAATCCTGATTTTAGGCATCAAAACTATCATCATCACTACCTTTTTTGAGTAAGAAAATGCAAAAACTACATTTAATCCCGATTTAATGGTCAGATTGGATTACCAAATCTGGAGGATCAGAATAATTTTGTTTTCTTTTGAAAAACCCAATTCTATCATGTCATTTTATCCGATTGCAGAAATCCGATCAGATAACTTTTGAAAAACTGGGCCCAGAGACTGTGTGCCTTCCACTTTGTAACAACCATACCTTCTGAGGGTAAAGCAGCTTCAATCGAAATACTATTGGAAATAATATAACACATTGAAAACTGCAGATTTAAACTGTTGATAAAAGTATTTTATATATAGTCCTTCATATATACTGTATTTATGTATAGCCACCCCTCCACCACCCCTGACGAACAAGGTTAAATTAGTTTTAAAAAACGACTTCCATTTTTGTATGTTGTTGGTTCTTCCACACCCCTTGTGTGTTGCACATCACAACAATCACAACAAATGATAATTTTGTCTTCAGGATGGTACCTTAACAAAAATATGTATTTGTCAATCTTCCTCCTTGGGGAGACATACAGACTGCGAATGTATGGAATATTGATAGCAATAATAAAAAGATTTTCAGTTTGCCTGAGAATTACAACAACAAAAAGTCCAAACAAAATGACAAAGCTGAGTGTTAAAAAGCAACATATTCCAGTCCAACATCATCATAAAGATGTTTACAGAATGTGATTCTGAATGCTGGATAGATGTATGTATGTATGTATGCCATACATTACTTAGCCATGCTGTAATATAACATGTTGATTGGTCTGGGTAGGAACAACTCCTATTGCCTTAACATGTTCTCTGTGATTGGACAATGATATATGTATATTCTTGCATGTATATTTTTTTCTCTGAGAGGATGTTGCTAATGACAACTGTCCAAGTCCAATCAGAAATATAAAATAATTCTGCTATACACAAATAACCTGCCTGATGCCTTTAAAAAACATTTTTTAAATGTTTAAAAAAAGAACCTTGATGCCTATAGTTGTAGATGCAGCAGAGATGCTTGGTTCTGTTACTTCAAGGCTCCGTTTACACAGGTAGTCCAATTCTGATATTTTTCTCACTAATCAGATCAGCTCTGATAAAGTTCTGTGGTTGGTCAAAGAACCAATTAGTGGACAAATATCAGAATTGGGCTGCCTGTATAAACACAGCCTTCTAGAGTATCAGCACAATACTTATTAGTCCTGCATACCAGAGGGCCAGTCAGTGAATCTGCCTTGTAAAGGACACAGTGCAAGCATCTTAGTAGATTATATTAAGTGTGGATGTGTGCGCTTGTACCCAATAAACTGTAGATAAGTGTTTTTTTTACAATGAATTTCAGTTCTGTACAATACAAGCACACAGATGCATTAGGCTACTATGCAAACCATGACGAAAGCACCATGACAACATGATATTTGGTAGGAAGTACAAAATAACTGGTGTGTTTATAATAATAATTTTCAAATAGTGAGGAGAGAATGTCACCATTTGTTTATTTAAACTATAGGAAGGCCTTAACTCATGTGTTGAATATGAATTACTGGTTTGTTATGCTTTTCTGGGTTAATAATTTACTTGAGAATATACATTTTGGACAGCAGGACGTTAGTTACAAGAGGAAGGGCTGGCTCTTGTGCTGCTTGTGAGACTGTTACCTAATTCACAGTATAGAGCTGATCAGAACCGTACTGTGCTGGCTTGGATGTTTCATTTTCACATGGTCCTTTCCAGCACTTTGTAGATGCGTAAACAGGGCAGCCCAGTACAGCTTGGCTTGGCGCAGTTTGGCCCTATAGTGTGAATGAGGCATATGAGTCCAGAAACAAGAGCAGCATTAAATTCAGTAACCGTTCGCTCTCTGTCATCCTCTTCTGGAAAACCAAAGATCAAACAATATGTTCCCATTTTACATACTGGTAAAAAGCAACACAGACTGACATTAGAACTCTATTTTTGATACTTTGAAATGGATGTCATTCCTAACGGTTGGGTACATATATCTATAAATATATGTTTTGTAAAAGAAAAGGGAAATACAGGTTTTAGCTGATGTTTACAGGAACCTTGTATTGTCATTTCATGTACATTTTGTATTTTAAAACCATTTTGTAATTTAAGACTTCAGTGCTTTTTGAATTTATTCAAAGGGAATACCTTGCATTTAGGCTCTTACGGTAGTGTATCAATAAAAATACAAATGTCAAACTGGCTTTGTGTTTTTCTCTTTCTATACTGAACAAAAATATAAACGCAACATGGAACAATTTCTAAGGTTTTACTGAGTTACAGTTCATATAAGCAAACAAGTATATTGAAATAACTTGGGCCTTAATCTATGTATTTCCCATGACTGGGAATACAGATATGTCATCCAGAACTGGGACATTTTCAGCTTCCAGGAATTGTGTACAGATCCTTGCGAGATGGGTCTGTGCATTATCATGCTGAAACATGAGGTAATGGGGTGGATGAATGGCACGACAATGAGCCTCAGGATCTCACCATGGTATCTCTGTGCATTCAAATTGCCATCAATAAAGTGCAATGGTGTTCGTTGTCCGTAGCTTATGCCTGCCCATACCATAACCCCACTGCCACCCATGGGACACTCTGTTCACAACGTTGACATCAGCATACCACATACCATCTGCTCGGTACAGTTGGAACCGGGATTCATCTGTGAAGAGCACACTTCTCCAGCATGCCAGTGGCCATCGATGGTGAGCATTTGCACACTAAAGTTGGTTATGACGGTGAACTGCAGTCAGGTCAAGACCCTGGTGAGGACGAAAAGCACGCAGATGAGTTTCACTGAGACGGTTTCTGAGTTTATGCAGAAATTCTTCAGTTGTGCAAATCCAGTTTATCAGCTGTCCGGGTGGCTAGTCTAAGATGATTCCGTAGGTGAAGAAGCTGGGGGTGGAGGTCCTGGGCTGGCTTGTTTACACATGATCTGCAGTTGTGAGGCCTGTTGGATGTACTACCAAATTCTCTAAAATGACGTTGGTGGCTTATGGTAGAGAAATTAACATTCCTGCAGTCAGCATGCCAATTGCAAGCTCCCTCAAAACTTGAGACATCAATGCCATTGTGTCGTGGACATTTGTCGCCTTTTGTCCCCAGTACAAGGTGCACCTGTGTAAGGATCATGCTCTTTAATCAGCTTGTTATGCCACATGTCAGCTGAATGGATTATCTTGGCAAAGGAGAAATGCTCACTAACGGGGATGTAAACATATGTGCACAAAATTTGAGAAATAAGCTTTTTGTGCATATGGAAAATGACTGATCTTTTATTTCAGCTCATGAAACATGGGACCAACACTTTATATTTTTGTTCAGTGTAAATAAATTGGTAGTGTGGGAGGAATGATGATCCTGAAGAGATCACCTTATCACTGATAGACAAATCACTTTATTATGCAGGGCCTCATTTTGTTGGAGTCATCCATACCTACACTGGAATATACATGTAGAATTTACTGGATCAGCCTTTCAAATAGCCTACTAATAGGGATTACTAGGAGACCTTATTTAGGAACGTGTATGTGCCATTAACGATCCGAGACATCTTTTGCGCCACAAGTTGTCCAATTCAATCCAGTGTAAATATACACATTTCATTGGTGCATTATGCCATACATTCCAAAAAAAGTTACTGCTTGTCAATAAGCACACCATCCACAATGTCACAGATTGTTTATTGGCCTCATCTAAAATGTCTGACTTCTTCAATATAATTTAATTGATACAGTTCAGAACAAATGAAGGCAATTTAAACACTGGGGCAATAAAGTTTCATGTATTTATTCAAACAGTTATATACACATACAGTAGTTAAATTCATACAAGTCAAGTCTCAAACTTGCTTAAAAGAAACAACAAAAAATCCATCTGCCACCAGAGGTCAGCCAAGCCACAGAGGGGGCTGCTATTGCACTCCGGGTAATATAAGCACAGCGAAGACGAGAAACCAGACACTAGTGTTCTCAGCAGCCCAGTCACAGGAACAACTTATTCTGCATTTTATTTTATTTATATATATTTATACTGTTTGTCGGTCCAAAAACAAGGGAGAATGGAAAGCATGCTGCAGAAGACCGCGGTTTTCTATAAAATATAGTCTGGAAGAAAACAGAGATGGCACAGAGATCTACTCTCTTTAGGGATAAAGGATATTGCTTAAAGATCATGCAGACCAACAGCCAACTCTTTTCACATTTAAATAATGCTAAATTTTAGGAAGAGTTTTTTTTGGATTAAACAAAGAATCAATATTTGTCATGCTAGTATACTACAGAACTAAATGAGACTTCGGCTACTTGAGCCTTAGCCTAGTCTGATTGTAACAAAGACAACAAAGAGTGCTTGGACATATTCTAAATAGAATGGTATGCCACACAAATGCTTTCACAGCAGAAACAAACACTGTTACACAAGTAGCTGTCATTAAGCTCAGCATCCAGCATGTTACTGTGGCTCTCACTACTGTACATAGTGGCCTTGTCTTTTCTAGTTTTAGAAAAGGGAGTAGTGGAAGGAGCTTCTGATTTCCCTTCTATCCAGTACAGTAGTAGTTTCAGTTCCAGTCAGTCTATATGGCTCTTATCTATTATTACACTGTAGAGCCCAGCATTGGAAGGCACATCATTTACAACTAACATGCATACAGTACATAGTTTTTGCAGACATGCACACGGTAGGCTACATACAGTAGTGTTTTCAGACTGACAAACCAGACACAGGGGAATAGGGATTTTGAAGGTATGAACATCTCATATAGTGGGGCTGTAGTGGTCATTTAGCTAAAACAAGGGGAGAAGTGTTTTCATGCTTTAGGTGAGTGGTACATTTCATTGGCATCGTCAGTGGCTGTTATGGAAGTATTCACACAAGGCACTTTGTGCCAGACACAGGAAGGAGGATGTGCATCATATATAAATATGTGAACAACCTAGTGCTGTGGGGAGAGGTGTCTGTCGGTCTGTGTATGAATGTTGAGAGGGAGCGTGAGAAAGAGGCTAAGAGGGAGGAGAGTCGGCAGATTGTTTGTGGGGAGGTGTGTGTATCAGTAGTGGAGGGAGAGGAAGTGACAAGGAGGGAGAAAAGGAATCAGCGGTTGCGGTCCTCGACTCCTCCCTCCATGGTCGCGGTCAGCTGGTCGAGGTCAGTCGCAGCACACCAGCAGGCGGACGGGGAGACCAGACAGGGGGTGGTTGGCGCGCTCGGCCACGGCCCGCCTGGCTGACTCCTCGCTGGGGAAGGTGATGAGGGCCTCGCCGCTACGCTGGCCGCTGAAGTTGTACAACAGGAGTACGGCATCCGGCTGGAGCTGGAGGCAACAAACCACAGGAGATGGAGGAGAGATGAAGAGTTGTGGAGAGAGAGAGAGAGAGAGGATAGAAGCCCCACCGCTCAGTCATTAGCACCATCCCAACACCAGGGGGCCACAACCCAGTAGAGTTGGAGAGGAGATCCTGCACTGATCAACCCAGTAGAGTTGGAGAGGAGATCCTGCACTGATCAACCCAGTAGAGTTGGAGAGGAGATCCTGCACTGATCAACCCAGTAGAGTTGGAGAGCAGATCCTGCACTGATCAACCCAGTAGAGTTGGAGAGGAGATCCTGCACTGATCAACCCAGTAGAGTTGGATGAGTCAGACGAGAAACCACAGGTTTTGCATTTCCTTCTAATGCATGCTTCCCTTTAGAAGAGCTACAGTCCAAAAGCAATCCCCTGATCAGTCTGTGGGAGCAGGTTAGCAATGTGTTAATCAAGTCAGAAAGAACACCACTAGGTTAGCACACTCAGGTCAAGGGCTAGATGGATGAGGAGAGTAAGGGAGAGAGCGAGCGAGGAGGAGAGAGCAGGGAGGAAAAGAGGAGAAACAGAAGGTCACTCTGGAGCACACTGTTGATTTGACATTAGGCAGGTGGACTGGCAGGCAGGCAGGCAGACGGGGGCCATGTGAGGTACAGGGTAGGCTGGTAACTTACCTTAGTCTCCCTACAGACAGAGCCACTCTTTGGGCTGGATCAGACTCCTGGTCTGTCCCTGACTCATCTGAACCATGCTGCTGTAGTCTTCAGGAGAGTACTACAGTGTAATGAGGTTCACAGTCAGACAGGGGGACTCAGTAGAGCATTTATACACACACACACACACACACACACCACAAATACAATCACACTTAAATGTAGATACACCACAAGTCCCCAACAGCCCACCTAAAAACTGTTATTGGAACATACATACAGTTGAAATCAGAAGTTTACATACACCTTTGCCAAATGCATTTAAACTCAGTTTCACTGACATTTAATCCTAGTAAAATTCCCCATCTTAGGTCAGTTAGGATCACTTTATTTTAAGAATGTGATATGTCAGAATAATAGGAGAGATAATCACTTAATTCAGCTTTTATTTCTTTTATCACATTCCCAGTGGGTCAGAAATGTACATACCCTCAATTAGTATTTGGTAGCATTGCCTTTAAATTGTTTAACTTGGGTCAAACATTTCGGGTAGCCTTCCACAAGCTTCCCACAATAAGTTGGGTGAATTTTGGCCCATTCCTCCTGACAGAGCTGGTGTAACTGAGTCAGGTTTGTAGGCATCCTTGCTCACGCACACTTTTTCAGTTCTGTACACACATTTTCTATGGGACTGAGGTCAGGGCTTTGTGATGGCCACTCCAAAACCTTGGCTTTGTTGTCCTTAAGCCATTTTGCCATAACTTTGGAAGTATGCTTGGGGTCATTGTCCATTTGGAAGACCCATTTGCGACCAAGCTTTTTAACTTCCTGACTGACGTCTTGATATACCCACATAATTTTTCTTCCTCATGATGCCATCTATTTTGTGAAGTGCACCAGTCCCTCCTGCAGCAAAGCACCCCCACAACATGATGCTGCCACCCCCGTGCTTCACGGTTGAGATGGTGTTCTTCGGCTTGCAAGCCTCCCCCGTTTTCCTCCAAACATAATGATGGTCATTATGGCCAAACAGTTCTGTTTTTGCTTCATCAGACCAGAGGACATTTCTCCAAAAAGTACAATCTTTGTCCCCATGTGCAGTTGCAAACCGTAGTCTGGCTTTATGGCGGTTTTGGAGCAGTGGCTTCTTCCTTGCTGAGTAGCTTTTCAGGTTGTCGATGTAGGACTCATTTTATTGTGGATATAGATACTTTTGTACCTGTTCCCTCCAGCATCTTCACAAGGTCCTTTGCTGTTGTTCTGGGATTGATTTGCACTTTTCACACCAAAGTACGTTCATCTCTAGGAGACTTTCCTGAGCGGTATGACGGCTGCGTGGTCCCATGGTGTTTATACTTACGTACTATTGTTTGTACAGATGAACGTGGTACCTTCAGGCGTTTGGAAATTGATCCCAAGGATGAACCAGACTTGTGGAGGCCTAAAAAAAATAGAGGTCTTGGCTGATTTCTTTTGATTTTCCCCATGATGTCAAGCAAAGAGGCACTGAGTTTGAAGGTAGGCCTTGAAATACATCTACACCTCCAATTGACGTCAATTAGCCTATGACATTTCCTGGAATTTTCCAAGCTGTTTAAAGGCACAGTCAACTTGGTGTATGTGAACTTCTGACCCACTGGAATTGTGATAGTGAATTATAAGTGAAATAAGCTGTCTGTAAACAATTGTTGGAAAAATTACTTGTGTACAAAGTAGATGTCCTAAACGACTTGCCAAAACTATAGTTTGTTAACAAGAAATTTGTGGAGTGGTTGAAAACAAGTTTTAATGACTCCAACCTAAGTGTATGTAAACTTCCAACTTCAACTGTATATGCATACACTACAAGTGTAATGTAAGACACCAATCCACCACTCAGAACAGTTTCTCACCCAAACTGAGTGCTCAGTCACAGACAGCACAACAAGTTTCTAATTGATCCAGATAGCAGAAACCAGGGGATAACCAGTCAGGATGAGATTACAATGGTTTAGCCAAGAGTCAGGACTGAACTCAGCAACATTCTCTCTTTAGCATATACACACACGGTGTGTAGGACTGTAAAGCCCTACAGTGACTGGTCAGGTGTTCTCACATGCTGGGAGCTTAGAGTTAGCCCCGAGGAAAACACACACATGACATTAAAAACCAGCAGAAACTTTTCTAAACAAACCTTCAAGAGCACAAAGAGACCCAAAACATTTAACAAAAACACCTCAGTCCCATCCCTGCATCCTCAGGCTTGAACACCTAATACACCTGCCCAACCAGCCCAGTCAGTCACAGTACTGTGAGAGTTCAGTTCATACCTCCTCTGTAGACTCACTCCGCCTACTCAGCCAGTCAGCCAATGAGGGAGAAGCAAGAGAAGGGGAGAGCACAAGTGCACACGTCCCTTAATGAATATGCTGCAGTGCTGAACCATGGTTTGTGTTGCAGTAAAGCATTCTGGGAGCTAATATGAGCACACTGACTGTTCAATTCTGAATGATGGGTTTGCCTACAAGCTTGTAGTTAAACATAAAGCTGGTTTTGTCATGAGGTGGGGGAATTATACAAATATGCTATTATTGAATAAGAAGGGTTTGGACAGTTTGTCCAGGTATTTCTTCATTTGTGTGTATTGTTTTATATTACTGCACTGTTGGAGCTAGAAACATAAGCATTTCACTGCACCCGTGATAACATCTGCAAATTGTGTACGTGACCAATAACATTTTATTTAACACAAGTCATACAATGTACCGACTGTAGAGTCCTACACGGGTCAGTTCTGGAGCTGCACCCACCCCAAACCAATTCAGAGCCCCATCTGACATAGATTCTTCTCCTCAACCTGATCCACCTGCATAGAATTGCCTATAGCTGACAAAACCTTTACATTCAATATTGTTTAGATAATCAAATAGTTGAATTGAAACTTAAACAATTCCAAGAATCGAATATAGGCTGCAATACATTTATAGGCTATAGCCTACTCAAACTTTAACCAGAGCACCGGTTTAAACTTGATATGGCTGCGTATGGTCCAAATGAACGAAAGCCTGAATTAACTGATAATAAACAGAATTGGCCCATCTTAAACAAATACCTGCTGTATAGCCATGCCATCTACCGGGTTGTTGTCCTGGTCCACAATGACCCGTGCAGCACCTGTTTCCACTATGGTGTATTTCATAACCTTTTTATTTCTCCAGCCTACATTAGCCATTTTCACGTGAGCTGGGCTAGCCAGGGAAAGTACACTTGGCAACGTATTCGCGTGGGGGGATAAAACACAAGTTTCAGCACCACACAATGGACAGTTCCCTGATCCACTGCGTGCATGGCTGGTAGCCTACATGTCTGCCTCACTGCTCACAGAATGGAATTCGCAACACAATAATCTCCAGGGTTTGTAAAAAAATATATATCTTGATTTAAAATGCTTCCGACCCGCAATATAATTGTTCTGAGCAGACCCGTGGGTTGAAATAAGTTTTTCATTGCACCTGCTAGCTGATTTTTTTTGCAGGTCAACCACGGGGAGCTGACCAGATGCAGGACTCTAACCGACAGCTCCTAAACCCTGTAAAACGAGCAGAACATCCTGCTTTGCTACCGTCTGTCACAGGCACAAACATATACCCACATCAGACAGAAGATGTATTTTTACAGGTAACATACCACAAGGCAATGTTTATATGAGCCCCTTTCAAACAGCCCCTTATTTCCAGTTCATTTGCAGGTATACTCCTTTTATACATGTCAGTGGGTAACTGGCAAATTAGCAGGGATGTTGTTAAACCATGGGGGCTGTTTGCATTTCAAATTAGGGAGGTGTTAAAACAATTGAAGTGTTCATGAATTTACCTGAAAAAAGCAGAGAACCAATCACACAGACCCAATACCTGTATTTTGGTTACAGCATCTGTGAACATGCAGGAATCATGACTAGGTCTTAGGTGGCTTTTAATTTGCCATGTTTTTTTACCCCTACAAAAAAGCTGGCATGGTAAAATTGTGGAATCTTTGTATATGAAAGGGACAATACAGAAAAAAAGAGTGGCAAAGAAATCAACCAAGACACATTAAACTGCAATGGAGTTTGAGGAGTGGGACTGGGGAGACTAGAACTAAGGAGACTGGGGTAGAGGGAGGGAGGGACTGTTTTAGGGGACTATGGAGGGAAAAGGAGAGGTTAGTAGTGGGGGTCATATTGGAGGTTCTGACCTGGTATCCCTGGAAGAAGCTGAGGATGTCTTTGACCCCGGCGTTGTAGGGCAGACCCTGCATCCTAACTAGAGCGCCGTGCTGGGGCATCATGGGAGAGGCAACGTGGCCTTGGGCATGGGGCTGCTGGGCCGCTAACGCTACTGACCCTGGAGGAGACGCAAAGTAGCTCATCGTGGAGGGAGAGACTGGTGGGCTAGAGCGAGAGAGAAACACATTCATTTGTCTTTCTTTGGAAGCAAGTGTACATTATTCAGAAGATGTTCAGGTGTCAAAATCAATACCCAACATGGCACTTTGAACTGCATACATACATGAAACACACATGACAAAAGAGGATGTACAGTTCATATTGACAAAACCCTAGAGGGAAATGGTAGTGTGCAGTGTAGTTCACACTAACCTGGGGTAGTGTGCAGTGTAGTTCACACTAACCTGGGGTAGTATGCAGTGTAGTTCACACTAACCTGGGGTAGTATGCAGTGTAGTTCACACTAACCTGGGGTAGTATGCAGTGTAGTTCATGTTCATGTTCATGTAGAGCTGTGCAGGGTGGTGCTGTGGGGGGTAGTAGGCCAGGGTGGGGTGGGGGCTGTGTGGGGGCTGGGGTGTTCTGGGGGTGGCCAGTAGGGGGGGCTGATACAGAACAGCCTCAGAGAGCATGGCAGGAGAAGGGAACGCAGCATAGGCCGGAGGAGCCAGACCTGGGGAGAGGACAGAGAGCGAAGTTCAGAATCTCAGATACAGTAACATACAACTACACAGGAACATTGGATCCTTATCATAACCTCCATATTATTACACCATCATGCCTAAGCCTGCACTTCAAACATCACGCTGAACCATCACACAGCTCCCAGCAGCATACAACATCAATCAAATGTATTTATAAAGCCCTTTTTACATAAGCAGTTGTCCCCAAGTGCTTATACAGAAACCCAGCCTAAAACCCCAAAGAGCAAGCAACGCAGAAGCATGGTCGCTAGGAAAAACTCTAGTTTTTCATATGATTGATAAGACTATGTTAGTCACATAAAAGCCTCAAGGTAGTATTCTACTCAGTTGCTCCAGTTCTGTCCTTGGTGTTACCCTAACCCTACAACATAAACACAGTGAGGGATGGAGGGAGGTAGTGTATTTACACACAAACAGGCTGTATGGGTCTGTTGCCACATTGACACAAAACACAGTCAGATGACCTTGTGGGCTGAGGGTGGGTTTGCAGGTACACTCCCCAAACCAATCTGGCAACTCAAGTGACCTTGTTGGGCTGAAGGCGCCGAGTGACCTTGTGGGGATGACCGTTCCCAGGTACACTCTGCTACCAACCTGGCAACCCAAGTGAGTGACTGCCATAACTCCAGGTCAAGCCAGTGAGATTAGTTGTCAAACATGAGGTTGAATAAATGGAAAAAAAAGTCAACAGCAAACAGAAACAGCCATTTGAGCAACTGCTCTCAAAGTTTGGCCATCAGAATTCACAACAGCCAATAGCCACACCAAGAGTGTGCACTGCCTTCTAGTGATATGATAAGCAGGAATCTAATCTCTATAGCAACAGGGCACAAATAGAACAAAGTACACTGGGATAGATAGACACACGCACTTTAACCATGTGTATGCAAACAAACCCTTCAGAGTTTTAATGGGTGTGTTACAACTAATATGGAGGGCATAATTACTACAGCTAACCCTGCCTGTGTAATATCTTCCCTGAACAAACCATTAAAAACGGCATTACCCTGACTGAAACATGTCCGTTTTAATAATAAACAAGCATTTCTGAAAAGCTACTTCCACTGTCCTGTTGTCCTTGCTACATATTCTCCTGTTTACGTGATAAGTTCTGAAACATCAATGGGACATGCAGTGATTCAGCGAGGTCTATTATGGACTTACAGGGTAGTTTGCAGGGTGGAGGGGACAGGCCGCTGCGGTTGAGTGTTCCTCCCATCAGAACGAAGCTCATCTCCTCAGTAGAACACTGGAACACCTCCACATAGCGGTCCTTCATCATCTTCTTGTGGCACTTCTGGGCCACCATGAACGCCCTGTCAGCTGACCTCATCTGAATGAAGGCATCACCTGAGGGACGACCCTGGAGAGGAGAGGGAGGTTAGAGATGAGAATGATGCTCTGATGGAAGGGTTAGGGTGGGAACTTTGGTCGCATCTCAATATAGTGTAGAGCTGCTTCCGAATCCTCGGCTTGTACCCATCACTTCATCTACACTAAGTATTTAATATAAGACGGGTGAAAGTACCGTGGCGTGTGTGTGTACCAGTACCTGTTGGTTGAGCACCATATGAACTCCATGTGGTTTAATATCAATAGTGTGTTCTCCCATGAACTCCAGTATATCCTCTATAGCAGCGGTGTAGGGTAGACCTCGCAGACGGACACAGTCCCGCGTGCTGCCAGTTGCCAGGTAGGGGGGCGTGGCCAAGACCGGCATGGGGACCATGGAAGAGGGCAGCGTGGAGATCAGAGGGGTGGACATGTAACGGTTCAGGACCTAAGAGGGCAGAGGTCAAAAGGTCAGACGACAAAGTCGGCACTGACTTCATTAGATTGCTGCGTTTCTCTGTGGTGTTGAGTCATGTTGACAGTCATTTACAAGAGGCTTGTAATAGTCAAACAAAACAACTCTGGTGTTATGACACGAGCACCATCCTCCAGCCAACTGACTCATGGGGACCACATTCTATGCTGTGTCACGTATAGTCCTTCAACTTTAGTCATGTCTTACGCTATAAAGACAATAGCCATTGCACAACAAATTAAAATAAGAGAACTGGTTAAATATGGAGAAAGAGGTTCATCTCCAGTAGTTCTCCTTTCTAAAGAAATGATCTCAAGTGACAGGCAGTGCCTAGAACACTGTAGGACCTCAACTGTACTTTCAAACGCTCTATGCATCTCTACCTCAGTGACTGTCTACTAGAATGTAACTGTTGCACCTTGGCTGCAGTACAAGGTAATAGCTTGATGCATCTCTGATAGTAGTTTAAGTAGTAAAGAAACCCCATAAGAGCCCCTAGATGCCATACCTGTTGGACCTCACCTGCAGTACTTATGAACAGCTCTACATTCTACTACACTGTACCTGTTGGACCTCAGCAGTGCGTCTGAACAGCTCAACCTCATAGTGACTGTCTACTACACCTATAAACAGTGACTGTGATGTGTTTTACCTGTTGGACCTCCGCTGCAGTGCTTCTGAACAGCTCAATGTATCTCTTGCCCAGGATCTGCTTGTGTTTCTTCAGGGCGTTCAGAGCGTACTCCTCACAGGAGAACAGGACGAAGGCGTCGCCTGTGGGCCGCCCGTCAGGGTACTTTACGAAGAGTAGGCCGTCGCTGGCGTCCGTCACGGGGCTGTCGGCCCCCAGGAAGGTCAACACATCCTGGGGAGAGGCGGTGAAGGGAAGACCCCTCATCCTGATGATCACCTGGTTCTCCTTGGACAGGAACTGGGCCACCTCGTTGGACGTGCCTACAGTCACACAGAGGGAGAGGAAACATAGTTAACTATAAGTGAGAAGTAAGACCTTTAGCTAATTACTTGGTCCCTTTAACATGCAAATTATTGTTGCTTATTGCCACTAATAAATAAAATGATAAAACGCATTACATCACTTTAAAATACAAGAGTAGACATTAAAACAAGAGCAGTGAGTCAGAGTCTAAGGCAAACAGTATCTGCTGAAAGTCCAATGTCTTGACAGATATTATATTATTGATCTCCAGTCTACTGGCTAGAGTCCACAGACAGACACTAGTCTCCCCCCTGCTCTCTCTCCTGTATCAGCTCTGCTCTGTCTATTCACGCCCCCTTTGTATGGCCCTGAGCTGGGCCTTTCACTGGCCGCCGGGAGGATGAGGTGAGACACTGTGGGCCAGGGGTAAAGTTACCTTCCTCCAACTAGCCTCTGAGGGGTGAGGGTGAGGCTCACAAAGCACCCTTCATTCCCCCAGGATAAGCCAGACAACCGGAGCGGTACAGGGCGGAAGAACGGGGAGAGTCCCTCTAGTCAAGGGAAGGGGGGAAAAAAGTCTGAAATCTGACCTCCAGCGATCTTGAGGAATTCCTCTCCTGTGGCTTTGTATACCTGTGAGGATGAGAGGAGACTTTTATCAACTCCAAATGGCCTTTCATCTGACCAATGCAACATGCATTGTGCTACAGTTGGAAAGCATGACTGTTTTTTCCTCTGAAACCGTATTGGCTGCATAGCTGATGCTGTAACGGTATTGGATCCATTAGTGATGCAACAGCATTAGTATGGCTGTGTTAGATGTAGGGGCTGCTGTGTTATACGGATGCTGACCTCAATGTATCTGCTGCCCATGTGGTGTTTGTGTCTCTCCAGGGCCAGATCTCTGTGCTCCTGGTCGATGAACCGAACCAGGGCTTCACCGTTCCTCCTGCCCTGGGCGTTCAGACAGAGGGCCACACCACCCCTAGAATTACACAGGGAGAGGTTGGAGGAAAGATCAGAACAATTTGACCCTCTATGGAGACGAAGCTGCATGTACAACTTCCTGTGGGTATTAGTCGCCAATTCTCAGTGGAACCATGGCTTAAATCACATGACGCACACACAGTCATGTTTTGGTAACATACTTGGCGATGTTGAGGCCCTTGAAGAAGCGGGAGATGTCCTGGTCAGAAGATTGCCATGGCAACCCCCTGGCTCTGATCACTGTCTCACTGTCCACTGGTTCAGTCTTACTGCTGCAGGGGACAAACCAGAGGGGCACAGTCAACATGGGGAACGGTGTTTAACGGTTACACACTAAACTCAATGCTGCATGAGACAGAGAGAAAGTAATGTTCAGAAACTCTTGAAGACAATGTAAATGGACTTGAATAGTACTTCTATATTGTTCAAAACCAAAGTGTTTCAGTAAGTTGTCTTCGTCAGAGAGAGACATGGTAAAAATGGGGACTTATGCAGTTTAACAGTCTACTTCACACTACTCTAACACGGCAACACACATGCCAGGGGTTGTCAGGGCAATGGGTATCAGACACCGTAGTGGGATTTGTGTGGTGCTATTGGATAGCCAGTTAAGTACTTAATGGAAAAGTTGGAGTGGTTTAATGACACGCTTGTGGTTTCCCTTGTTGCTGTAATCAATGCTATGAGCCTGGCTCTGAACATGGGAGGGACGGTTGGTTAGGCTTCAACTACAGTAAACACTAAACAGGTTTAGTATAGAGACGTGGCCACACAACCTCATGGTTGAGTGAGGTAACATTAAGTCGATGCACTGAGAATATACATACCATGCTCCCGATTCAAGCTTGTACTTCACAGCTTCAAAGCATGAGAATTTGTGATCTGCAAGAGATTCAAACACTAATTTACAATATGGATCAAACATTTACAATCAAAAGGACCATACTGATAAAAAATGACTTCACATTAGGCTTGACATTGGATCCGCCAACAGAAGCCAATCGACTTCACTTATATTCAGACTGAACAATACAACACATGTTGTTTTTAAGTGTTGCTCCACGCTGCCAAGTTGTTTCATGCTCAACAGGTTTGGCCTGCAACTTCAGCAGCATTCCTGTTAGCCACCTAGCGTAGAGAGATTGACAGGGCTGTGGGGTGGCCAGGTGGGACTGGCACAGACAGAGAGCAGGGGGAAATGCGATAGCAAAAGAGGAGAGAGATGTATAGACTTACTGTATGGCTCAGCCAGGATGTGCAGGGAGAGCTGGACCATACACCTCACCTCCTTCAGCCCCATCACCTGCTCTGACAGGGGAAGTTCTGGGATGCACACATCTACACACATGTAAGGATGTTTTAATCAGTCATTTATATAAGTAATAGGAACATCAAAAGTGTTGACTGAAATTACATTTCATCTGACTCCGACTTACATTCTAGGATAGAGGGCAGCGTTAGGTCCTGGACCTGTCCAGCATTGGGACAACATTTGTGAAACTCTTTCCTCACATCCACAAAGGAGTAGAAACACTCCGGCAGGACCAGGTTCTGACAGACACACAACAGGTAGGTCAGTCATTAGTCCATTCAACATTCACTGAATAGTAGCGTACTCTGTAGACAGACCTCATGAAAAGTAGGGATAATAGGAGTGATGCAATGAAGGATGGAGACAGGAAGAGGTGGCATAAAGAGGTGATGAGATAATGCGGGGGAAAATGACATGACGCCATCTACGGATGATTGTGTGGATAGCTAGCCTTCCTGTGCAGATTATGACGTTACTGCTCAACACAAGCACAGGAGACATACTGCTAACTGTGACCCAGGAATTACAACTTACACATGTAGCTAAAAGGTCAAATGTAAAGAACATATACAAACAAATACCAAAGACTCATTATCTTGACTGAATTATAGCATTGTGCCTACCTCACCTGAACAAAGTCCAAGAGACTGATATATATGGTATTGATAGATATATATACACACACACTACCGTTCAAAAGTTTGGGGTCACTTAGAAATGTCCTTGTTTTTGAAAGCACATTTTTTTGTCCATTAAAATAACAAATTGATCAGAAATACAGTGTAGACATTGCTAACGTTGTAAATGACTATTGTAGCTGGAAATGGCTGTTTCTCAAACTAGACACTAATGTACTTGTCCTCTTGCTCAGTTGTGCACCGGGGCCTCCCACTCTTTCTATTCTGGTTAGGGCCAGTTTGTGCTATTCTGTGAAGGGAGTAGTACACAGCGTTGTACCAGATCTTCAGTATATTCTTGTTCTGAGAAAGGAAGGCTATTCCATGCGAGAAATTGCCAAGAAACTGATGAGTTTCAGAAGAAATGACGGCCTTCAATGACGGCCTAGGAACGAGGCAGAACGACAGATTTTTAACCTTGTCAGCTCGGGGGATCCAATCTTGCAACCTTACAGTTAACTAGTCCAATGCTCTAACACCTGATTACATTGCACTCCACGAGGAGCCTGCCTGTTGGCGAATGCAGTAAGCTAAGGTAAGTTGCTAGCTAGCATTAAACTTATCTTATAAAAAAACAATCAATCAATGACTGTCATTGCTCCAATGTGTACTTAACCATAAACATCAATGCCTTTAATAACCATAAAAATCAATACACAAGTATATATTTACAAACCTGCATATTTAGCTAATAGAAATCCAGGTTAGCAGGCAATATTAACCAGGTGAAATTGTGTCATTTCTCTTGCGTTCATTGCATGCAGAGTCAGGGTATATGCAACAGTTTGGGCAGCCTGGCTCTTTGCGAACTAATTTGCCAGAATTTTACGTAATTATGACAACATTGAAGGTTGTGCAATGTAACAGGAATATTTAGACTCATGGATGCCACCCGTTAGATAAAATACGGAACGAAATAAACGTTTTGTTTTCGAGGTGATAGTTTCCGGATTAGTCAAAGGTATATGGTTTAGAGAGAAATAGTCGACGCGTTATAATTCCTGTAATAACTTGCGACAATTTGAAAGGGGTTCCTTCGTTATTTTACCGTTCATGTCTTCCATAGAGAATGTCTTGATCTACTTCAAATAAGGTCTGTGTTTCGTGCAGGCTTAAACCGCCTCGACATTTTGATACCCGTGTAAATCTCACTCGGATAAGGTAACGTTTGTCAACATATTTTCATAAATCCACTCTACAATTTTTTTTTATCTTCGCTTATATTTAGCCAATATTGATCAGAGTTACCTTGTCCTATGGATATCTACACAGTTATAAAATTGGCACGGTAATGTAAGCCTACACGAAACACAGACCTTATTTTAAGTGAATCTAAAATTATCCTATGCAATAAATGAAGGAACCGCTTTTCAGATTTTGCTAGGTGTCATGGGAATTATGACTCGCACTTTGGTTGTCAATTCTTACCATGCCCATTATTAAAATAGGATTTCCTGCATATAGAAATTAAGGTTTTTGTTTTCAACATTCATCACAGGTAACTTAAACTCTATTTTTATTCAAACAGTTGAGAGTATTTGTCTCCTAAGCAGACTCTTCAGTATCATTGTCACTTAAGAGCTGTGTGCGTGTATTTATGTATTATATTAAGTTAAAATAAGTGTTCATTGTTCATTCAGTATTGTTGCAATTGTCATTATTACAAAAATGTGTGTGTGTATGATATATATAAAAAATAAAAAATAAATAAACCGGCCGATTAATCGGTATCGGCTTTTTTTGTCCTCCAATAATCGCTATCGGAAAATCATAATCGGTCGACCTCTACTCTGTACACCTAAGAAGATATTCAATGTTTTAACATTTTAAATCAGCTGTTTCCAGCTACAAGTAATTTACAACATTAAGAATGTCTACACTGTATTTCTGATCAATTTTATGTTATTTTAATTAGACAAAAAAAAGGTGCTTTTCTTTCAAAAACAATGAAATTTAAGTGACCCCAAACTTTTGAACGGTAGTGTGCATGCATATATATATATAAAATTATTAGTGGAAATTCCGCTAACTAGGTCAATAAGGGCAATTATATTTTCTATCAAAATGGCTACATTTCCCCTAAATGGTAGGTTAGAAAATCAAGGGCCACTCAATACCTTCTTGGAGGCCTCAGGGTGAAGGGCCTGTCGTATGATGAGGGGCCCGTCGACACACAGTGTGTAGGAGCTTCTGCCCAGAGCCTTCAACTCCGCTGAGACGGACTGCTGGAACTGTAGGGAGAGAATGAAGAAAGATACAAGAGCAGAGTTATTGTGAGAACAGACAATGAGTCACACACACACACAAAACTAAAGTATGACTTTACTTTGTTGGTAATCGGCCAAGTAGCTCCCGATGGTCTTTTAGAGATTCAGTGTAAACCACTTGTGCCCAGTAGGCAAACATGGGAGTGCCAATGTCACCTCTGAAAAACCACAGAGTAACACAGTACTGATTAATTATGCTCTGCTGCAGAAAACTACTAACTAAAGGTTTTTATGCTTGGTTTGTTTTAAAATAATAGTGCTCAGGGAGTTCTCTCCCAGTGTTTCTAACCTTTAACACTGTAAATAAGCCAAGTCTTTAAGCCTACTGGTAGAAACAAGTTCCCTGAACAGGTAGGTTTGTGTTTTCTGGGGGAAGAACAGGTAGGGAGGTGTCCTGAGATTGACAAATGTGAATAGGTTTTTTCAGGTGTTTGCATAGCAAGGAAGCAGACAAGAGGGATTGTGGTGCTAATCAGCACCTGGAACAAGAAGGATTTCACTTAGCAGTTAGACCAACAGTCACAACCAGACAGGAAAGGTGAAAACAACCAAACCCAGCCAGAGAAACCAGCCGCTGCTTCGCTTCCTATAAAACACTGTTCGCCAATCACTAGCCCCTATAAACACTTACCAAGCCCCACAGCAGGGACTCCCAAATAGGTCTGTGTTTAGTAATAATCATCAAATTTAATGTGGCCCATTACTAGTGTTGTGTAAACTTTACTGGTGTCTTTTAACAGTTTTAACAGCTCACCATCACCTCAACCAACAAACTGACCTCTCCAATTTGCCAGTTAGTGCTTCCAATTGGATTTCTAGCTAGTCTGGTTTCCTTTGAGGATATAGTTTTGGTATCCTGTCTATTGGGGGAGAGTGGGGTAAGTTGAGCCACCCTTGTTTCTAGGAAACCATACACAAAATGTATCATCTGACCAAATATTGAGGAAGAGGTCATCATTTTATGTAGTCTGAAGGAAGAAACCACATGGAAAAAGTGGTAAGCAAGTTATGTCCAAAAAATATATTTTTTCAAATTAATGTATTGTGTTAAGAGGTTTCATTATGCATGCGTCTAAACCACAGTAGGTCATTTTAAGATTGTTCTATACATCAGTTGGGGTTTCTATAAGCTTCAATATAAGGTCCTAAACCCAGCACGGAAGCCTCTATAACAAATTTGGTTGAGTGTGGTGTACCGCTTAGGCCATTATTGTTTTCACTAATGATATTCCAGTGACCTTTACTAAAGCATGTGTGTCTATGTACACTGACGACGCAACAGTATATACGTCGGCTGCGACAGTAAAATAAATGACACCCTTAACAGAGAGCTCCAGTCTATGAGCTCAAGTGTTTGTTAGGTGTTAAGCCTGTGTTAAAAGACAAAAAAGCTATTTTGATTGTGTTGAAGAAATAAAGATGGGCATGGTTTAAAAACGTAGCGGTAATAATTCATTCAGTACAAAAATGTGTAGGTGACTTAAATTGAGCCACGGAACAGGGTATGTTAAGTTGTGCCAAGGAACCACTTTTTAGACAAGTTGTGTTCAAAACTAATGTTTTTATGAATTCTGATACACAATATCCTGAAATATATGTAGAGATCTTTGTTAGAAAGAAAACTAGATTTCCCTTGACAGACTGATACTGAAAGTAAGAATTGGCTCAATTTAACCCACATCAAGTAGGCAACACCTCTCTCAAATACTCTTTCCATTTCTAATAAACTATTCACCAATTCGTGGTTTGTTTAGCTACTACTTATCATGTTATCTGTCCAGAAGATCTACTGGTCGTTAGTGACTAATTGTCAGTCAGTGAGGCTAATTTCACATGGCCACATACGACATCCAGCCTCCAGACAGTAGGAGTGTGTGGTGCATGTTAGAGCATTCTCCACACAGAGAGCCAGGAGATATATACATGACCTCTCAACAGCTGGCGACTCAACTACCCGAGAGAGGAGCCATGGGTGCTGTTCAGTAGGGCACACCGTAGGAAAATGATTTGCAACGGAAAGCTTAAATCAGTGTCCCTATTGGTCAAGTTCAAGCGGTACCTCCCGGTTTCAAAATGTCTTCGCCCTACTAAACATGACCCCCGCCTGGCTCTCACTAATCTACACGAGGAGATTTATTTAACTAGGCAAGTCAGTTAAGAACAAATTCTTTTTTTATTTACAATGGCGGCCTACCCCGGACAACGCTGGGTCAATTATGCGCCGCCCTATGGGACTGCCAATCATGGCCGAATGTGATACAGCCTGGATTCGAACCAGGGACTGTAGTGACACCTCTTGCACTGAGATGGAGTGACTTAGACTGCTGCGCCACTCGGGAGTTCAACTTGAGGGAAATAATTATGTTAATGAGTGGCTCTTATTTCAACACACTTGCCGTTACCCACAAGCACCATCACACTGGACAAAACACTAGGCACCCTATACCATCATATGCATTGTATTGAGACTACAAAAGCTACAAAAACCCTTCATTGCATCTATTGTCTACAGCTATCCTGAACCCATCACACCCTAAAAGGGATGAGATGTTTGAGTCCTCGTGGTGACCGGGACCAGGATGCTGGGTTATTGTTGGACAGGTCTGTCTTGCCACGTGGAGCTGTGGGATCCTATGCCACTTCAGGGCCTGGTACGCTACATTTCACCATAGTGTGATAACATCTGGGTTAGGGAAGGACTGATATACACAGGAAGCTCATTGGCTGAGGTGGGCCAGTCAGATAGGCCCCTAAGACTACTGATTGGCTTTCTCTGAAAAAAACTGGCTGCCAATGATCCAGAGGTCAATGAGTCATCATCTGGGAGCCATGACAGATGACACACAGCGTATGTCATAGGGGTATCAACAGATACTGTAATGTATCTGGTAACATCTATGGTATAGAACCCAGTCATTTAAGTAGTCCCATAGATAATAGGACAAATATTAGTCAAGGAAAGTCTCGACTGACACAGTTGAGTATGTGACAAAGAGAGGAACAGACCAAACAGGTTGTGGCGCTGTGGAATTCTAAATTATTCCTCTGTTTCGGTGGGTAGAGCATCATTCTCAGAAGCCATCGGATATTAAACATTCTTCTGTCACCTCAGACACTGACATAAAAAAATATACACTGCTCAAAAAAATAAAGGGAACACTAAAATAACACATCCTAGATCTGAATGAATGAAATATTCTTATTAAATACTTTTTTCTTTACATAGTTGAATGTGCTGACAACAAAATCACACAAAAATTATCAATGGAAATCAAATTTATCAACCCATGGAGGTCTGGATTTGGAGTCACACTCAAAATTAAATTGGAAAACCACACTACAGGCTGATCCAACTTTGATGTAATGTCCTTAAAACAAGTCAAAATGAGGCTCAGTAGTGTGTGTGGCCTCCACGTGCCTGTATGACCTCCCTACAACGCCTGGGCATGCTCCTGATGAGGTGGCGGATGGTCTCCTGAGGGATCTCCTCCCAGACCTTGACTAAAGCATCCGCCAACTCCTGGACAGTCTGTGGTGCAACGTGGCTTTGGTGGATGGAGCGAGACATGATGTCCCAGATGTGCTCAATTGGATTCAGGTCTGGGGAACGGGCGGGCCAGTCCATAGCATCAATGCCTTCCTCTTGCAGGAACTGCTGACACACTCCAGCCACATGAGGTCTAGCATTGTCTTGCATTAGGAGGAACCCAGGGCCAACCGCACCAGCATATGGTCTCACAAGGGGTCTGAGGATCTCATCTCGGTACCTAATGGCAGTCAGGCTACCTCTGGCGAGCACATGGAGGGCTGTGCGGCCCCCCAAAGAAATGCCACCCCACACCATGACTGACCCACCGCCAAACCGGTCGTGCTGGAGGATGTTGCAGGCAGCAGAACGTTCTCCACGGCGTCTCCAGACTCTGTCACGTGCTCAGTGTGAACCTGCTTTCATCTGTGAAGAGCACAGGGCGCCAGTGGCGAATTTGCCAATCTTGGTGTTCTCTGGCAAATGCCAAACGTCCTGCACGGTGTTGGGCTGTAAGCACAACCCCCACCTGTGGACGTCGGGCCCTCATACCACCCTCATATTTCTGACCGTTTGAGCAGACACATGCACATTTGTGGCCTGCTGGAGGTCATTTTGCAGGGCTCCGGCAGTGCTCCTCCTGCTCCTCCTTGCACAAAGGCGGAGGTAGCGGTCCTGCTGCTGGGTTGTTGCCCTCCTACGGCCTCCTCCACATCTCCTGATGTACTGGCCTGTCTCCTGGTAGCGCCTCCATGCTCTAGACACTACGCTGACAGACACAGCAAACCTTCTTGCCACAGCTCGCATTGATGTGCCATCCTGGATGAGCTGCACTACCTGAGCCACTTGTGTGGGTTGTAGACTCCGTCTCATGCTACCACTAGAGTGAAAGCACCGCCAGCATTCAAAAGTGACCAAAACATCAGCCAGGAAGCATAGGAACTGAGAAGTGGTCTGTGGTCACCACCTGCAGAACCACTCCTTTATTGGGGGTGTCTTGCTAATTGCCTATAATTTCCACCTGTTGTCTATTCCATTTGCACAACAGCATGTGAAATTTATTGTCAATCAGTGTTGCTTCCTAAGTGGACAGTTTGATTTCACAGAAGTGTGATTGACTTGGAGTTACATTGTGTTGTTTAAGTGTTCCCTTTATTTTTTTGAGCAGTGTATATCAAATTTGTTAAGTTACCAAGAACCCTCTCCACACACACGTACAAGCAGGAACAGACCAGGATGTGAAGGTAGTTGTGTTCAGCCTAATGCATGGTGGGTGAGGTGTGGTGTTTGTTAGCTCACGGCTGTTTTCACATCTATGCAGCCTCACCTTGCACAACCAGCAGCAGGATTAGGAATTGAAACAAATGGTTTCAAGGAACTAAGCGACACACCCTTTACTATATCTTCTCTGCCAAACCAGCATACTATTAGAGCAAACATGTCCAACAGGACAGGCCTAACAAAGGAAACAGGTATTGATAAATATACCAACACTAGCAGCAAGGCTGTCAGAATAGGAAATGTCAACATGCAACAAATGAGAACGTGCATAGACAGTCACTGTAATATACCTGACCAGCCAAACCATTCATTGATTACCATTGGTTTCATTTTCCCCATTGGGAGGGTGGGTGGTTCTCTGCTGCACTGTGCCATGGGTGAGTATGAGGTAGGAGTTTACTCGTGAACCTGGCCCCATCTGTGTTTGCTCTGTGGTATAAGCTATAGCTAGTGTGTTTGCATGGTGTTGAGGCTGGACCCATGGAGAGGAGTAGAGCAGGGGTGGTGATGAGGCTCACGATAAGGGAGTAGAGAGTACCAGGCAGTACTCATGGCTAGGCCTGTTACAGTCACACCACTGTCCCAAACTTTAGTCATTTTATGACTGGACTGTGGAGATTAGATGTTTACAATCCTGGCTCTGTACAGGATCCTCTGGCTTGTTCTCTACAAGGCACAATGCTGTTGGAGAGCGGGAAGGGAGTAGACCGAGGGAGTGTTTTATTGCCGCTGGCACTTTATCTTTCATTATCTGCTTCTGCTGTGCACCTGCCCCAGTGCCTTCACAACCTGGAACAGGGTGACGCTGCCCCACCTACGAGAGAGACTTAGCAGCACAGAGAGCTGACAAGCTTTGGTTCGGGGTCCCTGGAACAGAGCAAGTCCGAGCCTGTGTACTATCACTGATCTGAGGCTCTTCACACTCAATACTGGCCCCAATAAGCGAGAGCCTAAGACTGACTGGGGTTCAATGAGTCCAAACCCCAGATGTCTTCCAGACAAACCCATTGATCTGAGAACAGTTAGAGAAACTACAACAGGATTCTGACTTTTTATTTTTATAAACTCAATCTTAGGGAGAGAAACTTGTTGATATGCTGAATGGAAGGCAGGCTACAAGCCCACAAGGAACAGTAGGTATTTAAAGCCCCCCCACCCCCAATGGAAAGGGTGCAGCCTAGTTCTAATCTCTATTGCCATTTTTCTCAGACTGAATAAATCTTTCACCAAAGAAAACAAATCTGCGTCCTTGGCTTGGCTACTCTGGCCTTATGACATTGACAGGTCCACTGAGATATGGTCTCTGCTAGGTTACTTAGCTATTCCTACCTACAACACCAATGGCAGTCTCTCCTATGACTCACATTAGCTGAATGTCTCCATTCCTCCACTGACTGCCTTGCTTAAATCAATAGAGACAAATAAATAAACCAAACCTGACCAATGGCAAGAGAAAGTGACATAGCAGACAGAGGTAAGCCAGTAAAAAATGGATTGTTCTGGTTAATCTTTAAAGGGTCCACAGACTCACAAAACAAATGAATTGGGACGGCTTGCTGGTATAGAAACACACACTAGAGATGACTTCAGCAATCAGAAATCAGCAGTGAGAGAGCATCTTGCGGTATGGATCTACTCTAAATCTATATTGTGTCACAACAGCAAGAGCACTGTCAAACTCAGGGGCCTTATTGCAAAACGTTGTTGTTGAGGAAGGACTGGTCACTTCAACAAACCTGCTTGTTGCATAGGAGAGGACCACAGCATTGAGTCAGGCAGCGGCTCTAATCATAACCCTAAATCACAAGGAGAGCCTGGTAATATGGGGTTTTCAATTATTGAAATACCGCTGGGGGCAGGGATGGGATTTGGTGTAACTACCTACCTACAGAGTGCATAAAAATACTCTCAACATTGCAGGCAGACAGAGCGGTTGAGAAACACGTTTGGCAACATAAGCCCTTCTTTTGTCAAAACATACCAGGGGAGGTGGAACCTGAAAACACTTACATCCTGGTCATCATAAACAGGAACAGACTGCCTTATCTCACAACTACCTGGCCTGAGAAAACAGGTGCTGGGCTATGGCCAGGGGTCTCTGTCACTCCCCCACTTTCTCTCTCTCCGTCCTCTCTACCCAGGACGGGTATTTCTTTGCATTCCCAGGTAAACATTCAGTCATCCAGATGTCCCAGACTGATGCGAGCTGCTGACAAGACTAGACCTGCTTGCCTCCCCATCCCTACCTCAACCCCACGGCAGTCACTGCTTAGCCAAGCAAGCCTACTCAAACCAGCAACTACACTGAGCCGGTCCCAAATGACACCCTATTCTAATAGGGCTCTGGTCAAAAGTAGTGCACTATAGGGAACAGGGTACCATTTTGGATGCACCTACTCACGGCCTGTCAAAGAGTTTAATAGGCCAAACAGCAGCCAAACCAAGTAGAATCATTTGTAAAGGTCAGATACCTTTCAGGGGTTTCCATTTGTTGAGAAATCGACACACCTTGACATTTACCTAAAGCTTCATCATCAAGCTTGTTATGTTCTGTTATCTCCCTCCAGGTGGTTGGCGACAAAGACCATTTGAATGCTGTCAGTCTTATCATGCATGGCTGTTTTTGCAAGTTAAAGTTCAGCCATTATCATATTAGAGATTCAATGCTTTGTTCAGCATCTTAAGCTTTTCTTTGGAGTCAGTTTTAAAATATTTAAGTCTGAGAATGCAGGAAAGCAAAGGACAAGACTCCAGATTTGAGTCTTAAATGTTTTAGGGCCTGAACAGGAATCTTCACCAGTAGCCTAATCAGTCTCACCTGTTGCAGAACTTTGTCCAGAGGTTCAGCCTTGTAGAGTTCGTCCACAGACAGTCCAGTCTCCTCTTTACTCTGGTCTGTCAACTCCAAAGAGTCGGGCTTCACAAGACGTCTCTGAAGTTTCCCAACCTGTGACCGGAATCGGTGTTTCACCACGGCATGTGCCACCCATTTTAGTTATAAACTACAAAGTACAGTTTGGTGAAAACGCAACTAATTTCCAAAGTCAGCACTAAACATGACAGGCCAATTTTATAAACTCAGACCATCAAACAAGCAGTTAATTGTCAAACAAAGCAGTTAATTGTCAAAGCACAGTTGCCAATGTCCAGGCGTTGACATATAACCAAAGGTATGCTATCTTTCATCCTATATTTAAAGCATTTCACTTAAGTTAAATCTGACAGATGTAGACTACACACCCATGAGCCTTTTGTTTGGATTAGTTGAGGCCCATGCGCACTTTTAAAACTGTGACCCACAAATAATTACAGAACGCGTACCTTTGTTGATTAATATGTCAGCTGTCAAGTTAAAACATGAATCCACAACTTAGACACAAAACACTAAAAAAGTCAAGAAGAAACCTTTACAACGGGTGAGAAAGTCCGTACCTTTTTCTCATGTAGATCCACAATTTGCCACACCAAGAGAATTATTTCCCTCTCATCCGAACCCAGTTTACCCCCATTTGCACCAGCTGTTGCCCCAAAGAACACCACCAGAGTATCACTGTGCGAAGCCATCAGGGACCACAAGGGTAAAAACTACAATTAAAAGCAAAGATGAAATAAAAATAACACGAGGTCCACCTTTCCAGTGATAAGAGAAGCAAACAAAAGGTCTGGAAATTCAATTGAAGTCAAGTAAACGAATAGGGGGAAAGAAAGATTACTTTCAAGAGGACACGAAAGAGATTTCGACCAAAGACTCTACCTGATCAAGAACTTGAGCGTGTTCTATCCAGAGATACTGGTTTAACTGGTAAAGAAAATTGGAAAAAAATCCCTGTTTTCTTTCACGCTAACTCCATGACAAGCCCAGAAAAAAAATGTAGCCTCGCTATTTTCTGAGTTACCTGTGTATGATTCAGCCGCTTACTTTCTGTCAAGCTCCCAGGGGAGTTGGCCTATTGGCCGTTTGGCAAAGGTGAGGGCGGGACATAGCGCACCAATACCTATGTAACCTAACCTGATTGGTTTAGCATGTTTGGCGGAAGTAGTAGCAAATAAGAATCCGGCTGTTCACACACCTTTGAAGTAGCACAGCACCTAACGCCTCGATCACACCGACAGTGTCCTTGCGATTTGGCATTCCAGAAGTAAGACTACATTCAAATCAAAATCAAATCAAACGTTATTTGTCACATGCTTGGCAAACAACAGCTGTAGACTAACAGTGAAATGCTTACTTACATGCCCTTCCCAACAATGTAGAGAAAAACGGAAAAATAATAACAGGAGGAATACATAAACAATGAGTAATGATAACTTGTCTATCTATATACATGGGGTACCAGTTCCAAGTCGATGTGCAGGGGCACGAGGTAATTGAGATAGATATGTGCTTATAGGCGGGGATAAAGTGACTAGAAAAATATAATAAACAATAGCAGCAGCATATGTGATGAGTCAAATGCAGTCTCTCAAAGGGGGTCAATGCAGATAGTCTGGGTAGTTATTTGGTTAACTATTTAGCAGTCTTATGGCATTGGGGTAGAAGCTGTTCAGGGTCCTATTGGTTCCAGACTTGGTGCATCAGTACCACTTGCAGTAGGGTAGATGAGAGAACACTGTGTTTGCCTTGCAGCATTGCTTTGCACAGGCAGTTGCAATGCATTCTGTGTGGTGCATAGGTTGGATATATCCAAGGTATGCATCAAATTGTATGTGTAGACTTAACAGAAATAGTAGCAAAATTGCAATGTTTAACTTTTGTTGAACACATATCCAGTAAAAATGTTGGATTACATAATGATCAAGTTTGACGCCAGAATTTATTACCCAATGATGGCGTCTGTCCATGTTTTTCAAAGAATATAGGAATTTTAGCTTCTCTTGTGCCAAGTTTGAAAGTGAAACTGTTGCACCACCTAATACAGAAAATACATGTATGTCCCTGGCTGGTAATGACTAACCATCGCCAGGTTTGTCAAGCTCCTATTTATTTGCTATAGAATCAAATAACATTGTATTTGTCACATGCGCCAAATACAACAGGTGTAGACTTTACTGTGAAATCCTTACTTACGAGCTCTTTACCAACAATGCAGAGTTAAAAAGTAAGACAAATAAGCTAATTTTAAGGAAATAGTAGCAAGATAAAATAGCAAAATAATGAGACTGAATACAAGGAGTACCGGTACCGAGTCAATGTGCAAGGTAGTTGGTACAAGGTAGTTGAGGTAATATGTACAGTTGAAGTCGGAAGTTTACATACACCTTAGCCAAATACATTTAAACTCAGTTTTTCACAATTCCTGACATTTAATCCTAGTAAAAATTCCCTGTTTTGGTCAGTTAGGATCACAACTTTATTTTAAGAATGTGAAATGTCAGAATAATAGTAGAGAGAATTATTTCTTTCAGCTTTTATTTCTTTCATCACATTCCCAGTGGGTCAGAAGTTTACATACACTCAATTAGTATTTGGTAGCATTGGCTTTAAATTGTTTAACTTGGGTCAAACATTCCAGGTAGCCTTCAACAAGCTTCCCACAATAAGTTGGGGGAATTTTGGCCCATTCCTCCTGACAGAGCTGGTGTAACTGAGTCAGGTTTGTAGGCATCCTTGCTCGCACACACTTTTTCAGTTCTGCCCACACATTTTCTATGGGATTGAGGTCAGGACTTGGTGATGGCCACTCCAATACCTTGACTTTGTTGTCCTTAAGCCATTTTGCCACAACTTTGGAAGTATGCTTGGGGTCATTGTCCATTTGGAAGACCCATTTGCGACCAAGCTTTAACTTTCTGACTGACGTCTTGAGATGTTCCTTCAATATATCCACAGAATTTTCCTTCCACATGATGCCATCTATTTTGTGAAGTGCACCAGTACCTCCTGCAGCAAAGCACCCCCACAACATGATGCTGCCATCTCTGTGCTTCACGGTTGGGATGGTGTTCTTTGGCTTGCAAGCCTCCCCCTTTTTCCTCCAAACATAACCATGGTCATTATGGCCAAACAGTTCTATTTTTCTTTCATCAGACCTGAGGACATTTTCTCAAAAAGTACGACCTTTGTCCCCATGTGCAGTTGCAAACCGTAGTCTGGCTTTTTTATGGCGGTTTTGGAGCAGTGGCTTCTTCCTTGCTGAGTAGCCTTTCAGGTTATGTCGATGTAGGACTCGTTTTACTGTGAATATAGATACTTTTGTACCCGTTTCCTCCAGCATCTTCACAAGGTCCTTTGCATTTGTTCTGGGATTAATTTTCACTTTTCGCACCAAAGTACGTTCATCTCTAGGAGACAGAATGCGTCTCCTTCCTGAGCGGTATGACAGCTGCGTGGTCCCATGGTGTTTATACTTGCGTACTATTGTTTGTACAGATGAATGTGGTACCTTCAGGCGTTTGGAAATTGCTCCCAAGGATGAACCAGACTTGTGGAGATCAACAATTTTTTTTTTGATGTCTTGGCTGATTTCTTTTGAGTTTCCCATGATGTCAAGCAAAGAGTTTGAAAGTAGGCCTTGAAATACATCCTCAGGTACACCTCCAATTGACTCCAATGATGTCAATTAGCCTATCAGAAGCTTCTAAAGCCATGACACCATTTTCCTGAATTTTCCAAGCTGTTTAAAGGCACTTCTGACCCACTGGAATTGTGATTAAATAAATTAAATAATCTGTCTGTAAACAATTGTTGGGAGAAAATACTTGTGTCATGCACAAAGTAGATGTCCTAACCGACTTGCCAAAACTATAGTTTGTTAACAAGAAATTTGTGGTGGTTGAAAAATTAGTTTTAATGACTCCAACCTAAGTGTATGTAAACTTCCGACTTCAACTGTACATGTAGGTAGGGGTAAAAGTGACTAGGCAATCAGGATAGATAATAAACAGAGTAACAGCAGCGTGTGTGTGTGTGTGTGTGTGTGTGTGTGTGTGTGTGTGTGTGTGTGTGTGTGTGTGTGTGTGTGTGTGTGTGTGTGTGTGTGTGTGTGTGTGTGTGTGTGTGTGTGTGTGTGTGTGTGTGTGTGTGTGTCTGTGTGTGTGTGTGTGTGTGTGTCTGTGCATGTTGTCGTATGTAGTCTATGTGTGTTGGTGTGTCAGTGTAGTATGTGTAACTGTGTGGGTAGAGTCCAGTGAGTGTGCACAGAGCCAGTGCAAATAAAAAGGGTGTCAATGCAAATAGTTAGGGTAGCCATTTGATTAACTGTTCAACAGTCTTATGGCTTGGGGGTCGAAGCTGTTCATAGAAACTGGTTGTGTGAGTGACAGCACACCTGTGTGGAAGGACATAAAATAACTCAACGGTAAGTCTTGGGAAAATGTCTCATAAAATGCATTATATTTCCTAAGGCTTATACATACAACATACCGTATGAGGTGTTGCATGCATTATTTTTCCTAAAAATAGTAAAGTAAAGTACAGTTACCTCAAAAAACGACTTAAGTAGTACTTTCAAGTATTTTTTACTTAAGTACTTTACACCACTGCAACATACAGTATGATGTGTTGCATGCATTATTTTTCCTAAGGCCTAGACATACCTCATAGCTAGGCTACAAGAAAAAAAACTTCTGTACATTCCTACAGGTACTTGTCCAGGCACATGACACACGTCTGATGCCTCTCGGGAGCCCTGTGAATTGTTAATACATGGCCTGGTTCCCAGGATGGTGTGTTTTTTTGCTCTCTTGGCCCATTCCTTCTGTACTTTAGGTAACTATGGGCTGTAGACAATACAAAGGAAAGGACTTTTGTCTCATCATCTCTTTTCACCCGATTATTTCCCCAAGCCTCAGGAGTGGTGGATCCCTTCACATTGAAATTCTTCTGGTGAAGGTATTTCTCTCTCTCTCTCTCTCTCTCTCTCTCTCTCTCTCTCTCTCTCTCTCTCTCTCTCTCTCTCTCTCTCTCTCTCTCTCTCTCTCTCTCTCAGCCTCCCTCCCACTGAGTGTATGAAACTCAGATGGAAGCTTTTAGGCCCTGCTGTGTCAGAGAAAGTGTGTTTAAGACATTATATGGTTGGTGGTTTCCTATATTACAGGGACTGTGATGTATGATGGGACTGTGATGTATGATGTCTCATAAAATGCATTATATTTCCTAAGGCCTATACATACAACATACCAGTGGTGGATGATGGGACTGTGATGTATGATGGGACTGTGATGTATGATGGGTCTGTGATGTATGATGGGACTGTGATGTATGATGGGACTGTGATGTATGATGGGACTGTGATGTATGATGGGACTGTGATGTATGATGGGACTGTGATGTATGATGGGACTGTGATGTATGATGGGACTGTGATGTATGATGGGTCTGTGATGCATGATGGGACTGGAATGTATGATGGGACTGTGATGCATGATGGGACTGGGATGTATGATGGGACTGTGATGTATGATGGGACTGTGATGTATGATGGGACTGTGATGTATGATGGGACTGTGATGTATGATGGGACTGTGATGTATGATGGGACTGTGATGTATGATGGGACTGGCATGTATGATGGGACTGTGATGTATGATGGGACTGTGATGTATGATGGGACTGTGATGTATGATGGGACTGTGATGTATGATGGGACTGTGATGCATGATGGGACTGTGATGTATGATGGGACTGTGATGTATGATGGGACTGTGATGTATGATGGGACTGTGATGTATGATGGGACTGTGATGTATGATGGGACTGTGATGTATGATGGGACTGTGATGTATGATGGGGCTGTGATGCATGATGGGACTGTGATGTATGATGGGACTGTGATGTATGATGGGACTGTGATGTATGATGGGACTGTGATGCATGATGGGACTGTGATGTATGATGGGACTGTCATGTATGATGGGACTGTCATGTATGATGGGACTGTGATGTATGATGGGACTGTCATGTATGATGGGACTGTCATGTATGATGGGACTGTGATGTATGATGGGACTGTGATGCATGATGGGACTGTGATGTATGATGGGACTGTGATGTATGATAGGACTGTGATGTATGATGGGACTGTGATGTATGATGGGACTGTGATGTATGATGGGACTGTGATGTATGATGGGACTGTGATGTATGATGGGACTGGCATGTATTTCCCACGTGTTTTTATCTACACATAAAGGGAATTGCCGTAAGGTAGTCGGTCTCCATGTTTTGTGTTTCCTTCAGTGAGTGTTAATGGTGAGAAACTTCAATTCTGAATGAACTTGTCCTTTCTCTCAAGACTAGAGAGACAATCCTACTCTGGCAAGCTGTGACCAATGGTTTACATGTGTTTGACACCCTGCTAACTTTTTCTCACGCACTGACGGTTGTTTCCTCATTTTGCACCGCACGTTCAGAACTTGGCAGAGTCCTTTTGCTGATGGGCTCTGCACACATAACTCACATCACACCATTTACCCACTGTGATTTTCCATAATTACATTGTCACACCAATAACTGTGACTCACAGAAAGTCAAAGAGGAGATGATAATCAGTGTCAAACCTGTTACATCTAATTTTCAGTGTGCAGTTGAGTGTAGCCTATTACACTCCATGCAAGCAACATCAGTGAAGCAAGACAACCGAAAGGTTGCAAGTTCAAATCACCGAGCTGACAAGGTTCAAATCTGTCGTTCTGCCCCTGAACAGTCAGTTAACCCACTAGGCTGTCATTGAAAATAAGAATTTGTTCTTAACTGTATTGCCTAGTAAAATATATATTTTTTAAATTTAGTCAGCAACCCCAGGCCCCAGAGCAGTGATGAAGACCAGAAGTGAAACTATGAACTCCACAGGAGCCACAGGCTCATCCTCACATAGACTGACCAGGCTGGCTGAAACATTCACATTGATTGGTTAGGCTTAGGTTCAGACAAGACAGAAGCACCTGCTGGAGCAGCAGCCAGCACCACCACCCACAGCTGTGATTACTGGAGACAGTGTCACAGTGTAATTTTTCACAAATATACAGAGGGTAAAGGAGATTACCTTACATTAATATTGTACACACTACAGGAGCAGGTGAAAAACAATTTAGGCAGTGTTGTCCTGTAATTGGGTTGTGTTGACACAAGCTGCCCTGCCCAGCCCTGGAGAGGTCTCCTGCAGTAAGTCTTCCATTCAGTGTGTGTGTGTGTGTGTGTGTGCATGTGTGTGTATGTGCATGTGTGTGTGTGTGCGTGTGTGCATGTGTGTGTGTACGTGTGTGTACGTGTGTCTGAGTGACAGCATGACACATTGAATAGAGCCAAGCTTACTGGAGCAGGACTCCCAGCCAAACGCTGTGTGACTCAGTCCTTCAGAAGAATACATGTGGAGACACTGTGGAGACTCTTGACGATCAACACAGATATAAAGCTAATCACATCTTACCTAATATATAGTGAAATTACACCTTAGCGTACATCTTTTAGGCGGGTTAATTTACAGTTGATTTAAAAGTTATATAGAAACTGTGCTATTAAATGGAGAGAGAGGGCAATGACTTGTGAATGTGTCAGAATTCCACAGTCATTGGAAAATAGGTACACTGCCACCTATTGGACTATAAGGACTGATGGATCATCATTTACAATCAATAGTATGATATTGGTGAAAATAAAATGTATCCTATTTGAATAAAATGTTTAACTAGATTTAGCCGACATAGGAAACCCTCTAGCCCAACAAAAACAATGTGGTTTCTCTCCAATATGACTGTGCCAAAGAGTAGTACACAATTCCTCATTTCGTCAATGGTCAATGGTCAAAGGGGACACAAGGCAGATTTTCATGTTGCAATCTCCGTAGATGAGAGGGAAGTTGAAAGCATGACTCGTGCTGTCGCAGAACAGATGTTTCGTGTAGACCGGAAACAACAGAACTAGCAGATTTATACTTTCTGACTGAATTTTTTGTTGTTGTAACACTTATAATTAAGCAATAAGGCACAAGGAGGTGTGGTATATGGCGAATATACCACGGCTAAGGGCTGTTCTTAAGCACGACGCTTTGCGGAGTGCCTGAACATAGCCCTTACCGTGGTATATTGGCCATATATCACAAACCCCCGAGGTGCCGTATTGTTATTATAAACTGGTTTCCAACGTAATTAGAGCAGTAAAAATAGATGTTTTGTCATACCCGTGGTATACGATCTGATATACCATGGCTGTCAGCCAATCAGCAATCAGGGCTTGAACCACCCAGTTTATAATGGTCTTTGAAACACTTTCAACACATTTTTTTAAGTGATATTTAAAAAAAATAAGTATTATTTTATTTAATAAAAGCATAAAGGGCTCCCGGGTGGTGCAGCGGTCTAAGGCACTGCATCTCAGTGCAAGAGGTGTCACTACAGTCCCTGGTTCGAATCCAGGCTGTATCACATCCGGCCGTAATTGGGAGTCCCATAGGGCGGCGCACAATTGGCCCAGCGTCATGTAAATAAGAATTTGTTCTTAACTGACTTACCTAGTTAAATAAAGGTTAAATAAAACATATAAATAAGTATGGCATGGGGTACATACACATGTTCATTGACTTCAACTATAACAATGAAATGATCAGTATGAAAACAGTTGGAAAGCTCAGTATGACAGGAAGAGGCTGATATCTGTGGTTGCCATTATCATGAAGGCTAAAGCTGTGGGTGAAATATATTCTATCCAGATCAGGAGGGTCTAAAATAAATGTAGTGAGGCAAGGCCTCAAGATAAGCAGCTGAATACATACAGTACACTCAGTCATTATACTCATATCATATAGCTTCAGACAAACATATAAAGTGACACTATGTTCTTTTTTCTATGAAGCTCTTTTTTCTGTGGCACATGGAATATAAAAACATTTGAGCATGAAATTAGCATTATACCACAACTGAAAAATGTGTCTAACACATTGGGGCCTACATAGAAAAATGTGTATATGTTAAAAAGTATTTCAAATGTTAATTCAAATTCACTACAGGTAAAATTATATACAGAACCTATTTTAATGTTTTTATATGCATTATGTTTGACATAAACATTACTAACAATTGCTTTTCTACATTTTAAGTTAATTAACATATAGAAACAATGTGACAAATCAAACTTTGTAATTTACACACAAAAATCTTTATCAAAAACATATGAAAAACATCGTTTTCAATCTCAGGAAGAAACATTTTCACATATATTTAGAAGTACATCCATTTGTTCCTTAGGCTCTGTGACACACTGTGAGCTGTGGCTCTGTTTCTGAGAGATGCTTGGTCTCTTGGTCACAAAGGACAGTTCTTTAGTCCCCTCTCCGGGAGCTGTGCTTGAGATGTGCCGGAACAATTTCTGAATGCCTGTCTCCCTCAGGGAACTCCGGAACATACGCGCCACAAACACATAGAGCAAAGGGTTGACCGAACTACTGATGAACACGAGCGCTCCAGCGATGAAAGTCATGGTGGTTCTGACGCTCTCTATACGTGCTGCGGCCTCGCGGTGGGACCCCTTGATGGTGAGGATGACGAGGGAGAGCACGTTGCCGACGTGGTGAGGGGTCCAGCATAATGCGAACACCACTACCATGCTTGCAATCAACCCCATGGACTTACGCTTGGACTTAAAGGTCATCTGTGCGATGCGGCTGTAGAGACAGCTGTAGCAGACGACAAGAATGCAAAAGGGGACAGCAAAGCCCACCAGCGTCTCCAGTAGAACACACACTGCCTCCTGGCTGTCTGAGGTGTAGTCCCTGTACAGGCAATGCTCCTCCCCAGGGTCCCCCTCCACCACCTGGGTGGGAAAGACCGGGGTGCTGAATAGGAACGCAGCAGCCCACAGAACAATAAGAACTTTATTCAAGGCCTTCTTCCTCTTCCAGCCGGCTGAGGCAAAGGGGTGTCGCACAGCGACAAAGCGCTCGACGCTCATGAGGGTGATGAGGAAGACGCTGCTGTACATGCAGGTGTTGATGACGTACACCATGGCCTTACAGAATGCCTCCCCGAACACCCAGGAGCGGGCCAGGGAGTAGATCCACAGGGGCAGGGTGATGAGCACCAGCAGGTCTGCAGCAGCCAGCTGGAGGATGAGCACCACGGTGTGGGAGCGCTGCTGGACGTGCCTCAGGATGGTCCAGATCACCAGCAGGTTCCCCGGGACCCCCACCAGGAACGACAGGCCCAGGATCACACAGGCCACCACTGTCCCGCCAGCAAACTCATCAGGAGCCATGGTGGACTCTGAAGCTGAAGACAGCTGATGATCGAACGGTTCTGGTTGATGCTGCCGATCGCCTTGCCTCACCTCGCCTTACGTGCCTTCTATCTGGTGTACATACTCAGACAGAAAAAAAGTGCTGCACCAGCAAGCTTTCACTTCCCTTTAACTTTGCTGAGGAGAACAGGAAAGAGGTTGGTTTTTCACAGAGCCATCATTCTGTGAGAGACATAGCACTGAGTCATCCAGTGGGTCCTTATTGTGGCACTGTCTGGAAAAATATATCTTCTGAGATATTTTAAGAGTTCAAACAATTGTATTGACCACAAATTACTTTTATTGAAGTGATATGAACTTGAGATCAGATGATTTTATTTTATTGTGATCAAATAGAGTAAGGCAGTGTGTTATTTTATGTAACATGAATTTCAATACAAAATAAAGGTTAAATCAAATAAATCAAATAATATTCAAGGAATTGTAACATGACCATGAATACATGTTATTTAAATTATACCACTTTATGAGCAAATGCAATAGCTTTATTGTGTTAAATAGTCACAATTGAATTACTTGTGTAAACTTTTCTCACCGTATATCACAAGCGCCACAACAATATCTACATTTTGTACCATGATCATAAAAATACAACTTATAATCAAACTTCTAGATTCTAGACATATTTATTTCTCATCAATGCTGACATCTGAATCAATGATCAGGTCACAGTTTTCATTTGACATTTTAGTCATTTAGCAGGCGCTCTTATCCAGAACGACTTATCCAGAATGCTCTTATCCAGCGCGACCATCTCTGTAGTCCTACACGGTAGTTATGTCTGTGGTATTGTTGCAGTCTGGCCTTACTGAGGACATTGTGTTTTCCGATCCTATTGTGTTGCCAGATCCTATTGTGTTTTCCGATCCTATTGTGTTGCCAGATCCCCTTAGCTTGGAGGAGGTGTGTGAGGAGAGTTCCTGGAACAGCCTGACCATGCGGGACTCCTGGAGACTGCCCTGGAAGTTCCTTGCAGCGAAGGAATAGAACACAGGGTTCACAGAGCTACTAATGAAGGCCAGCGCTCCAGAGATAAACACTATTGCAGTCTGGGCCACAGAAACAGGCACAGCATCATCTGGATCCTCTGTCAGGATGCTGACTAGGTCTACAGTGTTGAGGACATGGTGAGGAAGCCAGCAGAGAACGAAGGCTACCACCACACTACTGATCAGAACTGTCGACTTCCGTTTGCTGCTGCCGAAATGCATTGTCCTCAGGTGTGTTGCTACTAGACAGGAACAGACAGCCAGGGTGGAGAAGGGGACCACGAAGCCCACCAAGGTCTCCAGGCATAAGAACACCACCTCGTGGGCCCCTGAGCTGTACTCCCTGAAAAGACACTGCTCAGTCCCATCGATCTCATCGATGGAGCGGGTAAAAATGGATGGGATCCCTAAAAGGAAAGCCAGAGCCCAGATAGCCACTAAAGCCTTGTCCATAATGGCCTTGGTCTTCCAACGCAACATCTTGAACGGGTACCGGATGACAAGGAAGCGCTCAACGCTCATGAGGGTGATGAGGAAGACGCTGCTGTACATGCAGGTGTTGATGACGTACACCATGGCCTTACAGGATGCATCCCCAAACACCCAGGAGCGGGCCAGGGAGTAGATCCACAGGGGCAGGGTGATGAGCACCAGCAGGTCTGCAGCAGCCAGCTGGAGGATGAGCACCACGGTGTGGGAGCGCTGCTGGACGTGCCTCAGGATGGTCCAGATCACTAGCAGGTTTCCTGGGACCCCCACCAGGAACGACAGGCCCAGGATCACACAGACTACTGATCGCCCTACGATTGACATTTCTAAAGACAATGCATCATCATCGTCTGAGATGGAGGAGCCCGAGCTTTTCATTTTGCACTGCAGTCAACTGCTGTTTCCTAAGAAATAATGATTTTGTCTGGGGAGTACTTCCTTATATCACCCTTGGCCTCAAAAGCAGTAACGGTCACTTTACTTCTGTAATAAAACAAACAAGGGTTTCTGTCTGAGTGTGACAGGAAAGTAATGTGGTTAGCTAGATGTGACAAAGAAAAATAAACAGGTTGTTAAATATTTTATGTATTTTTTATTGTATTCATTACAGTTTATACAATAATAATTTTTCGTGCGTGAATGCATTGTGTTGGGCGCATTTTACATTGACCCCCCCTTTTTTGCACTGACTCTCTTGGATTGGCTCTACGCACACTCGGTAGACTCTACCCACACATACTACACTGACACTCCAACACACACACACACACACACACACACACACACACACACACACACACACACACACACACACACACACACACACACACACACACACACACACACACACACACACACACACACATGCATGTTGACACACACACACACACACACACACACACACACACACACACACACACACACACACACACACACACACACACACACACACTACATACGCTCACACACACAAAACACACACATGCATATTGACACCACACACTCACACATAGACACACTTTCACACTTTTTCACTCTCTTCACATGCACTGTTGCTACTCTGTTTATTATCTATCCTGATGGCCTAGTCATTTTTACCCCTACCTACATGTACATATTACCTCAACAACCTTGTACCCCTACATATTGACTCGGTACTGGTACTCCTTGTATATACTGTAGCCTTGTTATTGTTAATTTATTGTGTTACTATTTTTCTCTTTTTCTTTAGCAATTGTTTTTTCTTACTTTTTAACTCTGCATTGTTGCAAGTGAGCATTTCACGGCAAAGTCTACACCTGTTGTATGTGGCGCATGTGAAAAATTGCATTTTATTTGACATAGGGTTGACTCTTTTCATTGTTATTGTTGATGACTCTACTGCATTGTTGAGGAAGCTAGTGCATAAGCATTTGACTGCACCTTTTATACCTGCTGTAAACAGAGTTTGTCATGAATTAATTAAAAAAATGTATTAGATTTTTTGGATCGGTAGGTTACGTTCTAAATGTAATCTATTACAAACTTGTCATCAGTAATGTAACTAGGATAACATAAATTCAGTAACATAATCTGATTACTTTCACAGTTACCAGTTGCCTGTCCAAAACTGTAATCCTAGTTACATTACTTTTGGATTACTTTTTCCTTAAGAGTCATTAGAAAAAAGATAAAAAGGATCCATCAAACTCATTTGGTGTGTCGTCATACTAGTCTCTGACTTGAACAAAACGTTTTTTTTATGTTGAATTGAAAACAGAGATGCAAACATCCTTTCTGAATAAAAAAGTAATCCAAGAAGTAATCATCTAGTTTTTCAAAAGCATCTGTAATCTGATTGCAATAGTTTTAGCTGGTAAAGTAAGTGATTACAGGTAATTGTTTTTCCTAATTAGACATGTAGTTGATTACGTGTAGTCAGTTACACCCCAACCCTGATTTTACTGGACAACATTGCACTTGATAGACTTTTATTTTGAAAGTTGTTGTGATGACACTCAGAATTTCATGTCCTGGGTCTCCAGCATAGATTGTATATCTCCAGTCAGTGAGAAATAAACAAGATGTCGTCAACATATGCCGCGTTCCACACTAGACGGAACTAGGAAACTCGGAAATGTCCGACTTGCTAACTGGTTGAAGTTATACACGTGCCGCGGTCGACGACTTGGCAAAATGGACATTTCCGAGTTTCCTAGTTCCGACTTGTGTCTGAACGCAGCAATAACCACGGATCGGGGAATTTTAACGAAGTCTACTGTCAACCTCAACAAGAGGAAATTGGATGTTGGACATGAAGTTAGCTAGTTAATGTCAAATTGATTAATTTGTAAGTTGAGTGAAATGTCTTTGCTCAAATTTTAACCAGACTGGTTCGGTGTATTTCATAATCACTAGCTAGCTAGTTGCTAATGTACTCTGTCGAGTACGGAAACATCAGATAGACTCTGGGACAGGTAACTAGAGAGTTTGGACTTTTAACTAGACAGCCAGCAAGCTGAAGTGCTAATTTATAAGCAATATCAGGTCCTCTATAGGAGTTTGTTTTATTTGAACTATACAACATTGGGTAGCTAGCTAGCTGTCTAAACGTGTAGCTAACAGCTAGCTAGCTTCCATGCTAACATTAGTCTAGCACTCACTAGCTAGCTGGACCAAAATGGGCGTTGTTTTGATAGCGGTAGCTAGTTAGTTAGCTAGCTAATAACAATATGAACTTAACTAGCAAGTTTAGCTGCTCAGCTAACCCTCTACAACTGTCTCTGGCCAGTGAAACAACACTAGAAATTAGTACTAGACAGAGAGGGCTTGTTGCTCAGGCTTACTACCGTTACACTAGCTAGCTAGTTCCATGCATTACCATTACCTACAGTTGCCTTATTGATTTGTTTTCCTTCCCTGCAGGTTGTTGACAGAGCTAAGGTGTGGTGGAAATCAGTGTCAAGCCGATTAGGCCTAACTTCACAAGTCTTGTGTGTGAGAGACCTCCAATATTAACATTCCAATGCCTCTGCTATTCCTGGAGAGGTTTCCCTGGCCCAGTCTGCAGACCTACACAGCGCTGAGTGTGGTTCTGCTGGCTGGAAGCATCTTCAGCGCCTACACTACTGTGACTGAACAGGGGTTTGGGGTTCCAGACATGGACGAGCCTCCACCACCACCACCCTTAAAAGGGGATAATAGAGGCGGCCTAGGCCTAGAACATGTGACTAGCGATGATGTTGTGAGTGCAGATACAGAATTGGCGACCACTGTTATGTGGTACCTGGTCACTGACAGTCTCTTTGTATGGGTAAGTCTTATTCAAGATAGGCTCAGCTCAGCCAAGCAGCCAATATTGTTGTTACGTTACTTAGTTGTTACATGGTTGCTAAGTTGTCTGCTCTTCTCTACTCAGGTGTTGGTGAATACAGCTTGCTGTTCTCTGATGTTAATTGCTAAGATGATCCAGTGCATGGTTTTTGGGCCCCTCCGAGTCAGTGAGAAGCAGGTGAGGCTTGGAGTTGTGGTGGTAACCCAATAACTGATATTTGGGATAATAATGTCACGTTATTGAAGGTTAGGCATCTAACTGTGTTTATGTAAACTATAGTACAAATGTCCTCCACAAATAGTCTGCAAAACAAGATCTTATCATTGAAATCCAAACTGGTGGTTTGAGTCTATTAGTGTAGTCTGACCACTCCATCCATGTTCTAATGTCTTGACCTCTCCTCTCTCCACCCCTCTCTCTTCCCATCTCCTCTCTACTCCACTCCCCTCCTCTCTCTCCTCAGCACCTTAAGGACAAGTTCTGGAACTTCATCTTCTATAAGTTCATCTTTATCTTCGGGGTACTGAACGTTCAGATGGTGGAGGAGGTGGTCATGTGGTGTCTGTGGTTCTCTGCCCTGGTCTTCCTCCACCTCATGGTCCAGCTGTGCAAGGACCGCTTTGAATACGTACGTCTCATCAACCTCTAACAGTACATTTTAGTAATTTAGCAGACGCTCTTATTCAGAGCGACTTACATTGGTGCATTCATCTTAAGATAGCTTAACACTTTACTGTTGGTGTCTTTATGAATGCATTCATAAACCTTTATAACAGCTATATAACAACATTTGTCATAAGTAGTTTTAAACAATTATGAGTAACGGCATGATATAAAGGTTCAATTCAAAAAAAGATTATGTTATAAAACTAGTTATATTGGGTAACAAGTGCTATTATCAATTTTTTATTTTTTTTATTTTTTTATAATTACACAGTGTGCATGACAACTTATTAGAGTACTGAATAAAAAACTGAAATAAGGAAATTACAAAATGTAGATTGGCCCACTCACTGTACTGTAGGGAGAGTGACCTTGTTGACTTGTTTACACTGTAAACATATATACCTATGTTAGATGCCAGTGATATGACGCTGTTGGGTATACATTCAGTCACAGTGAATGCCATAGACCGGGTCTCTTTCAGGTCCAGGCCAGACCTATTAATAAGCCTAGTTCTTGCTGTATGTATGTAGGCCAGGGTCTTAGGTTTAGCTAATGTTTCAGTCACTTCATAGACTCAAACTACAGAGTGGGGGAGTACAAAAAAACTAAGATGAACATTTAGGTAGTGTGCTGTAGCTATAGGAAAACAGAACATCACACCATATTGTGAAGAATGACATCTCTCTGTCTGCAATCAATGGGTGTTAGGTTTGATCCTTATCATATCAACTGACATTGTAGCTGTTGGAATGCTGTACTTTGTTGCTGCTGTCTGCAGTAAAAGTTGGATGAAAGGCTGCATAACAAGCCTGTATGTGTGTCACTGTACCTGTGTCAATATTGTTGTGTGTCACTAGACATGTTATTTGAGCATGTGTTAGTAGTACAGTATGGGGCTGCAGTGACACTGCCCAGATAAAGCTTACCTCTTGACCAAAAACATGCTCAACGGGAAAGTCTATTGAAAGAGTAGCCATGAAGTCTGCAACCACCCCTAAATTGTTATTCTGTGTGTCGGTCGCTCTTTGTATGAAAGTACAAGTTATATGTAGGTGTGCATGTCCGTCTACATCTGTGTGTGTGTGTGTTTAGTAATCTCTCTTTCTGAATGAATGTATACAGTAGGTTAATGTGTACCTGTTCCCCCTTGCAGCTGTCCTTCTCCCCCACTACTTCTATGAACAGCCATGTGCGTGTCCTTACCCTACTGGTGTCCCTGCTGCTGGGCTGCTGTGGTCTTGCTGTGGTCTGTGGTCTGCTGGGTGCTGCACATGGCATGCACACCCTCTCCTTCATGGCTGCCGAGGTGAGGACCTGACCCTAAAGAGCTCACCAGCTTGTAGTCCTGATAAACGGAAATGAGTTGCCTCTGGTTCATTCAGCAATTCCTATGGGGAAAGAATAGGGTTTTGGAATAGACACTGAAAATAAGGTCTGAGGTTAACACAGACTTAGGATATGTTATACATTTTGTTCTATGAGAGAATATCAGTCAGTTAACATGACCTTTATGAATTATGAAGCCTTTATGTGCTTTTTCTGATTTCATAAATGTTTCAAAATTCACAAAAAGTGGCGTTAGCTGATGAAGATTCTTATAGAACAAAACTTTTCAGATCTCCTAAGCCTGTGTTTACCAAAGACCTTATTTTCGGCGTTTATCTAAAAACCCTACGAAAACTTTGTTAATTTCCCCATAGACTTTGTCCAACGAACCATGGTAGAGTTGGTGCCTACAAAAAGACCGCCTTACTATTGCTCTCTATTGGGCGGAGAGTATTTCTATAGGCACACCCATTGGTGTAGACTAGAGCAGGGCTGGCTGAACCTCCTGGGCAGTTGGGACTACCATCCTGCAGGAGTTTGTTCCAGCTGTTGTTTTATTGTAAGTTACAGTAACAAGGAGGTTTACTCAGTCACAAATTAGTATTACATCATTGTCATCAGTTACATTTGTTTCCCACAAAAAAAAGGATGTATAAAATACTTATGTATAATTCATGTCTTTCTCTGTCTTTCAGTGTCTGCTGGTCACTGTGCGGACTGGACATGTCATCATGAGGTAAGACCCTTCCTTGCAGAATGCAGACCCTCTTGCACTGCAACACAGATGACATAGCGGATCTAGAATGAACCAGTTCTAATATTAGCATACTATTAGATGTGTTACCATGAGCACCCGTTGAAAGACTGCTTCGTGCTACAGAGGGTGATCATGATGACTTGCAGGCAGCTGTATTTATTGGAGTGGTTCATTAATTAGTTATGCTAAAACATTATACAAAAACCCTGTAAACAGTAGCCAAGTGTATGAGTTGTTGCTTTGCTTTGTGTTGTCTGGACACCCATAGCATTAACCGCCTATCAGAGTCCAAAACATGTACGCACAGTGTTCTAGAATGTTGGACCTTTGGCTTTTGTACTTTTTGAATTCTCAACGCTGCTCAATCAATTTGATGTTCATCAGCACGGTAAGACAAATTGTCTATAAATGGAGAAAGTTCAGCACTGTTGCTACTCTCCCTAGGAGTGGCCGTCCTGCAAAGATGACTGCAAAAGCACAGCGCAGAATGCTCAGTGAGGTAAAGAAGAATCCTAGCGTGTCAGCTAAAGACTGAAATAAATCTCTGGATCATGCTAACATCTCTGTTGACGAGTCTACGATATGTAAGACAATTTACAAGAATGGTGTTCATGGGAGGACACCACGGAAGAAGCCGCTGCTGTCCAAAAAAAACATTGCTGCACATCTGCAAAAGTGCACCTGGATGTTCCACAGCGCTACTGGCAGAATATTCTGTGGACAGATTAAACTACAGTTGAGTTGTTTGGAAGGAACACTGTGCAGAAAAAAAAGTCACAGCACACCAATATCAACCTCATTCAAACTGTAAAGTATGTTGGAGGGAGCATCATTGTTTGGGGCTGCTTTGCTGCCTCAGGGCCTGGACAGCTTGCTATCATTGACGGAAAAATTAATTCCCAAGTTTATCAAGACATTTTGTAGGAGAATGTTAGGCTATCTGTCTGCCAATTGAAGCTCAACAGAAGTTGGGTGATGCAACAGGACAACGACCCAAAACACAGAAGTAAATCAACAACGGAATGGCTTCAACAGAAGAAAATACGCCTTCTGGAGTGGCCCAGTCAGAGTCCTGACCTCAATCCGATTGAGATGCTGTGGCATGACCTCAAGAGAGCAGTTCACACCAGACATCCCAACAATATTGCTGAACAGTTTTGTAAACAGTTTTGTAAAGAGAAATGGTCCAGAATTCCTCCTGACAGTTGTGCAGGTCTGATCCGCAACTACAGAAAACATTTGGTTGAGGTTATTGCTGCCAAAGGAGGGTCAAGCAGTTATTAAATCCAAGGGTTCACATACTTTTTCAACCCTGTACTGTGAATGTTTACACGGTGTGTTCAATAAAGACATGAAAACGTGTAATTGTTTGTGTGCAATTAGTTTAAGCAGACTGTGTTTGTCTATTGTTGTGACCTAGATGAAGATCAGATCAAATTCTATGACCAATTTATGCGGAAATCCAGGTATTTCCAAAGTGTTCACATACTTTTTCTTGCCACCTGTAGGTTTCTTCCTAGGTTCCTACCTTTCTAGGGAGTTTTTCCTAGCCACTGTGCTTCTATATCTGCATTGCTTGCTCTTTGGGGTTTTAGGCTGGGTTTCTGTATAAGCACTTAGTGACAGCTACTTATGTAAAAAGGGCTTTATAAATACATTTTATTGATTTGTGGTGTGTACAATTCAAAAGCACAAGTGCTAAAATGTTCAAATAAAAAGGCATTATTGTGACCAGGGCAGGGTTCTGACTAAGTCTGTTTCTCTGCAGGTACACCATTCACCTGTGGGATCTGAACCACCCAGGCACCTGGGAGAGTAAGGGCTCCTACGTCTACTACACTGACTTCATCATGGAGCTGTCTATGCTATCCCTGGACCTTATGCACCACATCCACATGCTGGTGAGTGACAGAGCCGGGTCACTACGGGCTGGTATTAGTAAGGGAACTAACCGACTGGGTAATAGCACCACCGAGAGGCCCACAAGATGGCTGACTGAACTAGCCTCAATTTAAAATAAGGGCTCTATCTCAATTTGTCTTTCTTCGCCTCCTCAACTGAATTGGAGAAGAAGGTCCATGGTGTCTCCTCTCAGATGATGAGAGTAATCGAGGAAAGCTGAATTGAGAGAGAACCACAGTATTCAGTTAGATGAGAGTTGAGTTTGAGCTTAGAGCTGGGTTTTAACATTTGACTCCCGTCTCCCCTCAGCTCTTTAGTAATATCTTAGAGCTGTGTTTGACTCCCCTGTCTCCCCTCAGCTCTTTTGTAATATCTAAGAGCTGTGTTTAATGTTTGACTGCCCTGTCTCCCCTCAGCTCTTTGGTAATATCTGGCTGTCCATGGCCAGTCTGGTGATCTTCATGCAGCTGAGGTATCTGTTCCATGAGGTGCAGCGCCGCATCCGACGCCACAAGAACTACCTCCGTGTCATCAACAACATGGAGGCCAGGTCTGTCTACTGACCAGCCTACTGATGGCTCTCACTGTCTTGTATTTAATACATCCCTACTGTTACTTATTAGGTGATGGGTGGTGTTCTTTCACTCTTAGCTGAGACTCAGTGTATGAAGCTGTAGCAGTGTGTGTTGTGTGAATCTAGTCTCTCTGCTTTCTTATGACGGGCTATCTAGCTGTTAGCTATTTAGCTATTCATGAGACTAGTGCAGTTGTTGATCTAGATTTGTTATGCTCTGTACCTCTCAGGTTTGCAGTGGCCACAGCCGAGGAACTGGTAGCCAACAATGATGACTGTGCCATCTGCTGGGACACCATGCAGACAGCACGTAAACTGCCCTGCGGACACCTCTTCCACAAGTAAGAGACTGACCCAGCCACCTTGGCACCTCTAAAATCCCAGGAGTCATTATTTCCTCACACTTGATTGAATGTGGCATTATGTGGGGGATGTTTTGATTGACACTAAGAGTGTTGTGTCTGTACCTGTGTTTGCTGCGTGTCTGTGTACATTAACGTTCCTGTTTGCTATTCCTCAGTTCCTGCCTGCGGTCGTGGCTGGAGCAGGACACGTCGTGTCCAACATGCAGGATGTCCCTGAACATCAGTGGTGATGGAGGCCCGGCCAGAGGCCAGCAGCAGGGGGCTGGCCTCCCACTGGAGAACAACCTGGGCCCTGGGGGCCCCGCTGCAGACGCCAGACCACACCTCAACCAACACAATCACTTCTTCCACTTTGATGGTAAGGCCATACAGACTTGTTTTACAACACAGGTGATCTCACTGAATGGACTATTCTATTGAGTATGGTTGATGATGAGTTCTGGCATATAACATGTTGATAGTCACATAGACAGACATCACACTGTTAGAGACATTTCTTATAGTGCACATTTCAGGTAGTGATTAATGTGGTGATGTCTCCTCCCAGGCTCCCGCATCGCCAGCTGGCTGCCTAGTTTCTCAGTAGAGGTGATGCACACCACTAACATCCTGGCTATCGCTCAGCAGGCCAACAACTCTCAGCTCAACACCATGGTGAGTCACAGCCTTACTCTAATCCCCTCCCGGGACATCAGCATGTTTTTTAGTCCTGGACTAGGTTTAATCCTTCCAAGAGGTCTCGCAAGCATCATCTGAGCTTTGAAGATTGTTTTTACACCTGCCCTTCATCAACAGCTTTGTTTTCAATGTATTCATTGCAGCAATATGACTTGACTAGAATGGAGGTGGCTGCTGGGTAACATAGTGTTCTACTCCCCACAGGCCCATCAGATCCAGGAGATGTTTCCTCAGGTTCCCTACCACTTGGTGCTGCAGGACCTGCAGTTGACCCGCTCTGTGGAGGTCACCACCGACAACATCCTGGAGGGTCGCATCGTGGTGCCCTTCCCTGCTCTGGTAGGTCCTCCAGTTCAGTGCATTGGGTATTTTGACCATGGTGGTCCACATATAGACCCCAGAAGGCCTACACTTTCCCCTTGTGTGTGATTGTACTGCCTCTTTCTGAGGATTAGGTAGAAAAAGAGAGGGAATGAGTTCAGGATCTAGTCAAATGTGTTTAAAGGTGTATACTGTGGTGTTAACTGGTGTTGATTAAAGATGTCTTGCCTCTCCCCCTCCAGGCGGCTGAGCGTTCCCCCGTGCAGGTGAACCCAGGCCCAGAGGGGGCAGGAGCCAGTGGGGGGGTGGAGACTGCTCCCAGCGAGCTGAACAACCTGGAGGTCAGAGGGAGCCGCTTCTCCAAGTCTGCAGAGGAGAGACAGAAGATGCTGCTGCAGAGGAAGGATGAGCTGCTGCAACAGGCACGCAGGTACTGTACTGTCACCACCGGCAATACTAGACCAGTCTGTCAAACGAAACGGGTGTATTCAGTGAGGGGAAACCTTACCAGCTTTGCAGATAGAAATATAGCCTACCCTATTCAACTTGGCAGACAATCATATCTTATTACGCAATCAATTTCTGTCTGAATGTTTTGCAACGTGACCAGGCATCCTGAACAGGCCTCAGCTGACAATCTTTTCAAAATAAGAGTCTTCTTAGATAAGAGCAAACACCTGTTGCTGTCTTGGTGGTGGTTTCTTGTCTGTTAGGTCAGGGTTCAGTCACTGGCTCTTTTACTGAGTAACTACAGTAGCAGAATATATATATTGTAACTAAATGACTGAGATCACTGTCATGTTTATAAGGACACACCATAGCAAAAGTTTAGTAAATTGAAAGTTTCTTATTGGACTGGTTCAGACAGTTTCTCCCTGCCACTCTCTGTTTCTGAGCATTTCCTTCCGTTTCGTGTCTGCTGAACACAACCCACAATGACCTCAATTCATTTCCCCACAGGAGATACTTGAGAAAGAGCCCAGAGGACGAGGAGGACCTGCCCACTCTGGAGGAAGACGCCCCTGTCTCAGACATGACCATGCTGAGACGCAGGACCATGGCAGCAGCTGCAGAGAGACGCATGCAGAGCCAACCAGACCCTGCTCCCTGAGACTATACTGGACTGTAAACTCCCACCTGGACAGTCTCACCTCGAACCCACACCTAATGCCCTTGGAGTGTCCACAAACTCCTCATGTCCCACCTAAGAGACACCTCCACCGAAAGAGCTCTCTACGTTATATGATCAATGGAATTACCTAAATAAAAGCATTACATTACAAAGTGTTATAAGAAGCATGGGCTTTGGCTGCACATGGCACAGGGGCTCTGCTGTTTTAGGCTGCTCTAGTGAGATATTCGAACTGGTCCTTGGGAATGGTACCAGCCTCCCCTGAACTTTCACCAGGCACCAGAGGCTTAATTGGACATGGATAACCAGCGTTTTAAAGGAGTGGTGGGTGTCTGTCTGTTGAGTTTCTGAAGTGCACCGTAAAACGCCACCTCGCACACCTGTCATCACATAGCTCTAGCCCCCAGCTTCACTAGACTTACCTGTCATTCTCTTTACTGGCCATGATGGAGAAGGAAAGAGCATGGTGTCACAGTCCGAGGATGCTGCTGAGGTTAGTTAGGGTTTGTTAAGGTGCTGTTGCTACATACAGCTCATAGTGTAATGGAGTGGGACATAGTTTGTATTGGTTTTATTCAACAACAAAAATATTTGTGTTGTAATGGGCTGAGATTGATATTGATATAATTTGTTGGGTTGATAACAAACTGATGTTATTTTATAAAAATGGAGTGAAAACTGTGAATTAAGAGTAGGTTTAATAGATTATAACATTGTGAAGCTTTTTATCTTTTAAGAGAATGTCACTTTAGTATTACAGCCTCTTCGAAATATGAATGTACTTTATCCACATAATGCTGCAGAGAGAGAGTACAAGAGTTTAAATTCTGGCCGTTGTGGAGACCTGGTTGTTAATGTGTTAAATGTCACATATCCACCCAAGACAGAACACTATCTAAATAGGAAGACGGAATAGTTTTGTATCCAGACAGACAGTTAAACTGTCACCAGTACAGAGTTATAGAATAGTGGATCCCTGACCTCTAGGTCAACCAGTGGTTTCTATCTGCAGTCTGTATACCTCTAAAACTTCCCAAAGTATACCTACACTGTATTAAACATCCATTGATAGAGGTACAGAAGACTGTATGGGCTCAGAGGAGTTGGGTTTGAATACTGATGAACCTATCTGATTCACTCACACACTCCATTCCTACACTCCATGTACTGGTAGGTTCATTCTTGCAGACGATATGTAGGCCTATGTGTTGGATGTCTTTAACTCTAAAGGCTTTTTAAAGTTGAGTGGGTGTTGTGCGTGAATCACAATGGAATGCTTTATTTTACTTTTACCCCAAAGAACATTGATCCCATGAACTTCCACATGATGCAGATGTCTTTCTGTGAGATGTGCATATTTTTGTGTGTTTGGTTGATGCAAAAGATTTCTCTCTTTCAGCTTGTTTCATCTGTGGGATTGTAAGACGTTTCTACTAACTGTGTTTCAGAGATGCACCTCTTGTCAAAAACAAAATACACTAGTCAGTTTTTCATTGATTCAAGCTATTGATCAACTCATATTTTCATATCCATGTCATATTTTTATATTCATAAGGGGTTATTTTTGTAACCATTGTATATTTGATCTAATCAAAAACATGAATTATTCTTTTGGACTGAGCTTTCCTCATATTTTGTGCCTAAATCAAGAATAGTTATATGGTTTGATTGTGTAAATAATGTAGTTTTTGTAAGAACTGCTCAAGTAACATGAACAAATGATCAATAATAAACAGAGCTTCTCTACAGCCAAACGAGCTTTTCTTTGCCTCCTGTTGATAGGCCAAGTACCCCTAGGGGTCCTAATACCCCAGGTTGGGAACCACTGCTATAGACATTGAGTAATCTCTTTCTAGACAGATGGGTTGCCTCCCACAATGTTACCACTGAGGGAGTTTGATTCAGCTGAACCGCAGTGCACCGGGCTATGCAGTGAGGGAGGAGCACCCTTCTCAAATGGAACAGTAATCTGCACCACTCGGTCATGTTGTCAACAAGGCAGCATGATGCATCGTTCAGAAACCTACATCCTCTAACCAATTTTCTAACTCTTTCATTGGGAATACAGATAAAGTGTTTTTATCAAAAGCAATAATTTTTAAAGGACCTCTGGGTGGCGCAGTGGTCTAAGGCACTGCATCGCAGTGCGCACGGACCTGGTCAGCCACAGGAGTCACTAGTGCCCGATGAGACAAGGATATCCCTACCGGCCAAGCCCTAACCCGGACGACGCTGGGCCAATTGTGCGTCGCCCCATGGACCTCCCGGTCGCGGCAGAGCCTGGGCTCGAACCCAGAGTCTCTGGTCTCTGGTGGCACAGCTAGCACTGCGATGCAGTGCCTTAGACCACTGCGCCACCAGAGATTCTGGGTTCGAGCCCAGGCTGTCGCAGCCGTCGGCGACCGGGAGGTCCATGGGGCGACGCACAATTGGCCCAGTGTCGTCCGGGTTAGGGAGGGTTTGGCCGGTAGGGATATCCTTGTCTCATCGCGCACTAGCGACTCCTGTGGCCAGCGACTCCTGCCTTTAGACCACTGCGCCACCAGAGACTCTGGGTTCGAGACCAGGCTCTGTCGCAGACGGCCGCAACCGGGAGGTCCATGGGGCGACGCACAATTGGCCCAGTGTCGTCCGGGTTAGGGAGTGTTTGGCCGGTAGGGATATCCTTGTCTCATCGCGGACTAGCGACTCCTGTGGCGGGCAGGGCGCAGTGCGCGCTGACCTGGTCGCTAGGTGTACGGTGTTACCTCCGACACATTGGTGCAGCTGGCTTCCGGGTTGAATGCGCGCTGTGTTAAGAAGCAGTGCGGCTTGGTTGGGTTGTGTCTCTCCCGAGCACGTACACGTACGGGAGTTGTAGCGATGAGACAATACAGTAACTACTAACAATTGGATACCACGAAATTGGGGAGGAAAAAAGCAATATTTTTTGCATGTGAAAACAGAGTCCTACAATTTATTCCACATTCTTAACCTATGGCCACTTTTGTTTTGAGCCGACTCTACCGTCGGCCAAAATGGAGCACCTGACTCACGCCCGGGAGGCAGCCAGTTCCAAAACGAATGCAATCAACGGCCACAGAAATCGCTAGTGCGCGATGAGACAAGGATATCCCTACCGGCCAAACCCTCCCTAACCCGGACGACGCTGGGCCAATAAACTGTTCCCGGTATACCCGGGGCAGTCCCAGGGCATTCATCAATGTCATCAGTGTTCATCAGTGTTCCAGCATACACACCTAGGGGCCTGTTGCACAAAAGTAGAATTAAGACATCCGGGATAAATGACTCAGCTGAGCTCAATGAAGCCAAAACATGTGCGTCCAGGCTTAATTGGTTGCACAAAGACCAAGCCAGGATGAGCAGACACGGATTCATTAAGCCAGGTGAAACCAATCCTGGATAGGTGCGCGCTCACGGCTCACTCAAATAGACCCCGCCACAGATCACAGATTAACTGATTTACCATGGCAACTAGAGCCGCGTACTTTTCCCCGTCGGAAGCACAAATCCTCATGGAGGCATACGAGGAGGTAAAAGATATAATTAAGAAGAAAGGCAACACCGCCACAGTGATAAAGCAAAGAGAAAAAGCGTGGCAAAGTATTGCAGACCGCCTGAATGCGTAAGTAGTGCACAATTACACACTCACCGCTCCGCTGAAACATCACAATTACAATTCAAATATTTAATTCACATCTCCAAAAATGCAGTTGTACTGTAATTATGAAACGGTTAAATTTTTAATTGAAATGCACTGCAGATATGAGTGAAATTGTGTAAAGTAACTCCATCACACTGTATAAAGCTATGATACATTTTTTGATATTTTTACTGAAAACAAGACAAAAATACCAAGTAATTTTTTGCAGTGTGACTCCATTAAATGTGTGTGTGTGTGTGTGTGTGTGTGTGTGTGTAGATTAAACATGAACGGGCCAAAACGGACATGGCAGCAGGTCAAAATCAAATACAAGAACATTCTGCAGAATGGTATGGTCCCTGACTAATATTTAACAAAGCACAAGCATATATTGTACCCAGAAGGTGCCTGCTCACACATTGTCTGTACTGTTTTAGCAGTGAAAAAGAATACCCACAGACAAGGCACGGGTGGTGGGTCACCAAAGGCTGACCTTACCCCAGCAGAGGACATGGCCTTGGAGCTAAATAAAGGCAGGCCCGTCTTAGAGGGGATCCCTGGGGGGAAAGAGACGAGCATAGGTTCCTCCCAAGATGCCACCCGCTTCATTCAAGGTATGTCCTTCCATCTCTACATGGGATACAATCACATTCATATTGAATCAATTTGGACTGTCTGACTTTGGTTTACCTATTGCCTTGCAGTGTCTGGCAGCACTGTGTTCCTGTTAGAGCCACCAGCACAAGCACCAGACGATGCTGATCCAGTGAGTACTCCATCAAAGGCATACTGTAGGCCTGGCATGTCTTGTCTACTAGCTTCAATATGAATCCGATTAAATGTGATAGGGTGAAGGCCCCAGTGCAGCAGCAACAGCACATGATGGAGACGATGATGAGGAGGAGACCATCTCTCTGGATTCCAGAAGGCATGAGGTATCATGTTAAGACTGTGAAAGTACTATTTACTCTACAATGGTGAGGAGTCCTCATCAAAATCAAAAAATCTAATTTCTTTTACAGGACCCAGATGCTATACAGTGGGAAAACCAGCCTGGCAACATAGTGCGTATTAATAAAAGGACACCACATCCTGCCAAATTCCAGCTGCGCTAATTGTATTGTGTTCACAGAGCTCACAAGCTATCAGAAAGTTGTATGGCAACCACCTCCGGCGCCAAATAGAACTGGCAGACATAGACATTCAGTACAAGAAGAAAAAGATGGAAAATCTTGCACTGGAGTCCGAAATAAAAAAGAGGACAATTAGGAAACTGGACCTTGAAATAAAAAAACTTGAGAGGGAGGTGAGATATGCCTTCAATGTACACTGTATGCTAACTGTAACACAAATGTATTAATCATTATTTTTCTTTCCTCCCCCAGCTCCAAGAAGATGACACAGCTCAAAATAAAAATTAGGTATATTCTCGTAAAGTCAAGTGAGCCATGACATATGAGCTCTTATTGTGAGCACACAGGACGGTGGCATCTTTCTAAGGTTTTTTTTATTTTCCCAGCAATCAGTACAACCAAGTCATCGTTATAAGGCATCGCCCTCTTTTGCCCACCCCCCCAGCACCAGGTGTGGCCACTAGCCTATATGAAGGCCCAAAATTGTGTGTTCCTTTCTGCTCTGACAATGGCATGCCCATTCGTGCGAGATGTGGTGGATGAAGAAGCACTTGTGCTGAGGAGAGCCTTCAGGCGAGAAAGGGTCTTCAGGGACCGGTTGGACCCACTGGCCTTCCCTGATGACCATCTATATGAAAGATACAGGTTTTCTGCAGATGGCATCAGGTATCTATGCAGACTACTGGGTCCCAGTAGATTGGTGTAATATTCCTCATCTTATGATTTCAGATGGTCTGCAATGCTGACTGTGTGATCAGCAATGTTGTGGCAAAATGGCCTGGCTCAGTCCATGACTCCAGAATCTTTCGGGCCTCTGAAATCTATCAGTGCCTATCACAAGGTAAGCCACACAACCCCTATTTATAACCATCATGGCTGTATCAAGAATATCACTGTGTTTATGAGGTAGTAATGATGAGATTTTGTGTTGACAGGTGAATTCTCTGGTGTGTTGCTGGGAGACAGGGGGTATGGCTGCCAGCCTTTTCTCCTGACACCTTTCACAGACCCCCAGGAAGCACAGCAGGCCTACAACCATGCCCATGCCAGGACCAGGGCCAGAGTTGAAATGACCTTTGGCCTCCTGAAGGCACGCTTTCACTGCCTTCACAAATTAAGGGTCAGCCCTGTTAGGGCATGTGATATTACTGTGGCTTGTGCTGTCCTCCACAATGTGGCCTGCCTGAGGAAGGAGAGGGCCCCCAGAGTGCCACCAGCCATGGACTGGGACAATCCGGCAATCTTCCCTGATGACCACAGTGGTCGGCTGCTGAGGGACCAATATGTGTTGAATTATTTTAGTTAGTATGTGTGCTTTCAATTTTGGTTAAATATGTCCTGCGGTGGCAGAGGAATTTGGGTTTTTTTGGGTTCGTTTTTTGACGAATTTGGCCTCTTATGATGTTTGTGCGGTATACTGTGTGTAATACAAGGTTGCAGGGAGGCTACTGCATCCATTCATTTGTCTGTTCAGTTGATGTGTATGGATTTGTCCTGCATTTATTTTAGTGTGCAGACATGCAGGGTGTGTTATATACAGACCTTTGAATGTGTATGTATCATTTTGTATAATATGCTTGGATTCTGTGCTTTCCATCTTGTAGAGTCACTGTGACTTCAGTTTCGAAAGGAGCTGATGGTTTACCTGCTTTGTTTTGTCCTTATTCAATAAAGGAACATAATGTTACACATTGTGTTTTTATATTCATATGGAATGTGTATTTGTTTATATGACAGAGTACTAGGGCCACACTGAAGAAAAAGGATAAAGTCATAAATTTATGAGGCTGGTTCTTTCTGCAGAAAAGCTACATATTGTTTTTACAGTTTTGATACTTATGACAATGTGATACTTAATATTCTGGCACATCAGCATGTCTTTGTTTATGAAACCATACTGAAGTACAATTTCACGAAATGCCCCACATCTGTCATTTTAACAACTGTCCTCCTTTAAAACAACTGGTTACAATATTATGACTTGTGTTTTTTTCCCCTCTGTGGCCCTAATATTCTATCATTTTATATATAGCCTTATAGTCTATGGGAAACTGTAAATTATCTAATGATAGCAACATCATCTAAAAATCATTTTTTATCCAAAATCATTGAAATTAATGATCACAAACGTTTAAATAATAACAGTGGGTCTAGTTATATGTGATAACAATGTATAGTGAGCAGTGAAATAACTATTGGTTTCCATTTGTGGTGACTGCTGACTGACATTAGGGATGAGATTAAATAGATCCTGGAATTTAGCCTGGTCTGGAGCAGGCTAGCTCCACAGAATAAATCTCCATGGTAATTTATACCATAACATATCCTCCTGCCCCCTATCCATCTTTAGTGCAACCGGATTACGGATCAATTGAGCCAGGATCACCAAGATATCCTGGCTTAATCCCTTATCCTAGGTCTGCGATTTCTGAGATTAGGCTATGAGTACAATACTTAAAGGGGAAATACTTAGTTGAAACAATAACAAAGCTGTTTCCCCATCTCTGTTCCGGTAAAAAGCTCAAAGATGGGCCTAGATAAATGTAACCACTCTCAAATGCATAGACATAGCTGTGTATGCAATATATGAAAATTATAGTTTAAGCATGTTTTGAGGCTATACAGTGTTTGTTTACATTTACAATGTTTACAAACATTGGATTAAAGCAAGCTTAGATTTTGGGTTCTGATGGGGTATGACAGTTGAATTTAGCTCATGAAGCATAAATTATATATTATTTAAAAAATCAATGGGTACATATTAATTTATATATCCAAAAATGTATGTGGCAACTGCAGATTGTGGCTTTAAAGGGCTGGCTTCCTGGACACAGCTGGACTAAAAACATGACCAATGGGGATTTCCATTTAAATCATTTTTATTTCTCGGTCTATGTTCAGGCTAATCTGTCTCTGGGAAACTGGCCCATAGTGTTATTAGTTAGATTGGACAGTAGATGGCAGTAATCCCATCTCTATGACCACACTGCGTAATGTACACGATCTATTCTATGCGTTACAGTACAATGTATTTCAGTTACTCACGTAGCCTACATCTGTGCGGAGGGAGCTAGAAAGTTCGCATTATTGAATTGTGATGTTCGGATTTATGCGTCATTCGTTGTAAAAAAAGAAAAACGACCAGCTGATCGAACAACTTGCACTGTGAGTTTTGTTTTGCTAAAAATACTTTACTGTTTAAATAATTATGTTGCCTAGATTTACTGAATTATTATGTTTTTTTTAATAGAATTTCCGTTATTTGTAGGCCTATTTGCATCATATATTTAGTTGCGTAATGTTTTAGTTCACTCGTTAAAACTGTTGACCCATTAACTGTAAATGTTACTTTAAATGTTATGCTCAACTTTAAACGAACTACAATTTTTAAGGATTAATGAAGACTTCATAAACCCTTTATAAAGCCAATATAGATGTTTAAGAAACCATTCCTAAAGCGAAAGTCAGCAGAATAAATAATAACTAAGCCGTCATCCCGCCTATGTTTCAGTAAAAATCGGAGGCATACAGCTGGAGAAATGTAACCACTCTCTTATTCATAGTATCAACATTATACTTAAACAATAAGGCACGGGGGGTGTGCGGCTAAGGGCTGTTTTTAAGCACAAGGCAATGCAGAGTGCCGTGGTGTATTGGCCATATACCACAAACCCTGAGGTGCCTTATTGCTATTATAAACTGGTTATCAACGTAATTAGAGCAGTAAAAATAAGTGTTTTGTCATACCCGTATAAGTGTTTTGTCATACCCGTGTCTGATATGCCACGGTTGTCAGCCAATCAGCATTCAGGGCTAGAACCACCCAGTTTACCATGTAGTTTTAATCATGTTTTAGGCTATATAGTGTTTGTTTACATTTACTCTATTTACAAACATTGGAGTAAAACAGGCTTATATTTTGGGTTCTGATGGGGTACGACAGTTGAACTAAACTCATGAGGCATTCTATAAATGATATTCTTCAAGAATCAATGTGTACATATTGTAAAATCTATTGGTCGCTAAATCCGGAGAAATTACAGACCATGTAAAAAACTGTTGGCCACTAAATTCATAATGGGCTCCCGAGTGGCGCAGCGGTCTAAGGCACTGCATCTCAGTGCTAGAGGCATCACTACAGACCCTGGTTTGATTCCAGGCCGTATCACAACCGGCCGTGATTGGGAGTCCCATAGGGAGCGGCAGACAATTGGCCAAGCGTCGTTCGGGTCTGGCCGGGGTAGGCTGTCATTGTAAATAAGAATTTGTTCTTAACTGACTTGCCTAGTTGAATAAAGGTTACATAAACAATAAAAATCTGTCTAGAAGGACCAAGTAAAAACGGTTGGCTGGTATGCCCTCACCCGTCTGAGCGGTCGGCTGTGAATGCCCTCACCCAACAGATTGGTTTGGTTCTGTCCTCTATGGTGCTGTCCAGTTAGAACCTGATTTTGAAGCCCATCACAGTACTCTTGACAGTCACCACCATACACACACACGCAGACACAGCTGTTTCCATTTGAAGAGGTTTATATGGTTTTGGTAATCTGATTGACGTGGAATCTTATTGTTGTGGTTCTATAAGACAAAGATTTGCACACATGTAAACAGTATTAGTACTGAAGGGACTGTGCGGTGAAGTTAGGTCGAGAAGAGAGGAGCAGGACGGCCTTTTTACACATATCCTTAATTTGTAAAAAGAAAATGTATGTAGCATCTGCTGATTGCCGCTATAAGCAAATGTCATACTTTATAATTAGTGGCAAAGGATCACATTTGCCAAAGCCCTGGATTTATATATAGGCCAAACCTTTCATATCACACGTTATACAGTATTACTTTGTTTATAGATTATGTTGTGCTTATTAAGGCTTATTAAGGCTTTATGAATGCCATATAAGCAGAATTGCGCCGGAGGAAATGGTCGCCATTTTACGGGCTCCTAACCAATTGCGCCATTGTGTGTTTTTTGCATTATTTGTAACTTATTTTGTACATAATGTTTCTGCCACTGTCTCTTTTGACCCCCGAAAATAGCTTCTGGATATCAGGACAGTGATTACTCACCTCGTACTGGACAAAGATTTTTCCATTAAGGAGTCGGACGCCAGTGATTTACTTCAGACACCGGACAAGGCCCAAATCCCCATCATTCGCATGAAGAAGAGACAGAGATATCGGTGACGTAAGTCGTGGTGCCTTGTAAGGATTCGACTGCAAGTGGGTAATCCGCCTATACCATCAGTCCTATTAGCCAACGTGCAATCATAGGATAATAAAATGGATGAGCTCCGATCAAGACTAACCTACCAATGGGACGTTAAAAACTGTTATATTTTATGTTTCATCGAGTTGTGGCTGAATGATGACATGGATAACATACAGCTGGCTGGGTTTTCCGTGCATCGGCAAGATAGAACAGCTGCCTCCGATAAGACAAGGGGTGACGGTCTGTGTCAATATGTAAATAACAGCTGGTGCACAAAATCTAATATTAAGAAAGTCTAGAGGTTTTGCTCGCCTGAGGTAGAGTATCTATTGATAAGCTGTAGACCACACTATTTACCAAGAGAGTTTTCATCTATATTTTTCAAAGCTGTCTATTTACCACCACAAACTGATGCTGACACTAAGACCACACTCAATGAGCTGTATAAGGCCATAATAAAACAAGACAATTTTCATCCAGAGGCGGCGCTCCTAGTGGCCGGGGACTTTAATGCAGGGAAACTTAAATCCGTTTTTACCTAATTTCTACCAGCATGTTACATGTGCAACCAGAGGAAAAAAACTCTAGACCACCTTTACTCCACACACAAGGATGCATACAAAGCTCTCCCTCGCCCTCCATTTGGCAAATCTGACCATAAATCTATCCTCTAGATTCCTGCTAACAAGCAAAAACTAAAGCAGGAACTACCTGTGACTCGCTCAATACGGAAGTTGTCAGATGACGTAGATGCTAAGCTACAGGACGGTTTTGCTAGGACAGAATGAAATATGTTCTGTGATTCTTCCGATGGCATTGAGGAGTACACAACATCCGTCACTGGATTCATCAATAAGTGCATCGATGATGTCGTCCCAACAGTGACCGTTTGTACATACCCCAACCAGAAGCCATGAATTACAGGCAACATCCGCACTGAGCTGCCGCTTCAAGGAGCGGGACTCTAACCCGGACGCTTATAAGAAATGCCGCTATGCCCTCTGACGAACCATCAAACAGGCAAAGCGTCAATACAGGACTAAGATTGAATTGTACTACACCGTCTCCGTCACTCGTCGGATGTGGCAGGGCTTGCAAACTATTACGGACTACAAAGGGAAGCACAGCCGCGAGCTTCCCAGTGACACAAGCCTACCAGATGAGCTAAATGACTTCTATGCTTGCTTCGAGGCAAGCAACACTGAATCATGCATGAGAGCACCAGCTGTTCTGGATGACTGTGGGATCACGCTCTCGGGAGCCGATGTGAGTAAGACCTTTAAACAGGTCAACATTCACAAGGCCGCAGGTTTTACACGGACGTGTACTCAGAGCATGCACTGACGAACTGTCAAGTGTCTTCACTGACATTTTCAACCTTTCCGTGACCGAGTCTGTAATACCAACATGTTTCAAGGAGACCACCATAGTCCCTGTGCCCAAGAACACAAAGGTAACCTGCCTAAATGACTACCGACCCGTAGCACTCACGTCTGTGGGTGCCATGAAGTGCTTTGAAAGGCTGGTCATGGATCACATGAACACCACTATCCCAGAAACCCTAGACCCACTCCAATTTGCATACCACCCAACAGATCCACAGATGACGCAATCTCTATTGTTATCCACACTGCCCTTTCCCACATGGACAAAAGGAACACCTACATGAGAATGCTATTCATTGACTACAGCTCAGCGTTAAACACCATAGTGCCCTCAAAGCTCATCACTAAGCTAAGGACCCTGGGACTAAACACCTTCCTCTGCAACTGGATCCTGGACTTCCTGATGGGCCGCCCTCAGGTGGTAAGGGTAGGTAACAACACATCTGCCACGCTAATCCTCAACACTGGGCCCCACAAGGGTGTGTGCTCAGTCCCCTCCTGTTCTCCCTGTTCACACATGACTGCATGGCCAAGCACAACTCCAACACCATCATTAAGTTTGCCAACGACACAACAGTGGTGGTCACCAACAACGATGAGACATCCTATAGGGAGGAGGTCAGAGACCTGGGAGTGTGGTGCCAGAATAACAACCTCTCCCTCAACGTGATCAAGACAAAGGAGATGGTTGTGGACTACAGGAAAAGGAGGGCTGAGCACACCCCCGTTCTCATTGACGGGGCTGTAGTGGAGCAGGTTGAGAGATTCAAGTTCCTTGGTGTCCACATCATGGTCCAAACACACCAAGAAAGTCGTGAAGAGGGCACGACAACGCCTATTCCCCCTCTGGAGAATGAAAATATCCTCAAAAGATTCTACAGCTGCACCATCGAGAGCATCCTGACTGGTTACATCACTGCCAGGTATGGCAACTGCTCTGCCTCCGACCGCAAGGCACTACAGAGGGTAGTGTGTACGGCCCAGACCATCCCTGGGGCCAAGCTTCCTGCCATCCAGGACCTCTATACCAGATGGTGTCAGAGTAAGGCCCGAAAAATTGCCAAAGACTCCAGCCACCCAAGTCATAGACTGTTCTCTCTGCTACCGCACGGCAAGCAGTACAGGAGCACCAAGTCTAGGTCCAAAAGACTTCTTAACAGCTTCCACCCCCAAGCCATAAGACTCCTGAACAGCTAATCAAATGGCTACCTGGACTATTTTCATTTTTACGCTGCTGCTACTTTCTGTTTGTTATCTATGCAGAGTCACTTTACCTCTACCTACATGTACAGTACCAGTCAAAAGATTGGACACACCTACTCATTCCAGGGGTTTTCTTTATTTTTACTATTTTCTACATTGCACAATAATAGTGCAGACATCAAAACTATGAAATAACACATATGGAATCATGTAGTAACCAAAAAAGTGTTAAACAATTCAAAATATATTTTATATTTGAGATTCTTCAAAGTAGCCATCCTTTGCCTTGATGACAGCTTTGCACACTCTTGGAATGTCTTTGTGAGACGCAGAGTAGGTGAACAGATGATCTTTACATGTGTGGGTCCCACCGTGAAGCATTAAGGAGGAGGTGGGATGGTGTGGGGGTGCTTTGCTGGTGACACTGTCTGTGATTTATTTAGAATGCAAGGCACACTTAACCAGCATGGCTACCACAGCACTCTGCAGCGATACACCATCCCATCTGGTTTGCGCTTAGTGTGGCTATCATTTGTTTTTCAACAGGACAATGACCCAACACACCTCCAGGCTGTGTAAGGGCTATTTGACCAAGAAGGAAAGCGGTGAAGTGCTGCATCAAATGACCTGTCCTCCACAATCACCCAACCTCAACCCAACTGAGATGGTTTGGGATGAGTTGGACCGCAGAGTGAAGGAAAAGCAGCCAACAAGTGCTCAGCATATGTGGGAACTCCTTCAAGACGGTTGGAAAAGCATTCCTGGTGAAGCTGGTTGAGAGAATGCCAAGAGTGTGAAAAGCTGTCATCAAGGCAAGGGGTGGCTACTTTGAAGAATCTGAAATCTAAAATAGATTTTGATTTGTTTAACACTGTGGTTACTACATGATTCCAGATGTGTTTTTCATAGTTTTGATGTCTTCACTGTTATTCTACAATGTAGAAAATAGTAAAAATACAGAAAGACCCTTGAATGAATAGGTGTGTCCAAACTTTTGACTGGTACTGTATATATTACCTCAATTACCTCGACTAACCTGTGCCCCCACACATTGACTCTGTACCGGTACCTCCTGTATATAGCCTCACTACTGTTATTTTATTGTTGCTCTTTAATTATTTGTTATTTTTCTATTTTCTCAAAACAAAAATCTTCTTAAACTGCATTGTTGTTTTAGGGCTTGTAAGTAAGCATTTCACTGTAAGGTCTACACCTGTTGTATTCGGCACATGTGACTAATACAATTTGATTTGATTTGATAAAGCGTTTATACATTGTAGTTTGTTTAAAGTGGTACCAAAAGTTAAAAGTACTGGACTAATTGAAGTTACCACGTCTTAAAATAATTTTATTTATAGAGTATGATATCGCGGATACTCCATAGAGGTGATTTTCTCAACCTGGGGACGAACTTGATGCTGTGTTTTCTCTGTGGGATGACATCGGGAGATCCTACAACAGGAAGTGCATTTGGCTTGATGACAAAATATCCTTTGATTGATGGGTAAGTAACAGAGGAAAGTTGTCTTAGTTATTCTGGTTTTCCTAAAATAGAGACAAGTTTATCCTACAATATCCCTTATTATTGGTTAATGATATATTTGTCTGTGCAGAGATACATAGACATTTTTTACCATACCATATGCAGCCTAAAATATGAATAGCTCATGGATTTTCAACAGTAAACTTTTGGAACTTCACCACTAAGTATCCAAAACAAGTGTGGTTCCAAATACAAATAATTACCATCCCAAACTGAGTAATTCAGTATGTAACTCACCCACACACACGTGGTACTGTATGGAGCTGTCGCTTTTGAAATTTGATATATAAAAATCTCCCTCCAGCTCCACCTTGAGTCCCTCGCCTCTATTACATCTGACTGCCTCATCCCTTTCTCTCCTAGACATAATGACCTAGCTTTGATGCTGAGGATTCTCCACGACAACAGACTGAGTCAGGTTGACCTGCACAACATCAGCAAAGTGGCCACGGACATCAACAGACTCACAACGGGACATGTCGGCGCTCAGGTAGGTTAATATATGGTTAATAGTAGCCTAAGTGTGTGTGTGTGTGTGTGTGTTTGTGTGTGCGTGTGTATGCGTGTGCATGTTTGTGTGTGTGTGTTTGTGTGTGAGTGTGTGTGTGTGTCCGTGCATGTGCACACTGAGTTGTACTAAAGCCATAATACCCTTCTAACTCAAGTGTTGCTCTCTGCCCCATCTGCTTTGTCTCTGACCCCCTGCTTTGTCTCTGCCCCATCTGCTTTGTCTCTGCCCCATCTGCTTTGTCTCTGCCCCATCTGCTTTGTCTCTGCCCCATCTGCTTTGTCTCTGCCCCATCTGCTTTGTCTCTGCCCCATCTGCTTTGTCTCTGCCCCATCTGCTTTGTCTCTGCCCCATCTGCTTTGTCTCTGCCCCATCTGCTTTGTCTCTGACCCCCTGCTTTGTCTCTGCCCCATCTGCTTTGTCTCTGACCCCCATCTGCTTTGTCTCTGACCCCCTGCTTTGTCTCTGCCCCATCTGCTTTGTCTCTGCCCCATCTGCTTTGTCTCTGCCCCATCTCATGCTCTGATCAGGTGTTTGCAGCCTACGTGTTGTGTGGCGCCCAGGCGAAGGATGCTGTGAGGCTCACACTGGAACAGATAGACGTGATCAACCGTATGTGTACAGAGAACCCGGAACTGGAGCTAGTTACATCTGCCAAAGGTATGATATACCAGGGGTATGCAAGTAGATTTAGCCGCGTGCCGATATTTTTCTGTGAGAATGGTCGTTGGCCCGTAACATAATTATAATAATTTGTACACTGCAAATTGACCACAAATAAGCCCAAAAAGAGATAGCATTTGAAAATAACTGTTACCTCCGTCGTTGAATGAGTGAGACCAAAGCGCAGCGTGGAAAGTGTTCATGATAATTTAATAATGAAACACAGACAAAACAATATAAACGAACGTAAAGTTCTGCAGGGCTCTCAGCTACTGTGCAAAAACAACTTCCCACAAACTAGGGTGGAAAAACAGGCTGACTAAGTATGATTCCCAATCAGAGACAACGATAGACAGCTGCCTATGATTGGGAACCATACCCGGCCAACAAAGAAATAGAAAACTAGAATGCCCACCCAAATCACACCCTGACCTAACCAAATAGAGAAATAAAAAGGCTCTCTAAGGTCAGGGCGTCACAATAACAATAGTTTCATACTTTGATTACATTGAGACATGATTATGTTTCTTTTTTTATTTGTGGGAATACTTGTGAACAGATTTCTTAAGTTATTATATATTTCTTTCTGAATTCCTGGTGATTTTAGTATTTGTTCCCCCTAAAAAAACTCAAAGTGTATGTGAATGTGTGTGGTTTCGTGTGCGAATGTCAGTGTAGTGTGTGTAAGTGAGTGTATGCTGTATATGGTGTATACAGTATATAGTCTAGCGAGTGTGTATAGAGTCAGTGCAAGATAGGGTCAATACAGATAGTCCGGGGTAACCATTTAATTAACTATTTAGCAGCCTTATGGCTTGGGGGTAGAAGCTGTTCTGTAGCCTGTTGTTCTGAGAGCCGATGCTCTGGTACCGTTTGCAGGGCGGTGGCAGAGAAAACAGTCTATGGCTGTAGGATTTCTCATTGCCGTCGGTAATCAGGCCTACCACCGTCGCGTTGTCAGCAAACTTGATGATGGTTTTGGAGTCGTGCGTGGCCACGCAGTCGTGGGTGAACAGGGAGTACAGGAGGGGACTAAACACACAACCCTGAGGGGCCCCTGTGTTGAGGGTCAGCATGGCGGAGGTGTTGTTGCCTACCCTCACCACCTGGGGGGCGGCCTGTCAGGAAGTCCAGGATCCAGTTGCAGAGGGAGGTGTTCAGTCCCAGGGTCCCGAGCTTCGTGATGAGCTTGGAGGGGATTATGGTGTTGAACGCTGAGCTGTAGTCTATCAACAGTATTCTCTCATAGTTATTTCCCCTCTTGTCCAGGTGGGAGAGAGCAGTGTGAAGTTTAATTGAGATTGCATCATCTGTTGGAGTGGGTCCAGGATGTCTGGGATGATGGTGTTGATGTGTGTTATGACCAGCCTTTCGATGTACTTCATAATTACAGATGCGAGTGCTACTGGATTATAGTCATTTAGGCAGGTTACCTTGGAGTTCTTAGGAACAGGAACAATGGTGGGCAGCTTCAAACATGTTGGGCTTCAAACATGTTGGGCTTACAGACTGGGCAAGGAGACACTTGCCAGTTGGTCTTCTGGCCCATAATTTACGCTCTCTGAAGGAATTTGATGGGTTTTCCAAATGGATCTTTCCACCAATATATGGAAATGTGTGGGTGTGTAAGTGGGTTGATGCCTAGTAAAAACATATTTCTGCCCAATTTACAGCAGTATGATGATAATGATGATGATGTGTGTGTGTGTATCATGTGTGTGTATTCAACAGAACTAAATGACACTAAGAGGATAGCGTGTCTGATCAGCATTGAGGGAGGTCATTCTATAGACAGCAGCCTGCCAACCCTGCGTATGTTTTACCAGCTGGGGGTTCGCTCCATGGCCCTCACACACACCTGCAACACGCCTTGGTGAGCACACACACGCACACACGCGGACGCACACGCGCGCACGCACGCGCGCGCGCACGCACGCACGCACGCACACACACACACACACACACACACACACACACACACACACACACACACACACACACACACACACACACACACACACACACACACACACACACACACACTTATGACTTCCTCACAGTCATCAAACGAGCAAAAGGACAATATAGGAATAAGGTGGAATCATATTAAACAGGCTCCGACGCCCGCTGCATGTGGCAGGGGCTACAGTCCATTACGGATTACAAAGGAAGACCAACCGTGACGAACTCAATGCACCAGACGAACTCAATGCATTTTATGCGCGCTTTGTCAGCAACAACATCGAGCCGGGGGTGAGGGCCGTCACCGACCCAGAGGACTGGGTGATCTCGCTCTCCTACGTCGACGTGAGAAGAGTCTTTAATCAGGTCAACACCCGCAAGGCCACACGTCTCAATGTTATTCCAGGGCGCGTTCTCAGAGCATGTGCAGAACAGCTGGCAGGCATATTCACAGTAGTTTCCAACCTCTCCTTGTCCCAGTCTGTAATCCCCACATTTTGAGATGACCACAATCATTCCTGTACCTAAGAACTCTAAGGCTTCATGCTACAATGATTACCGCCTTGTAGCACTCACTTCTGTAATCATGAGGTGCTTTGAGAGACTGTTTATGGCACACATTATCTCTACCATCCCAGCCACCCTAGACCCACTCCAATTTGCATACCGCCCAAACAAATCCATCGACGACGCAATCTCTATTGCTTTCCACACTGCCCTCACCTACCTAGATAAGAGGAATACCTGTGTGAGAATGCTGTTCATTGACTACAGCTCAGCGTTCAACACCATTGTCCCCTCCAATCTCACCACCAAGCATAAGACTCTTTGTCTGAAAACCTCCTTCTGCAACTGGATCCTGGACTTCCTGACGGGCCGACCCCAGTTGGTGAGGGTAGACAACATCACCTCCACCACGCTGACCCACAACACAGGGGCCCCACAGGGGTGTGTGCTTAGTCCCCTCCTTTGCTTCCTGTTCACCCACAACTGTGTGGCCACGCACGACTCCAACACAACGGTGGTAGGCCTGATAACCGGCAATGATGAGACAGCCTACAGGGAGGAGGTCAGTGACCTGGCAGTGTGGTGCCGGAGCAACAACCTCTCCCTCAATGCCAGCAAGACCAAGGAGCTGATCGAGGACTGCAGGAAACGGGGGGTGAGCACGCCGCCATCCACATCAACGTTGCGGCAGTGGAGCAGGTGTCCAAATCACTAAAGTCTTAAAATGGTCCAAACACACACGCACAGTCGTGAAGAGTCACAGTCGTGAACAGTGCCTTTTCCCCCTCAGGAGGTTGAAAGGGTTTGGCATGGGCCCTCAAATCCTGAAAGATTCTACAGCTCTACCATTGAGAGCATATTGACTAGCTGCATCATTGCTTGGTGTGGCAATAGCACCACCCTCGATCGCATGGCGCTACAGAGGGTTTATGCAGAAAGCCCAGTACATCACTAGGGCCGAGCTCCCTGCCATCCAGGACCTCTATTTCAGGCAGTATGAAAAGAAGACCCAGAAAATCGTCTAAGACCCCAACCACCCAAGCCATAGACTATTTTCTCTGCTGCCGCATGGCAAGAGGTACCAGTGCATAAAGTCTGACACCAACAGGCTCTTGAACAGCTTCTATCCCCAAGCGATACAACTGATAAATAGCTACACGGACTGAGTTTACCTTGTATTTTTATTTACCTTTTATTTCAACATTTGCCCACTCACAGAGCCCTACACACTCACACACACTGTCACTCCAACACACACACAAACACTCACTCAATAATTTGCTCACTAATACATGCATACAGTTGAAGTCGGAAGTTTACATACACTTAGGTTGGAGTCATTAAAACTTGTTTTTCAAACACTCCACAAATGTCTTGTTAACAAACAATAGTTTTGACAAGTCGGTTAGGACATCTACTTTGTGCATGACACAAGTCATTTTTCTAACAATTGTTTACAGACAGATTATTTCACTGTATCACAATTCCTGTGGGTCAGAAGTTTACATACACTAAGTTGACTGTGCCTTTAAACAACTTGGAAAATTCCAGAAAATGATTTCATGGCTTTAGAAGCTTCTGATAGGCTTATTGACATCATTTGAGTCAATTGGAGGTGTACCTGTGGATGTATTTCAAGGCCTACCTTCAAACGCAGTGCATCTTTGCTTGACATCATGGGAAAATCTAAAGAAATCATCCAAGACCTCCGAAAAAATATTGTAGCCCTCCACAAGTCTGGTTCATCCTTGGGAGCAATTTCCAAACGCCTGAAAGTACCACGTTCAACTGTACAAACAATAGTACGCAAGTATAAACACCATTAGACCACGAAGACGTCATACCACTCAGGAAGGAGATGCGTTCTGTCTCCTAGAGATGAACGTACTTTGGTGAGAAAAGTGCAAATCAATCCCAGAACAACCGCAAAGGATCTTGTGAAGATGCTGGAGAAAACAGGTACAAAAGTATCTATTTCCACAGTAAAACGAGTCCTATATCGACGTAACCTGAAAGGCCGCACAGCAAGGAAAAAGCCACTGCTCTAAAACCACCATAAAAAAGCCAGACTATGGTTTGCAACTGCACATGGGCACAAAGATCGTAATTTTTGGAGAAATATCCCCTGGTCTGATGAAACAACAATAGAACTGTTTGGCCATAATGACCATCATTATGTTTGGAGGAAAAAGGGGGATGCTTGCAAGCCGAAGAACACCATCCCAACCGTGAAGCACGGAGATGGCAGCATCATGTTGTGGGGGTGCTTTGCTGCAGGAGGGACTGGTGCACTTCACAAAATACATGGCATCATGAGGGAGGAAAATTATGTGGATATATTGAAGCAACATCTCAAGACATCAGTCAGGAAGTTAAAGCTTGGTCACAAATGGGTCATCAAAATGGACAGTGACCCCAAGCATACTTCCAAAGTTGTGGCAAAATGGCTTAAGGACAACAAAGTCAAGGTATTGGAGTGGCCACCACATAGCCCTGACCTCAATCCTATAGAACATTTGTGGGCAGAACTGAAAAAGTGTGTGCGAGCAAGGAGGCCTACAAACCTGACTCAGTTACACCAGCTCTGTCAGGAGGAATGGGCCAAAATTCACCCAATTTATTGTGGGAAGCTTGTGGAAGGCTCCCCAAAATGTTTGACCCAAGTTAAACAATTTAAAGGCAATGCTACCAAATACTAATTGAGTGTATGTAAACTTCTGACCCACTGGGAATGTGATGAAAGAAATAAAAGCTGAAATAAATCATTCTCTCTACTATTATTCTGACATTTCACATTCTTAAAATAAAGTTGTGATCCTAACTGACCTAATATAGGGAATTTTTACTAGGATTAAATGTCAGGAATTGTGAAAATCTGAGTTTAAATGTTTTTGGCCAAGTTGTATGTAAACTTCCAACTTCAACTGTATATACTGACTCTACACACCTGCACACTCACTCACATGAAAGCTGCTGCTACTCTGTTTATCTTATATCCTGTTGCCTAGCGCCCTTACCCCTATACATATCTACCTCCATCACTCCAGTATCCCTGCACATGGAAATATGGTATTGGATATGACTTTTTAAGTATTTCCTGTACAGTATATAGTATGCTTACTTATTTACTTTATTGTGTATTTTGTATTTCTTATTCTTATTTATTGTGTTTTTGTTGTTGTTGTAATACATTGTTATTGATTATTGCATTGTTGGGTTTTGAGTTTGCAAGAAAGGCATTTCACTGTACTTGTGCATGTGATATTAAAACTTACAGACTCATGCACAATATGTGTTATATTTTGGTTTGACATCTCAGGTTCTTGCTACTGGGCTATAACACAGTAGTTTTTTTATTGCTTCAGGGCTGAGTCCTCCTCAACAATTTATGATGTCTATCAAAGAGAAAATGACAGCCTAACAGACTTCGGTAAGGTAAGGTGAACCTTTAACACTAAGTCTGTGTTCAAGCCAATACTTGTAGCCTACGCTGGTCACTTCAGGCGTCATACTGGAGCGTAATGACATTTCGGCACACTAACGTCTTCAGGGACACCTGAAGTCAACAAGCTGGAGAGGTTAGAACAAACTTTGTACAGTCAGAGCAGGTGGATCAGAAGCTCCGCAGGGGCGGTCCCTTCAGTCCTCTGATATACTGCTACACAGACCAGTTATATTTGCATGATTTACTTGATTTATTATTCATCATTGGCTCCTGCATGTGATGGACCAATACCTCACGAGGCTTCCTCTCTTCAAGTTGAGACCTTGAAACTGAAATACCTGAAATAACTGAAACACCCAGAGCAATGTTCTGGGCGTACTGCCAAGTTACTTATCAGTGATAGAGAGGATTCCTCCATACACGATCAGTCAGTCACCCACATGAACCCATCCAAATGGTTATTAGAAAAGCAACATTGATTTGATACACAAACATAACATTTTCCTTCACAGTCTCTAGGAGTTGTACACAAACATTCTTGATCCTTGATGATTTTTAGGGAGCTGTGTAAGACTGATGTGATCCCCAGTCGCAACTGAGCGTTTTACTGTTTGAAGTGTTTACTGTTTGTAGATAAGTGGCGCAAAGTGTATGTGTTTTACTGTCAGCAGATATGCACAATGACGTACATAGAGCAAGTACTATATAATTACTGGGAAACCTCACAGCAAGTGGTAACATGATCTTCCTGTTCTCTCTCTCTCTCTCTCTCTCTCTCTCTCTCTCTCTCTCTCTCTCTCTCTCTCTCTCTCTCTCTCTCTCTCTCTCTCTCTCTCTCTCTCTCTCTCTCTCTCTCTCTCTCTCTCTCTCTCTCTCTCTCTCACACACTCTCTCTCTCTCTCTCTCTCGCTCTCTCTCTCTCTCCCTCTCTCTCCCTCTCTCTGTGTCTTTCTCTCTCTCAGGATGTGGTGAAGGAGATGAACAGATTGGGGATGATAGTAGACCTGTCCCATAGTTCCTCGGCCACAGCCAGGGCAGTACTGCAGATCTCTAAGGCTCCAGTTATTTTCAGCCACTCCTCAGCCCATGCCATTTGTAACCACAGCCGCAATGTTCCTGATGACCTGCTCCGCGAACTGGTGAGACCCCTGGCAAGAACTCTCTCTCTCTCTGTCTGTCTGTCTCTCTCTCTCTTTCTCTCTCTAACACTCCTCCATCCCTCCTCCCTTTCAACCACCACCGGCACGGTCACTCATTGTGGGTGGCCTGCGTTTACTCCTTATCAGGAGAGTCTTTTGGAATTATATTTTGATGATATCTCCTTTCTGCAATGTTTCTTTAATCCACTTGTCCTTTATGTGCATTTCCTGTTTTACAGTGGCTTCAGAAAGTGTTCATACCCCTTGACTTATTCTACATTTTGTTATGTTACAGCCTGAATTCAAATGGATTAAACATACAGTACCAGTCAAAAGTTTGCACACACCTACTCATTCCAGGGTTTTTCTTTATTTGTACTATTTTCTACATTGTAGAATAATAGTGAATACATCAAAACTATGAAATAACACATATGGAATCATGTAGTAACCAAAAACGTGTTAAACAAATCAAAATATATTTAATATTTGAGATTCTTCAAAGTTGCCAACCTTTGCCTTGATGACAGCTTTGCACACTCTTGGCATTCTCTCAACCAGCTTCACGAGGGAGTCACCTGGAATGCATTTAAATTTACTGGTGTGCCTTGTTGAAAGTACATTTCTGGAATTTCTTCCTTCTTAATGCGTTTGAGCAAATCAGTTGTGTTATGACAAGGTAGGGGGGTTTACAAAAGATAGGCCTATTTGGTAAAATACCAAGTCCATATATGGCAAAAACAGCTCAAATAAGCAAAGAGAAACAACAGTCCATCATTAATTTAAGACATGAAGGTCAGTCAATACGGAAAATGTCAAGAACTTTGAAAGTTTCTTCAAGTACAATCGCAAAATCCATCAAGGGCTATGATGAAACTGGCTCTCTTGAGGACCGCCACAGGAAAGGAAGACCCAGAGTTGTAACCAGACTACTCAGGAACACTCAATGTCGTCTTGGTAAGAAACTCCGGTGTATATTTTGGCCTTGTGTTTTAGGTTATTGTCCTGCTGAAAGGTGAATTTGTCTCCCAGTGTCTGTTGGAAAGCCGACTGAACCGAGGTTTCCTCTAGGCCTTTGCCTGTGCTTAGCTCTATTCCGTTTCTTTTTATTTAAAAAAACCTCCCTAGTCCTTGCCGATGACAAGCATACCCATAACATGATGCAGCTACCACCATGCTTGAAAATATGAAGAGTGGTACTAAGTGATGTGTTGTTTTGGATTTGCCCCAAACATAATGCTTTATATTCTTTGCCACATTTTTTGCTGTTTTACTTTAGTGCCTTATTGCAAACAGGATGCATGTTTTGGAATATTTTTATTCTGTACATGCTTCCTTCTTTTCACTCTGTCACATAGGTTAGTATAGTGGAGTAACTACAATGTTGTTGATCCATCCTCAGTTTTCTCCTATCACAACCATTCAACTCTGTAACTGTTTTAAAGTGACCATTGGCCTCATGGTGAAATCCCTGAGTGGTTTCCTTCCTCTCCTGCAACCGAGTTAGGAAGGACGCCTGTATCTTTGTAGTGACTGGGTGTATTGATACACCATCCAACGTGTAATTAATAACTTCAGCATGCTCAAAGGGCTATTTAATGACTGCCTTTTTTAAAAACCTTTCTACCAATAGATGCCCTTCTTTGCGAGGCTTTGTGGTTGAATCTGTGTTCGAAATTCACCGCTCGACTGAGGGACCTTACAGATAATTGTATGTGTTGTACAGAGATGAAATAGTCATTAAAAAAGAATGCTAAACACAATTTTTGCAATCCGAGTGAGTCCATGCAACTCATAATGTGACTTATTAAGCACATTTTTACTCCTGAAATGATTTATGCTTGCCATAATAAAAGGGTTGAATACTTATTGACTCAAGACATTTCAGCTTGTCATTTTTTATTAATTAGTAAAACTGTCTAAAAACATAATTCACTTTGACATTATGGGGTATTGTGTGTAGGCCAGTGAAACAAAATCTAAATTTAATCCATTTTAAATTTGGGCTGGAACACAACATAATGCGGAAACCATCAAGGGGTGTGAATACGATCTGAAGGCCCTGTATCTACATGGATGGAAGGTCACTGGAAGTGTGGAATGTTTTTTATGTTCTATTCTGGGTGTTGTTGTTTCAGAAGGAGAACGGAGGACTCATCATGGTTAATCTGCACAGTGGGTTTGTGGCTTGCCATGGCCAAGCCAATGTCTCCATCGTGGCTGGTGAGCAGTTGCCTTTGATTAGTGTTTATTGGCATCAAACAATTAAGCGCAAAATTGGCTGCCTTGTTATCAATCAAGACCTGTTTAGAAGACCAGTATCAAGAACATCAATAACATGTGTACACATGATTTATCTTCTGATTATCTTATCTTCTGATATTCATCTTACTTTTTGCAGACCATTTTACCCACATTAGGAAGGTGGTTGGATCTGAGTCAATAGGAATAGGAGGGGACTTTGATGGAGCTTCTAAGTAAGAACTTTTACCTCAGAGTGACAGCAGCACATTCAGCGTTAGTTCATTAATACAGCCACATTATGCTCCAGCTTGAATGCTATCAGAATTACTCACTTTTTTGTAAGTAGGCTGGTAACAGATAGCAGCTGCATTTTAAGTGGCCTGAGGGTTTGAGTAATACATAGCCTGTTATGTTCTACTGTCTGAAGGTTTCCTCTTGGATTAGAGGATGTGTCCAAGTATCCCGCTCTGATCCAGGAGCTGCTGAAGAGACACTGGACAGAGAACGAGTTGTCCGGGGTCCTCAGACACAACTTCTTACGTGTGTTCAAGGAGGTCGAGAAAGTGAGTGCTAAAGGAACAAGAGTGCGGTGTTTTTGCTGGTTATAAAGGCTCACTGCTACAGTGTGAGTATTGTATCAAAGCCCATCAAAAACACCCGCAGTAGTAACATCAAAGGAATGACAGGAATGAAAGGCATCTCTGTCTGGGACTGAATGTCCATCTGAGTACTTTGTGGTATGAAGGGAACTGAGAACTGGAAAAAGAGCCTTGTATAGTGCATGGAAAATCCCACTTGTTTTTTCTTGTTCAGTAGAATCACTGTCACAGCATCATAATACAGTGTAAACTTCTCTCTCTCTCCCTCCCTCCCCTCTATCCCTTCCCCAGGAGCGTGACAGGCAGAAAGCGAAAGGAACTCTCCCCAGTGAAGCTCAGATCGACTTGGCTGAGGTTCAGAACCCCTGCAGACTGGTACTCAGGCGACCTGACCACCAGACGACAAAGATGGAACAGATGTACTCCAAGGGCCACAGTGAACTGGTGGTCCCCAGGAGTCTGGTCTGGACCATGGTTATTCTAATCTCCTGCCTCTGTGTCCTGATGGACCATTAAGACTATAATATGGCCTCGATTCAATCAGATCCAGTGGTAACCCGTGTTGACCGATATCCCCATAGTGGATGTTTTGGCAGTATTGGAGGTGTAGCTGCAGTGTGAGCTGACAAATAAGTGTGTGGCTGCTCTTTTGTGTCACCAACCACTCCCTTCCTTATTATCCCTACGCATTAGATGTTCAAAAGGACAAAAGAAAGTGCAGGCTCTATCGACAATAGATATTATGAAATGCATGTTTTCATTTGGATGGGGGGGATTTATCAGTCTATGTAGACAATAGACCATTACGCGTTAGAGTGTTTGAACTTGTAATGTGGCTACATTAACTTCTAACTCGGCTGCATGGGATTTGTCAGATATAAAGTCTGTGTGGTTTCATTTCATCCAATGACAGTGTCCGTGATAATGTAACATAAGGAGCAGTTCTAACACAGTTCCACCTTCGACACTGCCAAAACAACCGGATGTCGGCTAGCACGGATCTGAGTCCCGGCACCTCAAATTCTCTACTGCTTGAGCTCGTTTTACTCATATAGAATATTAGCTCAAAAGTATAGTGGAGCTCCTGCACCTAAATATAAACAGTACTTGCACCCAAAATGAGTACCGGAACCTATTTAGTAGTATTACTAGTGTTGTATTACAATACACTATCCACTACAACCATGTTTCTCCGACAGTGACAAGCCTAGCTTTAACGTGTTTACTGTGTCACTTGCTTACATGTGATCTTCCCTACAAAGAACTTTACCTAATTTTTAGTTCTGGTCATTCTGATCTTGAAGGAGTTGTATATTTACACAATGCTCTGCACGCACTTTATACTATATTACATTGAGTTTCATGTAACAATCACTTTTAACTCTTTTTACATATCTCATTCTAAAAATATCTGTGTTATGTTTGTTTAATGATACAATCAAGGCCACAAGGTCATACTGAGGCATTTACAAACTATCTGTATTTCTCTGAGGACACAGACCTTGATGTCCATCACACAAACCTGGGTTTCACAATGAAACTGTTTCATAGAAAGACCATTTCATCTTAAAATTAACATTCATGTAACATTTCCTCACAAGGGTGTGCAGTGAAACAGTATGTAACATGTTAATATACTGTAATGCCTCCTACAGTCATCTCAGGAATGTTGTATTCTGTATTCATAGGTTATATCGTATTTATTTTGCCTTTCTCTTAAGTAAATAATGCTTTGAGTTTTCTGTTTTTATACCATCTCATTTTATGAACACATTGATATATCTGAAGTCAAGATAGTTCAATTCTGGTTGAATAGGGAAATTAATCATGATTTTATTGCTAAGTTCAGATAAATACTCTTCGCCTTTACAGCTCTTGCAGTCTACAGGAAAGAAAAGGAAATGTGTGCATATGCTACTCTGTTCAGGTGGCCCTGTAAGTAGTCTTCATGCCTATAATAATGACTTTTGTACAGAAATAGCAGATTAAATGTAATGTATAATTGTCAATGAATTAAAACCTCTTCTCTTTCAACAATTACAAATCATAATCCAGTAAAATAATGTTTCAATACAATCTCTGGCCTCCACATTTACAAGCACTCTCTGCGCCATCTGTTGAAATACCCCAACTGGCATTTCATTATCTACAATCCGAAAAATCTTATCCTCATCGGGGGAAGGTTGAGAAAATAAATAAGAAAATAAATACAAAAGTTTTTATTCCACCAACCATAAAAAGGTTGTGAAAAAAGAACTCAAATTGGCACTCTACACAGAGGCCTTCATACGGACCACCCAAGACTGTGCTATCTGGCAAGCTAATCCTTGATGAGGGAAAGCCCACCATAATTTCTTTGCTGCAAACAATACAAAAATACTGACTCAGTCGACATAGAAAATTCATGTTCGATGGATGTATGTGTAAAAGTAGCAGTTGTTAATGGTCTCCTATTGCAGAAATAGGTTTGTGAATGACCCAAGCTTTAGTTGCCTTGGCAATAAGGGATTCATGAGGGAATTATAGCATGTAATCTTTAAAGGCTACTGTCCTCATGGAAGGCAATACATTCCGCAGAAATGCCAGGCAAATTATTATTGCTTTCCACAATAAAAGTCCTCTTAATTCCATCATTAATTGGCACAGTTTGTATGTACTGTATGTTGAGGATCGGCTGGATGCTGCTGCCGGTGCTGCAGTGCCCCCGGTGGTCGGGGTGGAATGTCTCCTGTCGAGGCAGTGTCGTGACCTGTGACCAGAGTGGTTTCTGATAGGTCAGGAGTAGATAGTGATGACCTCTCGTCCTCCTCCTCTCACCAGAAGCACTCTCTCCAGACCTTCTGTCAGCACCTCCAGAAACTCCATATCTGGGCCAGAGTTAAGCACTGTTATAACCAGCAACTCTGCATCACTGCACCTGCGATTACATCTGCAAATCTGTGTACGCAACAGATTTGATGTTCAGCTTAAAAGCCAGTAGTCTTTAATCTCGGGTCACATTGCCAAATCTTTCGTGTATGCTGGCTGGCCATCTACTCCTACTCATTCTTTCACCTTTAACACAACTCATGCTACACTCAACCCCAAATTACACTCCCCAAATTACACTCCCTAACCCCATAATGAGCCCTAAAACATTGTCCTAAAAAATGAAATATTGTACCACACAGACCTCTAAGACCAGTGTTGTCCAGTACAATGAGAGCAGCTGTTAGTGAAGGATACAGTTCTCGTCTCCGTCTGTGTTGCGTGGCGGCCCCGGCATGTTGAGCAGCACCAGGCGAGCATCATGGGACTTGTTGACAATCACCTCGTTCAGCTTCACTGCCGTGTGCATCCGCCGCACATTGGACTGGTCCCTGGGACACAACCACAAACAGATGTTACAAATGCAATCCAGAACATTCAATTATTTAAAGGGATAGTTCACCCAAATTACACATTGGTTTCCTTACCCCGTATGCAGTCTATGGACAACGTATGACAGCAATCCAGTTTCCCTGGCTCTGTTTCCACATGCTCACGTCATGGGACCGATATTATAATTTTTCACTCATCGTGTTCAAATCATCCGAAAGTATCTACAATTGATTTTGAACCTCAAAAAAGTACCTTATAGAAGTTTTGAACATGATGCGCAAAAAATGTGAATATTGGTCCCATGATTTTAATGGGATTTGTGCCACAAATGCTAAAACGTTAGTATGTGGAAAAGGTGCCAAGGAAACTATACCAAAGCATGGATTGCTGTCATACCTTGTACATAGACTGCTTACAGGGTAAGAAATCCAATATGTCATTTTGTAATTTGGGTGAAGTATCCCTTTAACAATGCCGTGGAATAATGTTCAGATATCCAACAGTGGACAGCATGAACCAACTCAGTCATAAAGCAGAAAGACATCAAGTGCAGTCCACATAACAAAGCACACCCCACCCCTCCATCCAATCCATTGCATGGAATTTACAGACTCTGAGTGATCAGAATAACATATCATTAAAATACATTTACAGACAGAGTGATCAGATTAACATATTACTCACAGGAATCTACAGACAGAGTGATCAGAATAACATATCATTAAAAGGAATCTACAGACAGAGTGATCAGATTAACATATTACTCACAGGAATTTACAGACAGAGTGATCAGAATAACACATCACTCAAAGGATGAACCATTCTCTGTCTGCAAGATGACAGAGGAAGAAAAAAGAGAGAGAGGAGATGAGGAGGAGAGAGTGAAGAAGGAAGACTAGCGAGAGTGGAATACCTCAGATGGGGCCGGATGGAGATTTTCCTAACCACGTGAAAGGCCTGGGGGTTTTCCTAGTCAGATCACGTGTCTCAAGAAAAACTCCTGGCCTTCCAATAGACCAACAACAAGTGACTCACGGTTTGAGGCTCATGAGTTCTCTGAAGTTCTCTGGTGCGTTGTTCCTGTTCCTCCTCTCTGCCTCGTACTTCTCCTTGGTCCAGGTCATCTGGATCTTATCAGCTACAGGCTCCACCACCTCCTCCTCCTCGTCTGAGTACAGGCTTCCCATACGGATCAGAGAGTGTCTGTCCTTTACCAGCTGGGCCTATAGGGGGCAGAGTGCAGGCGATACAATGTCCTAATGTCCATACTAGAGTGACTTGAAATGCATGGCCAAACATTGCTTCATTTAATGCTAGTGTAGATACACTAAATATACAAAAGTATGTGGACACCCCTTCAAATGAGTGGATTTGGCTATTTCAGCCACACCCGTTGTGGACAGTTGTATAATCGAGCACACAGCCATGCAATCTCCATAGACAAATATTGGCAGTAGAATGACCTTACTGAAGAGCTCAGTGACTTTCAACGTGGCACCATCATAGGATGCCACCTTTCCAACAAGTCAATCCGCCCTGCTAGAGCTGCCCCGGTCAACTGTAAGTGGTGTTATTGTGAAGTGGAAACATCTAGGAGAAACAACGACTCAGCCGCGAAGTGGTAGGTCACACAAGCTCACAGAATGGGACCGCCGTCCTCGGTTGCAACTCTCACTACCGAGTTCCAAACTGCTTCTGGAAGCAACATCAGCACAATAACTGTTTGTCGGGAGCTTCATGAAATGAGTTTCCATGGCCGAGCAGCAGCACACAAGCCTAAGATCACCATGCGCAATGTCGAGCATCGGCTGGAGTGGTGTAAAGCTCACCGCCATTGGACTCTGGAGCAGTGGAAATGCATTCTCTGGAGTGATGAAACTCGCTTCACCATCTGGCAGTCCAACGTACGAATCTGGGTTTGGCGGATGCCAATGAGAATGCTACCTGCCCCAACTGTAAAGTTTGGTGGAGGAGGAATAATGGTCTGGGGTTGTTTTTCATGGTTTGGGCTGGGCCCCTTAGTTCCAGTGAAGGGAAATATTAATGCTACAGCATACAATGACATTCTAGATGATTCTATGCTTCCAACTATGTGGTAACAGTTTGGGGAAGGCCCTTTCCTGTTTCAGCATGACAAAGCAAGGTCCTTACAGAAATGGTTTGTTGAGATCGGTGTGGAAGAACTTGACTGACCTGTATAGAGCCCTGACCTCAACCCCATCAAACACCAGTTTCCCGACCTAACTAATGCTCGTGGCTTAATAGAAGCAAGTCCCTGCAGCAATGTTCCATCATCTAGTGGAAAGCCTTGCCAGAAGACTGGAGGCTGTTACAGTAGCAAAGGGGGTACCAACTCCATATTAATGCCCATGATTTTGCAATGAGATGTTCGACGAGCATACTTTTGGTCATGTAGTGTATTGGTTCCCAGCCCCAGATTAAACCTACTACTGGGCTAAATCACACTTTCAATGGAGATTCTCCAACTGAGCATGCTTAAATACATGAGAAGACATCTGGGTCTGGGAAACCAGCTCAATATGTCCTTCACTGTGGTCTACAACTATTGTTATGTATGTTTGGTCTGACAGGTGTAATTCTGTGGATGTTTGTTGATGTGTAATATGTACCTCTCTTTCTCTCTCTGCGCTGGACAGCCTCATCTGTCTGAGCATCTGAGATCTCTGCTCCATCATCAGAGTCCTCTCATACGTGTAGGCCGAGATGTCGCTGTCATGCTGAAATTATTAACATGGTAGTATGTAAATACCTGACCTTTGAAAACACTAAGGGGAGAGAAGTGATTTAAAAATGGAAACTCTTAGTTGGATTGCATGTTTGACTCCTGGTATGAGGGACTTCTCTCCCCATCTCCACCATAATGACATAATTAGATTTAAGGAGGTTCATCTCTCACCGTCTCCACCATCATTACATAATTAGCTTTAAGGAAGAACATCTCACACCATTTCCACCACCTCCACCTCTGCCTCTATTCTCAGCTGGTACAGGAACGTAGCCAGGTCCTTCTTCATCTGAATACTGTTGTCATCCATCTGGGCCACAGTGAAGATACGCATCTTACACTTCCTCCAAACCTGAAACACACACCATGGTAAGAATGGAGTAGTCTAGCAGTTAAGAGCATTGGGCCAGTAACTAAAAGGACTCTGGTTCCAATCCCTGAGCCGACTAGGTGAAACATCTGCCGATGTGCCCTTGAGCAAGGCACTTAACCCTAATTGCTCCTCTAAGTCACCCTGGATAAGAGCGTCTGCTAAAATGTAAATGTAGATCCTTTTCTGACCAAGAAATCCCTTCTTCTTTAGTCTCTCTCAAGTCATGGTGGCCAACAGTAAATGCTCCCAGAGTTTCTGCATTGATGTGCGCGGGACTTTACCTTGTGCTGTTTGAGAAGGAAAGGTAGCAGCATGAGCATTCCTCCGTCATGGACGATCCACCACACATCGATAGTGCCATCTGTGAAGCGTTCGTGGTTGCTGGGGTAGAAGGAAACATTCTTGGGCACCATCAGAGCCAGGTGGGCTGCTGTGGTACAGCGGACTGTGTCTGTGGGGAGGGGCACAGAGAGGTAAATATGTTTACTTTGTGTAATATGTAATGTAATACAGCTGATGCTATCAGTTAACTAAAGAGTCAGCACGTAATGTTTCAAATATTATACAGGCTGAAGGACAGCACCAAACCCACAGAAACATAGAGATGGCCAATGCTCTCATGGAGAAACTGGGATGAGGTTATGGTTTGGAATATTATTATGGGAACGGGTCAGATCTATGTGTAGGACCAGGCTAGTTTAAAGTAAATCAGAGTCTTACTAATGAATGTCTTCCATGCGCGGGGGTCTTCACTTTGCCTCCAGCCGTAGGGCCATCCCATCACCACTGTGTTGTGCTTCATGCCCCCCAGGCCACATGACTGGATCAGGTGGGCAATGCCCTCCCTCACCTTGGACGCCACAACCACCTGGCAGAAACCCTTCACCCGCTCGATCTCCATCATGTTCTTTACGGCCTGACGAGGTTGAGAGCAGACAATGCAGGTAATCATAAAGCTGGTAATAAACTCACTTATTCTTATTGGCACAGAGGAGACAACAGAAATTTGATATCTTTCTTATAGCTTTATAAAGTGGACTGTATGACCGAGCGAGGAAGGTAACAGCCTTCAAACAATCCTGAGCTGATTCCATAAAGCTACAGTACGGCAAAATGTATTTTCCTTGTACACACATTAGGCTATCGGAGAAATAAGTTACAGCTCTATCCCTACCTGCTCAGAGGCCTGTGTTTCTCCGTAGCTGTCCAGGAACTGTCCCTGGATGACAGAGCCCACTATGGTCAGGCCCTTCCCTGCCTTCAGCTGGGAGACAAAGGTCAACAGACGGGGATACTTCACATGGAGGTCCTCATCCAGCTTCAACAGCACCAGGACCTGGGGCCTGGAGAGTGGAGGGGCAAGAGAGACAAAGAACATGAGAATCTACCTGGAAGTACTAATAAACAACTAAAAAACAACAGTAGAAACTGTAGAGTGTTAGAAAGTACAGAATGTATGAAGAGGAAGAGGTAGTTATGCATATCTGAAGTTGGAGATACCGGATATCTAAGACTATGGATGAGGAAGGATGTTTACCTCCAGTTTTTAGTGTGAGGGGGTCCATGCTCCAGCCGTAGCAGAGAGTAGCGCGCTGCACTGAGGGACAAACCTCGTATCCCATCTCCCCACTCCTTCTCCGCTCTGAGAGAGAGACAGAGAGAGTGACAGCATCAGAATATATACTCTGGCCTAAATAGCTAACTCATACATTGACCCAATGATATACAATTATGATATGAGATGGGTAGGAGTCCAGACATACCCCTGGTACTCAATGTACTTGTAGATCATGCCAGCGATGCACATGGCCACGATGGCATAATACCAGGAGGAGATGAACATCAGAGCCAGACACATACTCATACCCAGAAAAGACAGAGCCCTGTGGGGGAAACACACAGATATAATGTAGTACTCTTTATACTATACTATTGGACGCATGAAAGGAGCTGCACCAGTTGTGGTCGTTCCAAAAAGCACCCTCAGACGGTACAAAGCTCAGTACCCGTTTAGCAAAGAAGCCAAAAAGGGTATCATTCCCATAGTGCATTAGTTGAAAGAGGCGCTCTGGTTCTCTGCCCGAATTTGCCCTGTAACACACCAATTTTACCTGCAATTAAACCATCTGGTGAATATCGTTTTGTGCAAGACAGAATAGTAAACGATGCTGTACATGCTAGAGCACCCCTGGTGCCTAACACTGTTACCATTTTATCCCAGATGCCTCCAGGTAGTTTGTTTTTTAGTAATTGATTTAGCTCATGCTTTCTTTCTTTCTTTCTTTCTTTCTTTCTTTCTTTCTTTCTTTCTTTCTTTTCTTTTCTCTTCTCTTCTCTTCTTTTGTTGATCCTGGAGGGAGTGTTTTGGTTCAGTATGTTGACCATTTGTTGGTTTGCTCAAAATCAGAGGAGATTTTTTGGGCAGAAAATGGTCATAAAGTTTCCCCCAGTAAGATGCAATTATGCCGGTTAAATATTTGGGTCATGACATTACTTCTGAGAGTCGCGCCCTCTCCACTGGTAGATTAGAGGCAATTAATAAGTTCAACCGCTGCCGGATTGTATTTATGGGAGAAAGATGGAGGCAAGTGAAGCTGTGGTCTGGACTGGTGAGATGTTCTGATATTGTGGCAATGTCTCTTCTAACCGTACATGTGCCCCATTTGGTGGAGGCAATTATTAATCAGGCAAAAACGGCTCATTTGATGCCTGCGAGACTGCTAGACTATCAGAACATTCTTAACCCTTCAACTCTTCTCCCTGCAGCAGAAACCGGTGAAGACCATGACTGTGATTTAGCTATTGAAGTTGACTGTAGCCCTATGTTGGACTTGAGAGACACCCCATTAGACAATCCAGACTTTTAGTTGTAGTTGTAGTTGGGTCTGCCGAGAGAAACGAAAAAGGGAATCAATTAGTTGGTTATGCTGTTGGACTGTTTTGGAAACTGTGGAAAGTTCTCGACTCCCCTCACACGTATCTGCCCAGGCTTGACTAGAGCTTATATTTTGCTCTGATAACATTTACACTGATAGTAGATCTGAGTTCGGTGTTGTGCATGATTTTGGAACATTGTAGAGGAATAGAGGGTTTTTGACCTCGTCTGAAAAACAGATTGCACACAGTAAGCTTGTTTGGTCTCTCTTAGAGGCGGTCCAGCTGCACTCCTCTGTTTCTATAATCAAGTGTCAGACGCATTCTTCCTCTAATGACAACATTCCTCTGGGGAACACTGGGGCTGACCGCGCAGCTACATTGGCTGATTCCTCTTCTGTTTCCCCCTCCTTCACATGGCAGCAGTTCCCGCTTCCACTAACCCTTTCTCTGTTAATGACTCTGCAGGCAACGGCTGATGCATCAGAGAAGGACGCCTCGGGTGTATGGCTGGATGAGTAGAGCAGACCAGCCATGCCCCGCTGTACTTTCCAATTCCTTGCCAAATTGTCACATGGTCAAAAAGAGGGATGGTGGATCTTGTAAATAAATGAATAAATAAGGGAAAGGGGGATACAACTGAACGCTTGTACGTTGTACAAACGTTGTACAACTGAACGCATTCAACTGAAATGTGTGTTTCCGCATTTAACCCAACCCCTCTGAATCAGAGAGGTGCGGGGGGCTGATATTGGTGTACAGTAGGTTTTACTGTGCTTGCAGGACATTTCTCTGGTGGTGGGGTTGTACAATGTTTTATTTGCATGACTAAAAATGTTGAACCAAACTCTGAAAACAAAATTGTTTAAACTAATTGGTGAAACAAGCCTGACATGGGTAAAGGTGCTTCCATTGGCACTGAGTATGAGAGGCAGATCCCACACAGTCACTGGTCTCTCTCCACACAAGGTGCTGACTGGCCATCCCATGAGGATGACTAATGCACCTTTTCCCAAGAACAGGTTGTCCCTGCAAGGAATGGAGGAAGACATGGTTGAGAATTGTGTCACCCTTAAAAGTGTTCTTAAGAGACTTTTCCCCCGGGTAAAGGTGTCTTTGCCGAACTTGGCAGGTGGAGCTGAGCACTATTTCAACCCAGGTGATTTCGTGGTGGTCAAAGACTTCAGGAGAAAGAGTTGGAAGGACCTCTGTTGGAGAGTGCCGTACCAAGTTCTTCTGAAGGGACCAACGCAGGCCTGGAGTAGTGGCCCAGAAGTAGATGGTCATTGGAGAAGGAGAACCCTGCTGGGCCTTCATAACCAAGAGGACTGATGGAATGGCCACTACCAAGTGTTCTGATGAGTATGACTATCTAAAGGGTCTGGGAAATAAAGCCTCAGTGTTCTGATGAGTATGACTGTCTTAAGGGTCTGGGAAATAAAGCCTCAGTGTTCTGATGAGTATGACTATCTAAAGGGTCTGGGAAATAAAGCCTCAGTGTTCTGATGAGTATGACTGTCTAAAGGGTCTGGACTGTCTTAAGGGTCTGGGAAATAAAGCCTCAGTGTTCTGATGAGTATGACTATCTAAAGGGTCTGGGAAATAAAGCCTCAGTGTTCTGATGAGTATGACTATCTAAAGGGTCTGGGAAATAAAGCCTCAGTGTTCTGATGAGTATGACTGTCTAAAGGGTCTGGGAAATAAAGCCTCAGTGTTCTGATGAGTATGACTGTCTTAAGGGTCTGGGAAATAAAGCCTCAGTGTTCTGATGAGTATGACTATCTAAAGGGTCTGGGAAATAAAGCCTCAGTGTTCTGATGAGTATGACTGTCTAAAGGGTCTGGACTGTCTTAAGGGTCTGGGAAATAAAGCCTCAGTGTTCTGATGAGTATGACTGTCTAAAGGGTCTGGACTGTCTTAAGGGTCTGGGAAATAAAGCCTCAGTGTTCTGATGAGTATGACTGTCTAAAGGGTCTGGGAAATAAAGCCTCAGTGTTCTAATGAGTATGACAATCTAAAGGGTCTGGGAAATAAAGCCTCAGTGTTCTGATGAGTATGACTATCTAAAGGGTCTGGGAAATAAAGCCTCAGTGTTCTGATGAGTATGACAATCTAAAGGGTCTGGGAAATAAAGCCTCAGTGTTCTGATGAGTATGACTGTCTTAAGGGTATGGGAAATAAAGCCTCAGACAAAGACTGCCGCATTTTCTATGCATTTAAAACAGCTTCCAATGCAAAATATCATGCCACGTTAAATCAAAGCTTCGTTAAGAATTCATTTAAATGAAACAGCCACAATAGGGACGCACCTCAGGGAAACAACATCTTTAATACAGCAATACCCACGGGGAAAAGTATACCAATTCAGTATACCAACATTATGGTAAAAATACAAGGGAAAGAAATTCCTATGTTGGTGGATACAGGTGCTACTACCTCCACTTTTGGTAAAGGTACGGGACTTGACTTACCCCTAACCAATAAAACAATAAATGCTTATGCGATTTCTTCCACCCCGGTAATACATTCTGAAACAAAATCCATGCACTGTTCAATAGGACCAATAATTCTGTATTCACTCACTCAACCGTTTAACTTGCTAGGTAGAGACTTGTTAACTAAACTTAAGGCTACAATTTATTGTACTCCCGATGGAGTTTTTGTTGATATCCCAAATGATGAGATATTAAACCAATGAGTAAGCAGGCAAATTGAACCACTCCCCCAGGACGAGTGGAAGTCTGACACTGCCTCCCAGTCTATTCTGTCTCAGGTACCAGAAACCTTATGGTCAGAACATTCCAATGACAGTGGACTGATAGGCAGTGCTAGCCCAGTTATAATAACTGTTGATCCTAGAAAGAAACTCTAGTCTCGAGAGCTATCTTAAAAAGGAAGCTCCCTCCAAAGTGTCTCTCCCCTTCTGAATTGGCCGATGTATTTTATAATTTCGGAGCATTACATATTCCTCTCAAAATAATAGACATTTAATGAGCGTGAAGCAGAGAGTGCATATCCAACAGAAATGGGTAAGAAATATAGAGTAACATTGTTAGGGTAGACTAAAATGCAAACAAAGGCTTCCAATAAGGAGAAAGTTATCATGTTTGTTTTGTTTGTTTTTAAACCTTACAATAGGGGTAAAAGCAGAGCATTGTTTGAGAGTGATCCGTGTGTATTAGCAGTAGTGATTGAGAAGGTTTTTCCTATTGGGAAGAGTAGAGGGGTCCTAGTTGAAGGAAACCGATATGGAGACTAGCATAGGTAAATAAAGACAGTCATAAAGATAGTAAAATGGAAAGATTCATGGTACTCATGGTCTGTCAGTGGATGTCACATTTAATGAGTTTTGACAGTATGCAAATGGTAATATTAGTGTTTTTCAAATAGCACTCTAATAATGCAATATCTTAGTAATTTGAAGAAATAAATGTTTCAATACAAGGTCACATGACTGACAGAGGGAATGAGCACTGGGACTGATATTATATTAGAGGCTGCCATCTGGTGTTTAGGTTAAAGATAAGCTTCCTGTGAACCAATAGATAAGCCGGCAGTAACAGTGAGTGGTACTCACTAAACTCAAACAGACTTTAACCCTAACACAGTGGGAAAATTTGGGGCAGAGGTATGAATAATTGAATAAGATACGTTTTTGACAATTTTCAATTATTATTACTCAATTCGATAGTTTTAATATACCAGTGATTTAAATAAGAAGGTAATGTCATCAAAAACACACTTTTTCCATTACGAGGAACACTGTCCGGAATTGGAGTAGATCCAAGTAAATGTTTAAGTACTGAATATTGAGCTGATAAGTCAGCACCAACTTTTTGAAGGCCCTAGGGGATTTGTTAAACAACAGGCTTTATATTTTTACTAGTTGATGTCCCAGGGACAGTTAGTACAGAACAGGTCAATGCAACCCGATTGTGGTAAGAGCTATGGAAACAAAAACCTTTAGAGATTTATTTACCTCTGGGTCTACAGATCCTTTGTGTATGTGTGTGTGTATTTTAGATTTTACAACCCAGAGTGAAGGGGTTTGAAAGGATAAAGTGTCTGGTTTTATGTGTTGATTCCGCTTACTTTAATAGACGTATTTTGATAGAACCTCCTTTGATAGTTTAAGCCATAATCTAATGCTTACCTTAAAATGTAACAATAATTATCACAAAGTGATAAAAGGCGGGGATATGTGAGGGAAAATGTTGTTGTCTGAAGAGCTAGCATTGAATTGTAAACAGCATCTCCTCTCACTCTATCTTGGTTCGTGCAGATGACTGTGACCTTCTCAGACCAATTGGCAGAACGGCCAGAACATTGTTCTGGGAATCCAAAAGGAGTATCTCAGTTTCAAGGTCCCAGCTTTGAGAGAAGCCTTGTCAGTCACATGCAGGAATATATGACTTGTTTGTATAGCACTATAAAAGGACTGAGAGGGAAAGCCCTTTTCAGAGTTTTCATCAAACTTGGATTGAGAATGTGAACCTCTCCAGTCGTGATAATAAAGATTGATTCCTTTACATTGAGTTTGAGTGGTGAATTTCCATGACAGGTGCTATACTTGTTCAGCTACTGAAGCTTATTACAGTGAAGTTCCTTCTTTCTAGGTTACCATCAGAACACCAGAGAACAAAATGTCTCTCTAGCTGGAGTCTGCATAAAGTCCTCCAGTCAGTCAACAGGATATTTTGATAAGCTTCCCAATATGTCACCTGAGAAAGCAAAGTAGATTATTCAAATTGAGTGAAAGTGTACCCAACACCCACGCGTATACAAATGAGTGTTACATCACTCACATACAGTATGCACGGATACACAGCCATGCCATGCACATACACCTGTACTGTACTTACCAGTGGTAATATTTAAACCTAGGCCTCCAGTTGGGTGTCCGTAGTAAAGTCTGCACAGCACAGGCTAAGTTCACAAACAGATAGCACATCAAGAAGAACCTGTAGAAAAAAAATCACACACCAAAAAATGTAATTCAGTCCAAACCGGTTTAGGCATTTAAATATTGATTTGGAATTCCAATATATTAATTTTGCAGTTATGTACTTGTTGCAGGATGTATAGGCCTGGTAGTCTGCTAAAATACATCTCAACTGATGGCAAAACACAGAAGCACAAGAAAGTGCATGTGCGCAACATCTATTTCTATGGGCACAAGCACTGTTCACGACACAAACTGTTCACACCCCTCTTGTTGAAGTAGAGAATATTTTTCAGGTTTAAAGCTTATTTCCTGCAGTTCTATACATTATGCCATGTCTAATGTGTATTCATGTGATATTTGTGTGACTCGAACATTACTACAAAATGTATGGGCTAAAAAACCTAGCTAAAAAACATTAGCTGAAATGGGCTAGTTGATCTGGACATTTCTGACATGTTATAAATAGCTCTCTAAGGTATGCAATGACTGACATAACAAGAGGAATACTGATGATGCACTACCCAATTTAAAATGTTTACCTCGTGCATTCAACTATTATAACTTTCAACAGTAAGTTAAAAGCCGGACTGAGTTTCTTAAAATATAATTAAAATAACTGGACCCACAGTTTGTGAACCACTGCACTTGGTGACCTTCCACACAAAGCCACTTGTGCTGATTGTGTACAGAGTGCCTGGCTGGAATGAGGTGTTTCACTTGTGAAGTGGTTGTTAAAATGCAAGTGATTTGATTAAAGTATATTTTAGCAGACACTCTTATCCAGAGTGACTTACAGGAGCAATTAGGGTTAAGTTCCTTGCTCAAGGGCACATCAACAGATTATTTACCTAGTCAGCTCAGGGATTAGAACCAGCAGCCTTTCAGTTACTGGCCTGAGGACTATAATGTTTTTTAAACATCTGTGAGATGGTTATGGTTTAAAATGGTTTCTGGTTTATTAGCAGTGTTTGAGAAGGGAAGTCATCAAGAGTCTGTTTTCTCCCATGTAAACTACATGACTTTGGCTGATGGGAGTAAGTTCAGCAATTCATTTTTAATTCGATTTTTTACCCCTTTTTCTCCACAATTTTGTGGTATCCAATTGGTAGTTACAGTCTTGTCTCATCGCTGCAACTCCCATACGGACTCGGGAGAGGCGAAGGTCGAGAGCCGTGCTTCTTCCGAAACACAACACAACCAAGCCGCACTGCTTCTTGACACAATTCCCACTTGGCCTGGAAGCCAGCCGCACTAATGTGTCGGAGGAAACACCGTACACCTGGCGATGGTGTCAGCGTGCACTGCGTCTGGCCTGCCACAGGAGTCGCTAGTGCGCAATGGGACAAGGACATCCTTGCCGGGCAAACCCTCCCCTAACCCGGACAATGCTGGGCCAATTGTGCGCCGCCACATGGGTCTCCCGGTCACAGCCGGTTGCAACCTAGAATCTCTAGTGGCACAGCTAGCACTGCGATGCAGTGCCTTAGACTTCTGCGCCACTCGGGAGGCCTCAAGTTCAGCAAGTTCACCCAACAGATCGTTATATGATTTGAAATAATCCCTATTTGCCTGCTTTTAAATAATCATGTTTGATGTGTGCATGTCTGCGTGTATATGTGTGTGTTTAGTCTGTTTCGTGCATGTGTGTGTGTGTGTGACTCACATGGAGAGGATGGGGGCCACCATGTCCAGAGAGGCTATGAGGATGCCCAGCTCAGCGATGAGCCCTGTCAGTAACAGTGCCCAGGTTGGCTCCCCATTGGCCTTGCCATGACCAAACACCTGCACCAGAAAAAAAAAAAATATACACTTTATAAATACATTCTTTTTTTTTGTGATGGTTTGTTTTTTATTTGTTTTATTTTAGGCTGATTGTTGTATTGTAGCGAATGGGACCGATCAATTATGGATTGAGTGGCCTTAAAGGCCCACTGCAGTCAAAATTCAATTTTTCCCTGTGTTTCATATCAGATTGTACAACAGCTGATGAAACTAACACTGTAAAGGTGGTATGTGAAAACATTTGATCAGTGTTATTTCCTGATAGTTACTGGTTGAAAATACAATCTACACAGGACCTCCTAATCAGCAGGTTTGCATGGGCGGGAGTTTCGGCTTGTCTGGTGACATCACCAGGCAGTAAATTGGTTAAAGTTGTAATATTTAACTTTTTGGGTGATCTGAACAAATTCACATAGAAATGTGAGTTATAGATCCGTCATTCACATTGAAAGCAAATCTAACAAGCTGTAAATGTGTTCTATGTGCACTATTTCTATGCTTCCAGTTCTTAAATTTTGTTTTTGCATATTTTACTTTCAGTTTTGTACACCAGCTTCAAACAGCTGAAAATACAATATATGTTTGGTTATGGAAAATATATTTCACAATGGTTTAGATGGTACAATGATTCTCTACACTATACGTGTGCTTTGTTTTATCACAAACTGAAATTAGGTGAACTATTTGAATTTTTGCAACCAGGAAATGGCGGAGCGATTTCTGCATAGTGCAACTATAAAAGACCAATAACAAATAGGGTTCCAACCTCTCTGCCAATAACAGCTAGTTTTCAGTTTCCCCCTCCCCACTTGGACCACTTCCAGACAGTCCTGGCTAAATTCTTGCTTGAGAAAAATGTTTTTGCTAAAAAATTATATTTTTGTTGATTTTAATGAAAAACTATTATTGTAAGGTACTTAATTGTTACCGAGAAATGATTTGTTATTGATTGAAAAACGGGTGCAATGGGCCTCTAAGTACTGGTCCTAGGCCAGTTTTTTTACCAGAATTTTCATGGTCGCTTAAGCTGATCCTAGAACAGGGTTACATAATGTCCTTCTTTTATAAAGCTAATCCTCTTCTACCAACAATAATTTACATGTGGGAATGCAAATGAACTCCTATGTTCAGCTTCATTCAAATGAGTAAGCAAAAACAACCACAACTCTATTCTCTTGTTCACTGTAGTTTTTAGTTGTGTATCATAATGTATCTAATAGTAGGGCCACTGTGAGCACACACGGGCATAGAGCCGAGCAATGTATCAAGCAATGTGTACAAACAGTGGTCGCAGCTAGAGAAACCTTGAATTATGGCTGTTTTTTTCAGGCCACTAGATGCTTTGCATTGTATAGAAATTACACAGTGTGTATGTACAATACAGCTCCACCCACAAAGACATAAGGAAGGGCACTGATAGCCAGTGTATGATTTTTTTTTACATTTGAGCAGACACTCTTATCCAGAGTGACTTACAGGAGCAATTAGGGTAAGTGCCTTGCTCAAGAGCACATGGGCATATTTTTTACCTAGTCGGCTCTGGGATTTGAACCAGCAACCTTTCGGTTACTGACACAATGCTCTTAACCGCTAGGCTACCTGCCAAGGTGGCTGGTCCTACCCTGAGGAAGGGGATGATGTTGTCCTTGGCGATGGCCTGTAGGAGACGAGGGGCGCCGGTCAGGGACTGTAGTCCCGCCCCCACGGTGGAGAAGAAGGAGCCAATCACGATGACCCAGGGGGAGGGCCAGGACAGAGTCCCCACAACCAGGTTCTTACTGACTGCATCCCCAAACCTACAGGACAGGAGAGGACAAGGACCTGTTAGCAGGGCCATTATCAATACCAACAAACACAGCATCTGAAGTTCTTTGCCATACCAACAAATATAATTACAAGCTTGTACTGTATGTTGTTGAGAAGCAGACAGGCTATTGTCTGGACTTGAATGTATCTTGTGATGTCAAAGATGTGGCCTAATGCTACAGACAAGTTCACTTACTTGTCCCTTAGGACCGCTCCTTCAATACAGGCCCCAAACAGAACCACGGAGCTGAAATCTGACGGCAGGATGTTAAGGAACACACAGAAACACATGCAGTATGGAAGACAGATGTATCTAGACATTGAACAACTTGGGGCGAACACTGCCTATTGACATGGATGAGGAAGAGCTTGCAAGTAGGCATTTCACTGTACCGTTTACACCTGCTGTATCCTGTGCACGTGACAAATAAATGTTGATTTGATTTTACTATTGACTCCATGAAAGGATACAGACAAGGGTAGTAGTGGTTATAGCCAAGATGGTTCCAATAGGGATGGACTTCTGAGCATCTTTCAGATCTCCTGATCTGTTGGAGCCTGCCATGATACCTACAGTACAGGGACATGAAGGACACACATCAGTTACTGACAACTCTCAGAATGTTGACTCAACCAATCAGTGAACAAAAATGTCTCTGGGTTGCCAGCTGGTTTATTGGTCTGGTGTTGCCAGTTCATGGTCTGGGTTGCCAGTTATGGATCTGGGTTTCCAGGTCTTACCTGTGGCGGAGGGAAAGAAGATTCCCACCAGGAGGGTGAAGGAGGTAGCGATGTCAGCTGAGACGTACAGGCCGAAGCTCTCCACAGCCCCGTGGACGTCTACTGAGGGCAGACCTGCCTTCTCCAAGATCTGACCTTTCTCCAGGTAGTCTCCCCACATGTTATCTAAAACATACATCAGGAACCAAGTTTATAGAAATGCTAGCATCCCATCCACAAAGTAAGCAACGTAATGGCATCCACCTAACGGCACGACAACACCCACCAAAGCTCTACAGCATCACAAATTATTGTTATAATAACAGAAAATGTTTTACAAAGTATATACAGTATATTCACTTTTTAGATAGCTAAATCACTATAAACATGTTGTACACAAAGTCTATGTTTTACTGTAATTAGATGTCATCACTATTGTAAAATGGTATAGCAGTCAGGCGTCTTTTGTCTTCGTCTTGTCCCGTGTATATATCTTTTTATATATTTTTTCTTCGCATATATTGTTTATATTTTTCTTAACCCCAACTTTAACATACTCTTCTGCAACCAGCCTCATCCAATGTGGTATGGATCTGCTATTTTCTTTACTTCAGAACCGGAACACCCAACAGAAGCTAGCCAGCTAACTAGCTACTAGCTAGTAGTCAGCTAACCACTGCTAGCGGTCATCAGCTAACCTTTAGCCTGGACAACTCCTGCCAGTCTGTACAACGCGATTCAACCCAGAGCGTATCGGACTTCTTATTCTCCATATCCCCAGATTCCTACCGCAAGCTCTGAACCTCTTCACCTGGATCATCGCAGCTATCTTGCGGCTATCCGATTGGCTTCTCCTGGCTAACGTCTCTGTCCCGAAGCAACCACCAATTAGCCTGGAGCTGGCCACTCCTTGGGCTACAATACCTATTTTGCCAATTGGCCTGGACGCTTTTCTACACGGAGCCCTGCTGATCCATCACGACTGATCTGCCAACGTAACCGTATGAAGGGGCTACAACTGACTTCTTCCCTCACGACATCCCTCTAAGGCCATTCTGCTAGCCTGCTATCCCCGGCCCGCTAGCTGTCTGTATCGCCGTGTCTCCAGCCCGCCCAGCTACTTACTGGACCCAATGATCACTCGGCTACGCATGCCTCTCCTTAATGTCAATATGCCTGGTCCATTGCTGTTTTGGTTAGTAATTATTGCCTTATTTCATTGTAGAGCCTCAAGCCCTGCTCAATACGCCTTAGCTAACCCTTTAGTTCCACCACCCACACATGCGGTGACCTCACCTGGTTTAAATTATGTTTCTAGAGACAATATCTCTCTCATCGTTACTCAATGCATAGGTTTACATCCACTGTATTCACATCCTACCATACCTTTGTCTGTACAATATATTATACCGTGCCCAGAAAACGTCTCCTTTTACTCTCTGTACCGAACGTACTAGACGAGCAGTTCTTATACTTATCCTTATCCTACTCCTCCTCTGTTCCTCTGGTGATGTAGAGGTTAACCCAGGCCCTGCAGTGCCTAGCTCCACTCCCATTCCCCAAGCGCTCTCATTTGTTGACTTTTGTAACCGTAAAAGCCCTGGTTTCATGCATGTTAACATTAGAAGCCTTCTCCCTAAGTTTGTTTTATTCAATGCTTTAGCACACTCTGCCAACCCGGATGTCCTAGCCGTGTCTGAATCCTGGCTTAGGAAGACCACCAAAAACCCTGGAATTTCCATCCCTAAATATAACATTTTCTGACAAGATAGAACTGCTAAAGGGGGCGGAGTTGCAATCTACTGCAGAGATAGCAAGCATAGTTCTGTCCAGGTCTGTGCCCAAACAATTTGAGCTTCTACTTTTATAAATCGACCTTTCCAGAAACAAGTCTCTCACTGTTGCCGCTTGCTATAGACCACCTTCTGCCCCCAGCTGTGCCCTGGACAACATATGTGAATTGGTTGCCCCCATCTATCTTCAGAGCTTGTGCTGTTAGGTGGCCTAAACTGGAACATGCTTAACACCCCGGCCATCCTACAATCTAAGCTTGATACCCTCAATCTCACACAAATTATCAATGAACCTACCAGGTACAACCCCAAATCCGCAAACACGGGAACCCTCATAAATATCATCCTAACCAACCTGCCCCCCAAATACACCTCTGCTGTCTTCAACCAGTTTCTCAGCGATCACTGCCTCATTGCCTGCGTCCGTAATGGGTCTGCGGTCAAACGACCACCCCTCATCACTGTCAAACGCTCCCTAAAACACTTCAGCGAGCAGGTCTTTCTAATCAACCTGGCCCGGGTATCCTGGAAGGATATTGACCTCATTCCGACAGTAGAGGATGCCTGGTTATTCTTTAAAAGTGCTTTCCTCACCATCTAAAATAAGCATGCCCCGTTCAAAAAATGTAGAACCAGGAACAGATATAGCCCTTGGTTCACTCCAGACCTGACTGCCCTTGACCAGCACAAAAACATCCTGTGGCGTACCCCATTAGCATCGAATAGCCCCCGCGATATGCAACTTTTCAGGGAAGTTAGGAACCAATATATACAGGCAGTTAGGAAATCAAATGCTAGCTTTTTCAAACAGAAATTTGCATCCTGAAGCACTAATTCCCAAAAGTTCTGGGCCACTGTAAAGTCCATGGAGAATAAGAGCACCTCCTTCCAACTGCCCACTGCACTGAGGCTAGGAAACTGTCACCACCGATAAATCCATGAGAATTGAGAATGAGAATTTCAATAAGCATTTTTCTACGGCTGGCCTTGCTTTCCACCTGGCTACCCTACCCCGGTCAACAGCCCTGCACCCCCCACAGCAACTTGCCCAAGCCTCCCCATTTCTCTTTCCCCCAAATCGAGATAGCTGATGTTCTGAAAGAGCTGCAAAATCTGAACCCTTACAAATCAGCCGGGCTAGACAATCTGGACCCTCTCTTTCTAAAATTATCTGCCGAAATTGTTGCAACCCCTATTACTAGCCTGTTCAATCTCTCTTTCGTATCGTCTGAGATCCCCAAAGATTGGAAAGCTGCCGTGGTCATCCCTCTTCAAAGGGGGAGACACTCTAGACCCAAATTGCTACAGACCTATATCTATCCTACCCTGCCTTTCTAAGGTCTTCGAAAGCCAAGTGAACAAACAGATCACCAACCATTTCGAATCCCACCGTACCTTCTCTGCTATGCAATCTGGTTTCCGAGCTGGTCATGGGTGCACCTCAGCCACGCTCAAGGTCTTAAACGATATCATAACCGCCATCGATAAGAGACAAAACTGTGCAGCTCTATTCATCGACCTGGTCAAGGCTTTCGACTCTGTCAATGACCACATTCTTATCGGCAGACTCAACAACCTTGGTTTCTCAAATGATTGCCTCGCCTGGTTCACCAACTACTTCTCAGACAGAGTTCAGTGTGTCAAATCGGAGGGCCTGTTGTCCGGACCTCTGGCAGTCTCTATGGCGGGTGCCACAGGGTTCAATTCTTGGGCTGACTCTTTTCTCTGTATATATCAATGATGTCGCTGTTGCTGCGGTGATTCTTTGATCCACCTCTACGCAGACGACACCATTTTGGATAGGCCCTTCTTTGGACACTGTGTTAACTAACCTCCAGATGAGCTTCAATACCATACAACTCTCCTTCCGTGGCCTCCAACTGCTCTTAAATGCAAGTAAAACTAAATGCATGCTCTTCAACCGATCGCTGCCCACACCTGCCTGCCCGTCCAGCATCACTACTCTGGTCGGTTCTGACTTAGAATATGTGGACAACTACAAATACCTAGGTGTCTGGTTAGACTGTAAACTCTCCTTCCAGACTCACATTAAGCATCTCCAGCTCACAGATCACTGCACCTGTACATAGCCCATCTGTAAATAGCCCATCTAACTACCTCATCCCCATACTGTATTTATTTATTTATCTTGCTCCTTTGCACCCCAGTATCTCTACTTGCACACTCATCTTCTGCACATCTATCACTCCAGTGTTTAATTGCTATATTGTAATTATTTTGCCACTGTGGCCTATTTATTGCCTTACTTCCCTTATCTTACCTCATTTGCACACACCTTTTCTATTGTATTATTGACTGCATGTTTGTAAATTCCATGTGTAACTGTGTTGTTGTTTGTGTCGCACTGCTTTGATTTATCTTGGTCAGGTCGCAGTTGTAAATGAGAACTGGTTCTCAACTAGCCTACCTGGTTAAATAAAGGTAAAGCAAATAAAAATAAATAAAAGTGGATGTGGCTCTGCTGCCCCCTAGCTGGCTGGCCCCCATTGGCTATAGTAATAGGGTGAAGTTGCCCCCAGATGCTAATCTTGGGTCAGTTATACATTTCCCCCCACTAATGGTTAAGGTAAGGACTGTGGGAGGGGGAAGCTGATCTTAGAGCTGTATCCTAGACCCAGGAGTGTGGTAATAGCCATATCATTACAAATATGGTCCATCCTCTGACTTTGGTCTTTACCTCTGATGATGCCGCTGGCCAGTCCTGGTATTCCCTGTATCTCTGTAACGTTGTTCTGGTTGAAGTAGTCGTCACATTGAGGACTACTCATGTTGCCAGAGCTACAGAAGTTCCTCCACAGCTGACTAGGTACAGTCACATTGCCCTCTAGAGCCGTCTTACTACACACGTCAAACTGATCTCTCACCAATGTCCTGTTACCCAACATACAGATCCTGGAGAAAGAGGAATATTATTGGTTCTGATTATCAACAGAGTGATGATAACATGTCATGATAATGTGATGATATGTGTTTTCACTCTACTTTAGATCAGATATTAGCTATATTATAGCTACACTGAAAAAAATGTACAGTATGCGTACAGTAGCTAGATCTTTAGGACAAAGTTCAACAATGGAAATACAATTATATCTCCCTTGACCATTCCAGCCAGCGGAACAGAAAGTGTTTTGGCTTCCGTCAGGGGCAAACTGATCATTAACACCAAATTAAATCCACATCAATTATACCATTATCCCCCTTTCCTGTTCAGAAAAAGAAGTAAAAAAATCCCCAGTGCCTTACGAGAAGTCGGGCGGTTGGAAAACGGACTTAATGGCCCCGGCGTAGATGGAGACGATAGAGATGATGACACAGGCCAGGAAGAGAGAGGCCAGCTTGTTGACGTATTTCACCCCCACAAAGACCACCACGGCCATGAGGCTGAGACAGATGGTGCCGTACACCCTCATGTTGTTGAGGATGGCACTGTCGCCCCCGTGGTGGTCGCTGGCGTGGAAGATGGCCGCCTGGGGAACCAGGTATTTCTGGGAGAGGACAATGACAACAGAAGTAATTAAGGTACACTTTCTGTGAGACACACACATTTAATACCTTATATGTGCAGTCATAATGCACTTATAATGGCTTCTACAACTCACTATACAGTAAGAGCAGAACAGAAGCCTTTCACTTTAAATGTATATCAATCATATACTACAGTCTACAACAGCAACATTATGTGGATCAAATGTTTGTTCAGCTAATGTTATTGGATCCCATTTTTACATGTAAGTTACTCCATCTCAATATGATTGAGTACATTGACCTATTTTACTGCGGTATATTGGTTGCATCCCAGATTGCACCCTATTCCCTACATATTGCACTACTTTAGGCCCTGATCAAAAGTATTTCACTAAATAGGGAATAAGGTGCCATTTGGGAGCAGATGATAACTCACCAGGAAGATCTCTATAGCTCCCAGTATGTACATGGCAGCAGCGAAGGTTGTTCCCAGGTAGAAACAGATTCCTACAGCCCCCCCAAACTCAGCACCCAGGGAACGAGAGATCATGAAGTACGCCCCTCCGGCTACAACAGAGAGCAGAACAGAGTTAACATGGATGAAACAGGTCAGAATAGACTGACGGTGTGATCATTTGTTAGTCATGTCATAAAAAATGATATTATCTTGTTAATGTCATGTTTATGTAACTGTTACAACTAAAGTGTTTTAAGTGTAAAATATAAGTTTGGATTCTCAGTCTTCAAAGCTTGTACTGTACCCTCACCTGGGACAACACCATTTGTAGCTATGGCACTCATGGATATGGCAGTGAGCATTGTCTGTCAAACAGGAGAGAATGTGAACACCATCAAATAAGGCCAGTCAGTCTTTATGAGAAAGTTCTGGATGTTTTATGTTGTGCCCATCAACCAATACACTCTGCTCTTTATCCACATAATAAACACACTTAGCAATAGAGGCATCACTTGTCATTGGACAACTGAACAGAATTCATCAATCATATTGGAAAGGTTGAGACATAAACCACAAATATATGACATGTCCTTTGGAGTAAACAGCAGGATGTGGAAACTGCTGTGGGTTCTATTCAGCCTGGTAATATTAACTGGCTGACTGGCTGGTGACCCAGTTTTAACAGGGGGTTTGGCAAGTGGACAAGAACAGTGTGTCAATGGCCTTCTAACATTGCCAGGCAGTGTGTGTGTGTGCATGCATCTGAGTGTGCCTGTGTGTGCATCCACAATGTGTGTACAGTGCTGTGAAAAAGTATTTGCCCCCTTCCTGAGTTCTCATTTTTTTGCACATTTGTTACACTTAAATGTTTCAGATCATCAAACAAATGTTAATATTACACAAAGATAACCCAAGTAAACACAAAATGCAGTTTAAGTGATCATTTTATTTATTTAGGGAAAAAAGCTATCTGAACCTTCATGGCCCTATGTGACAAAGTAATTGACCCCCTTGTTAAATCATGAATTTACTGTGGTTAATCACATTTTTTGGAAAGCTGAGTTCAATTTCACTAGCCACACCCAGACCTGATTACTGCCAGACCTGTTGAATCAAGAAATCACTTAAATAGAACCTGTCTGACAAGGTGAAGCAGGCCAAAAGATCTCAAAAAGCAAGACATCATGCCGCGATCAAAAGAAATTCAGGAACAGATGAGAAACAAAGTAATTGACATCTATCAGTCTGGAAAGGGTTATAAAGCCACTTCTAAAGCTTTGGGACTCCAGCGAACCACGGTGACAGCGAACCACGGTGAGAGCCATTATCCACAAATGGAGAAAATTTGTAACAGTGGTGAACCTTCCCAGGAGTGGCCGGCCTACCAAAATTACCCCAAGAGTGCAGCGACGACTCATCCAAGAGGTCACAAAAGAACCCACAACAACATCTAAAGAACTGCAGGCCTCACTTGCCTCAGTTAAGGTCAGTGTTCATGACTCAACCATAAGAAAGAGACTGGGCAAAAATGGCATCCATGGCAGAGTTCCAAGGCGAAAACCACTGCTGACCAAAAATAACATAAACGCTCGTCTCACTTTTGGCAAAAAACATCTTGATGATCCCCAAGACTTTTGGGGAAATATTCTGTAGACTGACGAGACAAAAGTTGAACTTTTTGGAAGGTGTGCGTCCCGTTACATCTGGCGTAAAAGTAACGCAGCATTTCAGAAAAAGAACATAGTCAAATATAGTGGTGGTAGTGTGATGGTTTGGGGCTGCTTTGCTGCTTCAGGACCTGGACGACTTGCTGTGATTGATGGAACCATGAATTCTGCTCTCTACCAAAAAATCCAGAAGGAGAATGTGCGGCCATCAGTTGGTGACCTCAAGCTGAAGCGCACTTGGGTTCTGCAGCAGGACAATGATCGACAACACACCAGCAAGTCCACCTCTGAATGGCTTAAAAAAACAAAATGAAGGTTTTGGAGTGGCCTAGTCAAAGTCCGGACTTGAATCCGATTGAGATGCTGTGGCGTGACCTTAAAAAGGCGGTTCATGCTCGAAAACCCTCCAATGTGGCTGAATTAAAACAATTCTGCAAAGAAGAGTGGGCCAAAATTCCTCCACAGCGATGTGAAAGACTCATTGCCAGTTATCGCAAACGCTTGATTGCAGTTGTTGCTGCTGAGGTTGGCACAACCAGTTATTATGTTTAGGGGGCAATTACTTTTCCACATAGTCCATGAAGGTTCGAATAGCTTTTTTCCCTTAATAAATAAAATCATCCCTTAAAAACTGGATTTTGTGTTTACTTGGGTTATCTTTGTGTAATATTTAGATTTGTTTGATGATCTGAAACATTTAAGTGTGAAAATGTGCAAAAAAGAAGAACTCAGGAAGGGTGCAAATACTTTTTTACAGCACTGTATGTGTGTGTACTAACACATGAGCAGCACATGAGGACAATGAGGAATGACTGGACGATGCCGGCTGTGCCCACGATCCACGTTAGGCGAAGGAACAGGATGACACCAAAGATGTTCTGTAGACAGGGCAGGTAGACTCCCATCAGGGTACCCATGTTGGGGGACTGCAGAGAGAGAGAGATGAAGTGAGACAAAGCGAGTGACAGAGAGAGAACAAACAGAACAGAGAGAGAGAGAGAGAGATGGGTTACAATAATGAAAGAGAGAAAGAGAGACAGAGAGAAAGAGAGAGAAATTAAGAAAGAGAGAGGGAAAGAAGAAAACAAAATTCACATGAATTATAATTTATATCATTACAATCTTAATCTAATATCAATCAGGAAGGGAAAAGGAACCAAACATATATAGTGACAGAAAGAAGACAGGAAACAGATGTGAGTGATTTGGTTGTCAAGATAACTATGATAGTACTGCTATAGTTTCCCATATTTGTGTGAGTAGTGTGTTTCAGTGTCTGTTTTTGTGTGTGTTTCTGAATATGGTATGTAGCACAGATAGACCCACAGGAAATAGCTAATTGATCAGAATTATTGATCAGGTAAGATATTGATCAACTCTCACCAGGGGGCCCACAGGGCACAGCCTGTAACAAACAGGCACCAACACAACCCAAAGCACACGCATGCAAGCTCAGATCCAAACATGCGCAGAGACAGAGGGGTAGAGAGAGAGAGACTAAAGCCTGTTTGAATCTCAAAAGAAGAGAAAGAGAGGTCGTTTTTGTGACTTCTGACCTTTGGGGCCTTCCTGCGTGACGCCTCTGTGTTCTCGGCCTCCTCGTGCTCCCTGGCCCCCTGGGTAATGTTGGTGTAGTTAACCAGCCGGCTGAGGAGGGACGACACCTTGGGACGGATGTCCAACTCCTCCTGCAGGACAGGGACAGCAGAACAGGGAACAGTTTGAGCTGGATTGGTACCTGATGTGTCTGTGGGGTGTAATAGCCTACAGTAAAAGGGTATTATAGTGCAGTGTAAGGAACTGAATTTGTATAGGTTGAAGGAGGAGTGGTGGTCTATCTAGTGATCGATCAATCTAGGTAGTTGAGATTAGCAAATATTGATGTTAAAAGGTGATAAGTTGTGTATAATCAGGTCATGTATTAGTGAGAGCCACTTAAAATAACTGTCCAGTGAAAATACCACTTTTAAAAGTCCATATTCTGTTAACTCACACCCAAATAATGTTGTTGACTCATCCTATGCTCCTATCTGTGGCCAAATCATAATTTGGAGAACAAACACCCACCACCATTCCAACACAAAAAAGCAGTTAACATATTTAATTACACTTTTTTTGGAAGGAAAACTATTTAACTCAAATTGTAATTAATTATAGGTCATATTTCCTAGAAATCTGGAAACACTGGACTGTTCTTTAAAGTCAGACCTCAAACAAGGCCAGGTTCCTGTCATAGAAATCAGTCTTCCTGTCAGCATCTGCACTGCTGAGGAAAGGACTATCCTCCTTGTGATTTCCATGGCCTGAAAAAAGAGATAGAAGAAGATAGAAGTAGAGAAATAAAACATTTATAAAGTAGGCAAGGATAACATTTTCAACCAGTACCTTGGTAAGATAAACAGGGGTTATTATAAAGTATGAAATGTGATAATGAGAGAGTCAGTTTGTGATCAGTTCCCATTCATGCATGCTGGTGCTCTATTGTAAACCAGCAGTCTGTTTGTTTTCATCTCAACCAACACGTTACAATATAAAAACACGAAAAATGACATTTGAGACAAATAAACTTTAGCGATATCTGTAGAGGTTACAGGAAAAGGGACGACTAATAATAACTACAGTACTATAGCCATCAAAACCATGCAACGATGCAACCCTGTCAACCACAGTATATACGGTCTATGGTGCTAACTGTGATGAATCTCCAAGTTAGTTCCCACAGTCTGCCTACAACCTACAGTATGACATCACTGTCTGTCTCAGTCTCCCACTCCCACGTTCAAAGTCATCAACCCCGGCAGCTGCTATGTGAGGTATACTGTAACCAGAGACCTGCGTCCTACACTATTATACTGCTTTTAATGTCTTTAGCATATCAGGCACAGAGAAAATAGGAAGGAATTCATTCAAACCCTCTATTGCAAAATGTTTCAACCCAGCATTGCTGATCAAGATTAATGTGATGTCATTAAACAAGATTGAGCAATTGAGCGACTTCTCTTGCATCACCAGTAAGCAAAGCATTCACTCAAAGATAAATTCATATCCAAACATCATCCAGGCAAAAACTAAAATCAATCAATGTTAAATAGAGCAGAGACGACAAAAAAGTTGCTTAGTAATTTCTCACTGGTTTAAACTCTGTTCTCTGTTTCTCTTGATACATCAAGCTGAGGCAGGATATGAGCCTGGGGCTACTGGCAGTGCACACAGCATCTGTGTGATATGATAATATACGACACACAAACTAATCTATTTCTAGAAATTAGGATCCTGACCTTTGGATCATCAGAGAGCATGACAAGTCGTCGAGTCTCTTCAAACAATATTTGGGTATAAACAATATCCAACTGGTTACAATACTAACATCCTGAGCCACAGACAATTACCCAACTGCTGTACCCTATAAGTAGGGCTGAACACAAGACAAAAAATGGTAACTTCTCTCCGGCATCTATTCTAAAACTAGACCCATGCTGGTTCTGTGGTGCCAAGGTTCTCTACTCACCTGTCTCCGGTACCACAGTGTTCAGTACCTCAGTGCTGCTGAGGGTGACCATGCTGCCACAGTGTGTGCAGAGAGCAGTGTACTGTGATCTCTGGCTCGGGACATAGTCAGGCGCCATTCAGAACACACTGTCACACAGGGCAAACTGTCACTCACTGAGGGGCTTGGGCCAGAACACACAGCGTGAGGCTGCATACACACACACACACACACACAGGAGGGGGAGTGCACACACAGGAGCGAGTACACACAAGCAAGCACGCAGGCACAAATACATATACACTGTGGGTTGTAGAGCAGAGGCCAGAGCAAACACACAGTAAGCATATGAAGATCTTAAAGTATTTCACAACTACATACAGCACATTGATATTACTATGGGCCATGATGGGCTTGTCATTGGATGCTGACAACACATAATGGCATCTCAAAATGATATGCTGTGAAACATTTAGAAAAAATGGCCCACTTAATCACTAATGATGAGGGAGTCAACTCCTCGTACCATTTCTGAGATTAGATGGGAATACGTGTGTAAAGACCTAACACTCACTCACTAGTATGATGTAATTGAAAATGGGCAGGGAAAGAGACAAGATCAAATCAATTCAAATACTGTCCTCTAGTGTCAGTTTGCTGTTAGTGCCATGTGAGAACATGACAGGAAGGATGTCACTGTGTTTGTGTTTACATTGCAATGTGCATGCCATCATAGCGTCAGTTCTAAACAATGACCGAAGGATGCTGAACTTGAAAACAACATATAATCCTTTATCTCTGTCTGTACTGTTCGCTTATATGTTTCCAAATGTCTCTCTCTCTCTACCACAACACCCTCCTCATGTCGGTCTTATTAAAAGGATGGAGGGTATGGGGACGGGGTGCCGTTTGTAAAGTTGAATGGTCCAGAGGGGGTTCTCCTGACCTGACGTTTGATGTCTAATTAAAACAGATTAAAGATTAACAGAACTGTTATGAACGACTCACAGAGAGCCCCCCTGAGTTCCACTGCGCTGAAAGAACAGCACACAGGGATTTACAACGACAGGTCCCAACAAGTCAACGAACAAACGGTGCCTCCACAAAAATGCCTCTGAGCCACAAGATCAAACGACTGCCAACAAAGTGAGACAGACTACCAACCCTGCCGAGCTTCCCGCCCCCTCCTGCTGTGCTGAACAGGCACCTCTGTCTGAACGCCTTGTTACTATTAGACAGCACATTACTGGCAGCACTCACTTTAGCTTTTTACAGAGAGAAATAGTATGACTACCCAAGTTTCCAAAGCTATCCAGACATATAATGAAGTTGTTTTATATGTGCTTGACTGAAGAGGTCTTTGAACTAGGCCTATTACTAGAATTGTCAAAATATCACTGGTGTAGTGAAGTTACAGGCCAACTTCCATCTGCAGAATGAATTTTGGAAGATCCTTCTTTACTCTGTTTCTAGTTCCAACCGCTTCTTTCTTTGTCTTTTTACATTTAATACAAAGCAGACTATTAGCCAAGATATGAACAAATACCATATTTGCAGATTAATTTTAAGCTTCAAACATACCAGTAAAATTACCACACATTTTGTTGCCATATTTTCAATGTGGTCCCATTCAAACAAAGGAAACAGGAAAAGGCAAGTCCAAATGGTCTAGTAAGCACTAGGGTGGGGCACCAATTGAGGTTGTGTCTTTTTGTGTAAAGGCCTGTGATCAGTGCTGCTGTGTGCCACCGTAAAAACAACCACTAAGACCAAAGTGTTCCTGACCTGTTACTTACCTGTCAATCAATAAACAATCAATAGAAGAGCGGTGAAGTCCACCTAATGGAAACACAGGCTGTATCTGCTTGACTATCTTCTCCCTATTAGATATGGAGTTCTCTAAAATACACTCTTCCCCCTGGATTTAAATATACAATGAACCAATACCCTAGACTAGAGTCTGCCTGACACAGAACTATACCATAGACTAGAGTCTGCCTGACACAGAACTATACCATAGACTAGAGTCTGACTGACAGGGAACTATACCATAGACTAGAGTCTGATTGACACAGAACTATACCCCAGACTAGCAGAACTATACCCCAGACTAGAGTCTGCCTGACACAGAACTATACCCTAGACTAGAATCTGACTGACACAGAACTATACCCTAGACTAAAGTCTGACTGACACAGAACTATACCCTAGACTAGAATCTGACTGACACAGAACTATACCCTAGACTAGAGTCTGACTGACACAGAACTATACCCTAGACTAGAGTGATTGACACAAAACTATACCCTAGACTAGTCTGCCTGACACAGAACTATAACCTAGACTAGTCTGACTGACACAGAACTATACCCTAGACTAGTCTGACTGACACAGAACTATAACCTAGACTAGAGTCTGCCTGACACAGAACTATACCCTAGACTAGAGTCTGCCTGACACAGAACTATACCATAGACTAGAGTCTGCCTGACACAGAACTATACCATAGACTAGAGTCTGACTGACAGGGAACTATACCATAGACTAGAGTCTGATTGACACAGAACTATACCCCAGACTAGCAGAACTATACCCCAGACTAGAGTCTGCCTGACACAGAACTATACCCTAGACTAGAATCTGACTGACACAGAACTATACCCTAGACTAAAGTCTGACTGACACAGAACTATACCCTAGACTAGAATCTGACTGACACAGAACTATACCCTAGACTAGAGTCTGACTGACACAGAACTATACCCTAGACTAGAGTGATTGACACAAAACTATACCCTAGACTAGTCTGCCTGACACAGAACTATAACCTAGACTAGTCTGACTGACACAGAACTATACCCTAGACTAGTCTGACTGACACAGAACTATAACCTAGACTAGAGTCTGCCTGACACAGAACTATACCCTAGACTAGAGTCTGCCTGACACAGAACTATACCCTAAACTAGAGTCTGACTGACACAGAACTATACCCTAGACTAGAGTCTGACTGACACAGAACTATACCACAGACTAGAGTCTGACTGACACAGAACTATACCCTAGACTAGAGTCTGACTGACACAGAACTATACCCTAGACTAGAGACTGACTGACACAGAACTATACCCTAGACTAGAGTCTGCCTGACACAGAACTATACCCTAGACTAGAGACTGCCTGACACAGAACTATACCCTAGACTAGAATCTGCTTGACACAGAACTATACCCTATACTAGAGTCTGCCTGACACAGAACTATACCCTAGACTAGTCTGACTGACACAAAACTATACCATAGACTAGAGTCTGCCTGACACAGAACTATACCCTAGACTAGAGTCTGCCTGACACAGAACTATACCCTAGACTAGAGTCTGCCTGACACAGAACTATACCCTAGACTAGAGTCTGCCAGACACAGAACTGTACCCTAGACTAGAGACTGACTGACACAGAACTATACCCTAGACTAGTCTGCCTGACACAGAACTATACCCTAGACTGATCTGCCTGACACAGAACTATACCATAGACTAGAGTCTGACTGACACAGAACTATACCCTAGACTAGTCTGCCTGACACAGAACTGTACCCTAGAGTAGTCTGCCTGACACAGAACTATAACCTAGACTAGTCTGACTGACACAGAACTATATCCTAGTCTAGAGTCTGACTGACACAGAACTATACCCTAGACTAGTCTGACTGACACAGAACTATACCCTAGACTAGAGTCTGCCTGACACAGAACTATACCCTAGACTAGAGTCTGACTGACACAGAACTATACCCTAGACTAGAGTATGACTGACACAGAACTATACCCTAGACTAGAGTATGACTGACACAGAACTATACGCTAGACTAGAGTCTGACTGACACAGAACTATACCCTAGACTAGAGTCTGCCTGACACAGAACTATACCCTAGTCTAGAGTCTGACTGACACAGAACTATACCATAGACTAGAGTCTGACTGACACAGAACTATACCCTAGGCTAGAGTCTAACTGACAGAGAACTATACCCTAGACTAGAGTCTGCCTGACACAGAACTATACCCATGACTAGAGTCTGACTGACACAGAACCAGTGTCCACACCCAACACAGTTGGTGACATGCAACCTTGTTGGTCCCAGACAACGGTCAGAATCTTCTCATCTCTAAGAAAGGCACAGTGAGCGTCAGCATCAAAAGAACCCGATAGATGTTCTGGACCCAGATTCACAGAACACTTCTAACACAAAAACTTAAGAAGCTTCTTAATAAAGAAAAAAAGTTCATAAGACAATTCGTAAGTGCAATTCCTTAACAATATCTCAAGATTTCATTTTTTTCTTACAGACTTCCCAAATATCTTCATGCGAACTTCTTAACAATCTTCTTAAGATGATTGCCACTAGGCAACCAATCTAGCTAGTAATGACAGTCATCCTAGCATATTTCAAACTGAGATTACTGTTCTAAAACATGTTCTTCGCTTGAAAACAACCAATACTGAGAGTTTCATATGAAGTTTGTAAATTAATTAAACATGCTCAATTGCTTTCATTAGCTTAATCTCTCACTGCCCTGAGTTTAAGACAAGGGTTTAGGTATCTTGGAATTAAAAATGTTTCCAAGAAGAAATCCAAGAACATTATTTTCAAGAATGAAATTTCTTCGCAACTTTCTTCTTAGGAAGAAACTTGAGAACATTTCCAATAACTTTATTGAGGAATAGACATTAAGTATAACTTAAGGAAAAAATTGCATTTCTTCTTAATAAGGTTGAATCTGGGCTCTAGACTCTGGAGTTGTGACTTTTCAGTGGCTAACCATTTATATAACCAATAATGCAAAAGAAAGCAAGAAAACTTCAACATGTCAGCAATCACCAAAGCTGCTTATCCATGAAAAACACTTTGTCACCCTATTAGCTCATTCGGTATGAAAGCCTCTTTGCTAAACTTCTCCTTAAATGAACATTTAAGACTTTATTAAGCAGCGGAGAAGTCATGCAGCTTAGACCTCTCTATGGCTCTACCTCGTGTGGTTAGCTGGCAGAGATGCTATTCTGATTAGTGCTGTTCAAAGGCAATGTGTGTGTGTGTGTGAGAGAGAAAGTGTACATGTTTTCCTACATTATCAGGATCACAATGTTCTGACAACTCACCAGAATGTTCTGACAAGGTAGGAAAACAAGATAAAAAAAAATTCAAATGCAATTGTTCAAATGCTATTTTAGGCTTAAGGGTTAGGTTTAGGGGTTAAGGTTAGGGTTAGGGTTAGGTTAAGGGTAAGAGTTAATAGGATTTTGAATGGGAATAAAATAGTCCCTGAAAATTCACGAAAACAAGACTGTGTGCGCGTGCATGCAAGCACAGATTAAAATGCACGCGAGATAGAATGCCTAAACGTGAGTGTGTGTATGTGAGTGAGCATTTGGGTGTGTGTAAGAACAGTAGTCAGCTAGCTACAGTAGCTGTCAACACTGGTTAGACTCTCAACGGACACCAGGGTCCACAACAGAGATGCTGCTAGCCTGCTACTGTACCAACCAACACTAAGGTGGGTACACAACTATACCAGAGCCTTAGGCAGTTAAGTTACATTTGATTTGAAACTGTAATAGTGTGTATTGTATAATAACTTGGTGTTAGTTTGTCTAGCTCATTTGAACTGATCCATGATCTGCTTGTATACAGCCTCGTTATTGTTTTTATTGTGTTACTATTTCCTCTTCTATTTACAAAATATTTGTCTTACTTTTTAACTCTGCATTGTTGGGAATGGCCTCGTAAGTAAGCATTTTCCTGTAGTCTACACCAGCTGTATTCGGCACATGTGACCAATAAACTTTGATTTGACTTGTCCTTACACATTTATAAAGGATGGTAAAGTGCTCAACTAAGTCATTGTGAATATATACTTCATATTTCATAGTTAGTGACTAAGTAGACACATTTCTGTCTGGACCGTGTTAATAATCATACAAACAACAATGACTGACTGATAAGATGTTAGATTGTGTTTAATGACACTGGAGAAAAGAAGAGGAAGAGGAATTTGTGGATCCAGTTCTGTTTGATATATTGTTTATCAGATGAACTTAATCAGATGAACTGTTTCCTTACCACTAATGGGGAAATGAAGTTGAGATTCATTTTAAAACTAAAAGTTGCACATACTTATCAGCGGGTTGGTTATAAATTTCAAAGCACAGCCATCCAGTCTCTGTAGGTCTTTCAAGTACGCTATAGGCCACTCTTTCTCTCAAATCACATCAAATCAAACTTTATTTGTCACATGCGCCGAATACAAGTGTAGACTTTACCATGAAATGCTAACTGACAAACCCTTAACCAACAGTGCAGTTCAAGAAAAGTTAAGAAAATATTTACCAAGTAGACTCAAATAAAAAGTAATACTAAAAAGTAACACAATAAGAATAATGAGGTTATATACAGGGGGCACCAGTACCGAGTCAGTGTGCGGGGGTACAGGTTAGTTGAGGTAATTTGTACATGTAGGTGGGGGTGAAGTGACTATGCATAGATAATAAACAGTGAGTAGCAGCAGTGTACAAAAGGCGAGGGGGGGTGGGGGGTAAATGTTAATTGTCCGGTGGCGATTTTATTAATTGTTTAGCAGTCTTATGGCTTGGGGGTAGAAGCTGTTGAGGAGCCTTTTGGTCCTTGACTTGGCGCTCCGGTACCGCTTGCCATGCGGTAGCAGAGAAAACAGACTAAAACTTGGGTGACTGGAGTCTCTGACAATTTTATGGGCTTTCCTCTGACGCCGCCTATTGTATAGGTCCTGGATGGCAGGGAGCTTGGCCCCAGTGATGTACTGGGTCGTTCGCACTACCCTCTGTAGCGCCTTACGGTCAGATGCCGAGCAGTTGCCATAGCAGGCGGTGATGCAAAGGGTCAGGATGCTCTCGATGGTGTAGCTTTAGAACCCTTTGAGGAGCTGGGGACCCATGCCAAATCTTTTCAGTCTCCTGAGGGGAAAAAGGTTTTGTCGTGCCCTCTTCACAACTGTCTTGGTATGTTTGGACCATGATAGTTCGTTGGTGATGTGGACACCAAGGAACTTGAAACTCTCGACCCGCTCCACTATAGCCCCGACAATGTTAATGGGGGCCTGTTCGGCACGCCTTTTCCTGTAGTCCACGATCAACTCCTTTGTCTTGCTCACATTGCGGTTGAGGTTGTTGTCCTGGCACCACACTGCCAGTTTTCTGACCTCCTCCCTATAGGCCGTCTCATCATTGTCGGTGATCAGGCCTACCACTGTTGTGTTGTCAGCAAACTTAATGATGGTGTTGGAGTCGTGTTTGGCCACGTAGTCGTGGGTGAACAGGGAATACAGGAGGGGACTAAGTAGACACCCCTGAGGGGCCCCAATGTTAAGGATCAGTGTGGCAGACATGTTGTTGCCTACTCTTACCACCTGGGGGCGGCCCGTCAGGAAGTCCAGGATCCAGTTGCAGAGGGAGGTGTTTAGTCCCAGAGTGCTTAGATTAGTGATGAGCTTCGTGGGCACTATGGTGTTGAACGCTGAGCTGTAGTCAATGAACAGCATTCTCACATAGGTGTTCCTTTTGTCCAGGTGAGAAAGGGCAGTGTGGAGTACGATTGAGATTGTGTCAACTGGGGATCTGTTGGGGCGGTATGCGAATTGGAGTGGGTCTAGGATGTCAGGGAGGATGCTGTTGATGTGAGCCATGACCAGCCTTTCAAAGCACTTCATGGCTACCGACGTAAGTGCCACGGGGCGGTAATCATTTAGGCAGGTTATCTTCGCTTCCTTGGGCACAGGGACTATGGTGGTCTGCTTGAAACATGGTGGTATTACAGACTCAGTCAGGGAGAGGTTGAAAATGTCAGTGAAGACACTTGACAGTTGGTCCGCACATGCTTTGAGTACACGTCCTGGTAATCCGTCTGGCCACGCGGCTTTGTGAATGTTGACCTGTTTAAAGGTTTTGTTCACATCGGCTACCGAGAGCATTATCACACAGTCATCCAGAACAGCTGGTGCTCTCGTGCATGCTTCAGTGTTCCTTGCCTCGAAGCGAGCATAAAAGGCATTTAGCTCGTCTGGTAGGCTCGTGTCACTGGGCAGCTCTCGTCTGGGATTGCCTTTGTAATCAGCTATGGAGATGAAGATATATTCTGATTGAGGACTGAAGTGAGATTGTGGATATTTTTGATATATACATAAATTGTTCAATTACTGTCATCTAAAAAATAAAGACAACTATATCCAAATTCACTAATAATATTCTTCAGAATTCTGAATGACTGAAGTATTTTTCATGTCAGTTTATTTTTCTTCCAAGTTTTTAAGAACATATTGAGCTACCTAGGATAACGTTATTTAAATGGACTGTTCCATTTTGTTGTTATTATCTACCCTCATCCCTTTTTTTCCTGGAAAAAAACCAGTGTTTTCTGCCACAACAATAGACCGTCATTAACTATAGTGGTGTTTTTCATGAACAACAGCAGCTGCCCAGTAGAGCAGAGGAATGCTAGCCCGCTGTGCTGAGGCGCTGTGTGCTAGCTGTGATGTGCGCTAATGATGGAGAACGGCGTAGAAGGAGGGTGGTTAGGATTAGAGTAGGTTATGGTTAGGGTTAGTAGAGGGCGATTACAGCACAACAGTGAGGGGCAGAGGAACGCTGTACAGTACAGATGTAGGATCTTCACCAGCTACAGCAGAAAAAGAATCCTGCAGCAACAGGAAATGTGAATTATTACGTGGATTATAATTCATGAACATTCTTGTAGGGGTTGATACCTTTTTCTTTAGGGCAAATTTCAAAGTGGAAATTACAAACTTTAGAAGCCTTTTTAAAACTCAAATAAACTACAAGTTAGTATTTCCTGCTGTGCAGGAAAATTCTCAGCAACAAAAGAGTGATCAAATTAAGATCCTACATCTGTACAGAGGAGGGGCGCCACCAATTGGAAAATCAAATTGACACAAAATTGGCACAAATGGTGGATTCAGAAACAGGGCAGACAGAAACAGCAACAGGTGAACATTCTTTGGATACAGGTGTAACAAGGCAAAGTGACAAATAGATACAACATAATTGCACATAAGGTCATGACTTTCTTCAGAGAGTTGTGTTAGGTAGGTGTGTTGTTTTTGTGCATGCTGTTAATTCCTCAAGTCAAGCTATTATACAATACAGTGACACTCTCCTGAAGACTTAGGGTTAGTCCCAAATTGCATCCTATTCCCTGTATAGTGCACTACCTTTGATCAAGGCCCAAAGGGTTCATTATATAGGGGATAAGGTGCCATTTGGGACACAGCCTTTGAGGACTGTTTGTCTTTCAACAAAAGCTAATACACTGTAGCAGCCCAATCAGGAGAGAGGGGATTCATTGTTACCGGGCAAGCTAGAGGCTGTGGAAAACATAGTCATTCCCTACATAAAGGACTGCCAACTCCCACTTTAAAATAGCCCAGTTTGTTGTTACATGTCTCTCATAGCTCTAACCCCAGGGGCTTTAGTAGAATAATACAGCTAACCCTACCAGCAGTGCTATGCTATAGCCTCTCAGGGAGACAACTGTAGCTGTAGCTAGTGGGGTTGTGTCCTAAAATGGTACCCTATCCCTATAATAGTACACTACTTTGACCAGAGCCCTATAGGGAACACAGGGTAATGTGTAAGCCACTTGGGACAGCAGAGCAGAGTACACCCATGAACACTCTATAGTGCATTATTTGTATGTCGTTTTCTCAGTCTAAAATCATATGTTTAACAGTTCTAAATATAGGAGCTTAGTCACCACTTCTATCAAAGGAAGCATTGATGTGATAGGAAGTAAAAAATTGCCTACAGATTTACAGAAAGAAACGGTTGTGAGAAAATATTGTCATGTAACATGAATGTATAGAAGAAATGTATAGTGGAAAGGCCCCCTCATCAACACAGCCAACTAGCTATCCTTATTCTACTACAAATCAGTAACTGACACCGGTCTGCAAGCCATCCTTTACACTTCAGCTTCCCTTCATGATAAATTCTTCTGACTGACTCTTTATCTGTCACTGGTCTCAGGGTTCAAATTAGCAGTCCAGCGGTCATCCCTCAGTCCACACAAACAGAATCAGCTGTCTGCAGGGTGGGTGTTTATCTCTATGAGGTTAAGCCTATCTATGAAGCATGTGGGACAGAATGACAGGAATGGACACTGTTCTCCTGAAGACAGGCTGGGAAGACCCAGGAAGGAAAACAATGATTCTCCCCTTACGTAATCTACTGTTCTGTTCTGTACTGTACAGTTCAGTATGAGGCCAACTGTTTTCTGTATAGAAGACAAAACTAAAGATTCCTTCAATAGTGGATTAGATTACAGCAAGGCAACAATACTGTAGGACATGATGATAATGCTGATGCAGACACACACTATTTCACACACACAAATTCTCACAACTAATTCGGTCATGCGCAAATGCGGCCTTGCCAGATATTGCACAGTGGATAAACTGACTGGCTGACTGACTAGAACTGACTGACTCCTAGCTAGCTACCACTCTAGTGGAAGGCTTCTCTGGTACAATGGCCACAGTGTGTAGTCCAGTCCAGACCAGCTCTGGAGAGAGCATGGCGATCAGCCTGGAACAGAGTTAGCACTGTGACTGTGGCTGTCTCCCTCCTCTCCTCCACCCTCTCTACCCAACCATACCAGACCCACACACCTCCTCCCTCCATCACACCATCTATTATAGCCTCCTTTACTTCAACAATCTCCTGCCTCACTTCACCTCACCTCTCACTCCTCCTTTTCCTACAAACACATACGCAACACTCCATCCAAGATAATAATATACATTTTTACTCCTTCCTAGTCATCTGTTTCCATCTCACTTCCTAGATGTTATTCTTCCTGTCAGTAGGAAATGGTGACATAGCTCTCTCTCTCTATCTCTCTCTGGAAACCCCCCACTGCCTGAGAGAGAAAGACAGAGAGAGAGATTAAGAGGAAGAAGAAGGTGAGAGTTCACAGTCATCTCAAAACAAGCATGTGCAGAAAGAGAGCTCAACAGGCTGGGAAACCATTCCAGGTCCTTTCATGCCATCAGCTGTTTTATTAATTCAGGAGCCCCTCTTATGGGCAAAACATGAACTGCCAGTGATAACACATAACAGCTGTGTTTTTGCAAACTGGGTTAAATTGAGGTTGCCTGTGAACACTAGATTGTGAGCACTAGATTGTGAACACTAGATTTGCTTTGTTTCACTTTGTATTTCAGTTTGTTCCCAGGCCAAAATCCAACAAAACAAGCTGTGAATGAATTCCATACATTCCAGGAATATAGAGGAGACTTTAGGCAAAGATGTCCCATAATTCCTGGGTGTTTGAGATTATGATGATGATATCAGTCCTGTGGTCTAGTGGAAAATATCTCTACTGCACAGGTTGCCGCCACATGCAGGGACACAGTCACAAAGACGTGCACCACAAACGTATACACACACATTCTCCATGCCCACACATTCTCCCTGCCCACGCATTCTCCCTACCCACGCATTCTCCCTGCCCACGCATTCTCCCTGCCCACGCATTCTCCCTGCCCACGCATTCTCCCTGCACACGCATTCTCCCTGCACACGCATTCTCCCTGCCCACGCATTCTCCCTGCCCACGCATTCTCCCTGCCCACGCATTCTCCCTGCCCACGCATTCTCCCTGCCCACGCATTCTCCCTGTCCACGCATTCTCCCTGTCCACGCATTCTCCCTGCCCACGCATTCTCCCTGCCCACGCATCCTCCCTGTCCACGCATTCTCCCTGTCCACGCATTCTCCCTGTCCACGCATTCTCCCTGCCCACGCATTCTCCCTGCCCACGCATACTCCCTGTCCACGCATTCTCCCTGCCCACGCATTCTCCCTGCCCACGCATTCTCCCTGTCCACGCATTCTCCCTGTCCACGCATTCTCCCTGCCCACGCATTCTCCCTGTCCACGCATTCTCCCTGCCCACGCATTCTCCCTGTCCACGCATTCTCCCTGCCCACGCATTCTCCCTGTCCACGCATTCTCCCTGTCCACGCATTCTCCCTGTCCACGGATTCTCCCTGCCCACGCATTCTCCCTGCCCACGCATTCTCCCTGTCCACGCATTCTCCCTGTCCACGCATTCTCCCTGTCCACGCATTCTCCCTGTCCACGCATTCTCCCTGCCCACGCATTCTCCCTGTCCACGCATTCTCCCTGTCCACGCATTCTCCCTGTCCACGCATTCTCCCTGACCACGCATTCTCCCTGCACACGCATTCTCCCTACCCACGCATTCTCCCTGTCCACGCATTCTCCCTGCCCACGCATTCTCCCTGTCCACGCATTCTCCCTGCCCACGCATTCTCCCTGCCCACGCATACTCCCTGCCCACGCATTCTCCCTGCCCACGCATTCTCCCTGCCCACGCATTCTCCCTGTCCACGCATTCTCCCTGCCCACGCATTCTCCCTGCCCACGCATTCTCCCTGCCCACGCATTTTCTGCAGGAGAGATAAAACTGCTCAACCAATAGTAACTATCTTGGAAACAATAGTAATTCATCCCAGGCCAGAACATTGAGCACCCACTTCCTCTATAACTCAGTACTGTGTACACGCCCTGTGATGGTGGTGTATTCATTACCCTGGCAGTAATGGATGGAAGGCCAGGCAGGGGTAGGTCTGTGTGTCCGGCCGGCCAGCCTGTGATGGTGGTGTATTCATTACCCTGGCAGTAATGGATGGAAGGCCAGGCAGGGGTAGGTCTGTGTGTCCGGCCGGCCAGCCTGTGATGGTGGTGTATTCATTACCCTGGCAGTAATGGATGGAAGGCCAGGCAGGGGTAGGTCTGTGTGTCCGGCCGGCCAGCTTGTGGTTGTGTTGTATTCATTACCCTGGCAGTAATGGATGGAAGGCCAGGCAGGGGTAGGTCTGTGTGCCCAGCTGGCCAGCCTGTGATGGTGGTGTATTCATTACCCTGGCAGTAATGGATGGAAGGCCAGGCAGGGGTAGGTCTGTGTGCCCAGCTGGCCAGCCTGTGATGGTGGTGTATTCATTACCCTGGCAGTAATGGATGGAAGGCCAGGCAGGGGTAGGTCTGTGTGCCCGGCCGGCCAGCCTGTGGTTTTGGTGTATTCATTACCCTGGCAGTAATGGATGGAAGGCCAGGCAGGGGTAGGTCTGTGTGCCCGGCCGGCCAGCCTGTGGTTGTGGTGTATTCATTACCCTGGCAGTAATGGATGGAAGGCCAGGCAGGGGTAGGTCTGTGTGTCCGGCCGGCCAGCCTGTGATGGTGGTGTATTCATTACCCTGGCAGTAATGGATGGAAGGCCAGGCAGGGGTAGGTCTGTGTGTCCGGCCGGCCAGCCTGTGGTTGTGTGTGGGTGCTTCATTACGAGGCAGCTCCCTTTTATTAAAGCTCTCCTTTCTCTCCCTCATACAACAGACTCACGCCTGGTCGGTTCCCATGTCAGCCTTGCATATCAGCAGTCTCATATAATCCTGCCCCCTGGCTACAAACTCCTCTCCTCTCCACCTAGGAGTGGTTTATCCACTTTCTCGTACTTGATACAGAAGCGAATTGAGAAACTGAAAGAGGGACTAGAGCTAGATATACAGCCGAGATCAACTGAGAGAAAGAAAAAGCTGTTTCACACTGGTTTAACAGCCTGCTCAACCCCTGTGTGTGAAAAGAAATAAACGCTTTGCACAAAGAGTGCTCCATCTTTTGTCAGATGGAACACTTGAGGCCTAAGCAGGGCTGGTCCCCCTGCATCTCCGCCCCCTCTACCCCCTCCTCCTTCCAATTATTTTCCCTTTGTCACCACAGACATATTTGGCATGAGGGGGCTCATGATGGGGTAATCTGTCCTGAATCTCTGAAATCGATAACACCCCATAGAAAATTCCCCGAGCTGTCAAAAATAGGTTGGAGAACTGTCTGCCAGGAAAGTAAATCTGCCAGGTAGGTTGGAGGATTGCCATGGTAAACGTACAACCAGCTGTTCTGTCCCAGCCAGCCCCCAGGACAATGTAAAGCATTCCCACAACTTCTCCTCAGGTCACACTCATAACAACACACTATAGAAAACATCTCAGTTGTCTGTCTGTTCTTCCAAGCAGTTCTTAGTTAACAAAACAACTATGTTGTTCTACTTTGTAAAGAGTTGAGAGGAACAGTTGTCTGTTGTCTGAGAAAGAGTGAAAGAGAGAGAGAGAGATAGAGAGAGAGACTCACCATCAGAGCTGACAGTGTCTAGATGTCCAGGGTGTCCCCCCTGTCCTGTGTCTCTGTAGTCCACCCAGTTAATTCCTTCCAGACTGTCATAGTTGGACGTAGCGCTGTCCTCCACCGGTACCACTGTGAAATGGGGCATGTTTTCATCCGCTGGTTAGGCCCTGACGCTAATAATCCTCAGTATCTCCGGATAGGCTTTCAGCAGCTAGCGGTTAGCGCTGTCCTGCCAGCCTTGATCAGCCAGCTCAACTCCCAGGCAGTCAGTCAGTCCTACTAATCTCAGCAGCATTCCACTACCCTGCGCTCACTTCCTCTGAGCACATTACCATACCATGGCCCTGCCCCCTCTACCAGCCCCGGCCCCAACCAGGCCGGCCTCCTGGGCTGCTTGTGTGAATAAAAGAGGTGCTGCCTGTCATGTAGCCTGGGATACTCAGTCTGGCAGGGGAGGAGAGGACTCTGAGACACAGTCAGTGTCCCAATGTCGTCAGCACCACTGCTGACTCATATCATATACTCAGTGGTCATATACTGAGAGAGAGGCAGAAAAGGGGGACAGCAGGGAGCCCCATATGTTGTTAATTGACTACACACTGAACTCTCTCTCTCTCTTTCGCTCTCTCTTTCTGTTGTCTCTTTCTCGCTCTCTCTTTTCTCTCTCTCTCTCTCTCTCTCTCTCTCTCTCTCTCTCTCTCTCGTCTCTCTCTCTCTCACTCCCTCTCTCGTCTCTCTTTTATCTCTCTCTCTCTTTCGCTCTCTCTTTCTGTTCTCTCTCTCTCTCTCTCTCTCTCTCACACACACACACACACACACACACACACACACAGTCAGACAGACAGACAAACAGTCCTCTGTGTATGTGGGTCTTTACCAAAACACACACACAACTCTGAGACGTGGCAGTTTGGAAAAGAATCAAATAAACCACGTGTTTGTTTGTTTGAGAGAGAGAGAGAGAGAGAGACAAGAGAGAAAGGAGAGAGGGAGAAAGAGACAACAGAAAGAGAGAGCGAAAGAGAGAGAGAGAGATAAAAGAGAGACGAGAGAGGGAGTGCGAGAGAGAGCGAGACAGAGAGAGACGAGAGAGAAAGCGAGAGCGAGAGAGAGAGAGAGAGAGAGAGAGAGAGAGAGAGAGAGAGAGAGAGAGGGAGTGAGAGAGAGAAAGTGTGTAACACAACCCCTGCGTTTGGCATAAGCAGAGGAAAATATGACACAGTGAACTACCCAACTCTCCCCCTCCTATTCCTATTCCTACAAACAACATAATGCTGATGTCATATCAGCCTTTGACCTGAGGAACAGACAGCAACATCCTCTGTATTCTGTATAGACTGTATAGGCCTACGATATAAATTATTCTGCTTTCCTTTTAGCCTTTATAGCTGTAATACAATACAGTAAAATTATACAGTACAATTACTGTATACAGTAAAATAAACATGAACGGAATCTTTACAACAGAATCTTTACAGCGTCTTTACCACAACGACCCAACCCAAAGCATCAGTAACAGACTGCAGCTGGAAGAAAAACCTCATGTGCTTTTATGTCTTTGGCACTCCTAGCTAAGGTCCTCTTTTATTTTCCAAATCTACCTTGAATGTAGTAAGATTTACCCTACAGGCAATTCCACGGTAATGATGCTGAGAATCCAATTTTTCACTTTAAAATGTATGTCAAACAAAAAACAATGATGATTACCAAACGTTGCATCTGCACTGTTCTCAAATACATGTGTTTTTGTAAAATTTTCTTGGGAAATGTATAAAAGTAGGCCTTGTGCATAGAGTTGTATGGTTTGTTTAACTTTGTAATCATTGTTTTTTGTTTGACATAAATTTAAAGTGAAATGTAGGGTACTGTGACATTAAAGTAACAATGTAAATTATAGGCAAGAGAATGTTGGCCTCCTGTAAATATAAATAGCCTACTAATACCTTTTTGCCCATAATCCAGAACAGGCCATTTTAGTTGTGCGTTTCATGGCATCTATTTAAGATATCAGGGGAACTAACCTTAAATAACATCATCTCTTTCCTTCCCTCTTTCACTGAAAACCAGAAGTCCCCAGGAAGACAGATCACAGGGCCTACAGCAGCCTGTAATTAAAGAGGCCCATTAAACATCCTATTTTAAGTCATTTGAGCTCTACTCTTCTGCTCTCTTTGGACTTCTGGGGCCTCTGTAGAAAACGGTGTCACAGTTGGTAGAGCATGGCACTTACAAGTTGCAATACCAGGGTTATGGGTTCAATTCTCATTGGGGTCACTCAAGACTCACCTGTACGGAAATGTTTGCGCTCACTCAATACTGTAAGTCACTTTGAATAAAAACATCTGCTAAATGGCACATACTATTATTATATTATGTAGTGGGTGTCATGGGTTTACATATTTACCCCCTTCTATCTTATTGCACAACAGCCAAAACTGACTGTTTTCAGTTTATGGTTCACAGTTCAATGACTGTGTTAGGAAATTAAACAGTCTGACTTTCTTGCGTAATCCAGGCAATGCTGGCAATGTCACATATCGTACTTTGGCCTGCCTAGTAACAGTAACAATTATAAGCAGAACAGTTCAATACACAGTACATTGTGTCTTTAAGTTCAATTCAGTAATACAGAATCTGTTTCAATAGACCTTTTTGGGTCAAAATATCAGACCTGGGTCCAAATACTATTTCAAATATCTCAATTACTTTCACATACATTCGAAGTAAGTATTCAGATATATTTTATTTCAAAAGACAATTAGTTGAAAATGTTTATGTATTTGGAAAGACAATTGGAAAGTTTTTGAAATACTCAAATACACGGATTCAAATACACTCCCATGCAGGTATTTCAAAATAGTACTTTTTGGTTTTTACAAGTAACCATTAAAATACTCATATAAAAGTACTTGTTTTGGGCTGTGTATTTGAACATATTTTTAATACCAGATACTCAAATACATACTGTATGTATTTGAACCCAGGTCTGCAAAATATACATTGACAAAAAATTACTCCGAATGTGTCACGATCGTCGTAACGTTGAAGAGAGGAGGACCAAGGCGCAGTATGAATACATACTTGATTTATTTAACAAAGACGAAAACGAAGAACACTTGACAAACTAATACAAAACAATAAACGATGAACGTGAAGCTAAACAAAACTAGTGCTGACACAAACACTACACATAGACAATAACCCACAACCCACAATACAAAACAGGCTACCTAAATATGGTTCCCAATCAGAGACAACGCAAAACACCTGTCTCTGATTGAGAACCATATCAGGCCAAACACATAGAAATAGACAAACCAGACTGGGTCCCGGACTGAAGACCATCCTAGAGGGCGCCACTGGACTGAGGGGCAGCTCCGGACTGAGGGGCAGCTCCGGACTGAGGGGCAGCTCCGGACTGAGGGGCAGCTCCGAACTGAGGGGCAGCTCCGGACTGAGGGGCAGCTCCGGACTGAGGGGCAGCTCCGGACTGAGGGGTAGCTCAGGACTGAGGGGTAGCTCAAGACTGAGGGGTAGCTCAGGACTGAGGGGTAGCTCAGGACTGAGGGGCATCTCCGGACTGACGGGCAACTCCGGACTGAGGGGTAGCTCAGGACTGAGGGGCAGCTCCGGACTGACGGGCAGCTCCGGACTGAGGGGCAGCTCCGGACTGAGGGGTTGCTCAGGACTGAGAGGCAGCTCCGGACTGACGGGCAGCTCCGGACTGAAAGGCGGCTCTGGCAGCTCCCGACTGGCGGGCGGCTTTGGCGGCTCCCGACTGGCGGGCGGCTCTGGCGGCTCCTGACTGGCGGGCGGCTCTGGCGGCTCCTGACTGACGGATGGCTCTAACGGCTCAGGACAGACGGGCAGCTCAGGCAAACTATGGTCAGGGCGTGACAGAATGAAAGCGGTGGTCCTTTGTAGAACATTCGGTAGCACTTTACTTTACAGAACGGAATAAAGTTATTACATGGAACAGTATGGTAACAAGTTAGTTACTCACAATTCATTCATTCAGTAGTATTACCCAGCCCTCTAAACTAATTGTCACCTCTGTGTCTCCCCAGCTCCCCATCAAACATTTCCCAGTTCTTCACACAGACTCTCTCTCTCTCCAGTCTCCACTGACAGAAGCCTTTGAAGTAGTAGAGGAGATATTTTTCCTAACTACTCGCCTACGTTGCATTTACCATGCCTTTCTTGGAGTGTAATTGCCACCGGGATGCCAGTGAAAGGCCATATAAGGCTTTGCCCCGGACTGCCCAGCCTCAGCCAGCCAAGCCCTAACCCAAGCCCCAGCCCCAGCCACAGTCCCAGCCCCTCCTCCAGCCCCAGTCCCAGCCCCTGCTCCAGCCCCAGTCCTAGCCGCTGCTCCAGCCCCAGTCCCAGCCCCTGCTCCAACCCCAGTCCCAGCCGCTGCTCCAGCCCCAGTCCCAGCCCCTGCTCCAGCCCCAGTCCTAGCCGCTTCTCCAGCCCCTGCTCCAGCCCCAGTCCCAGCCGCTGCTCCAACCTCAGTCCCAGCCTCAGTCCCAGCCGCTGCTCCAGCCCCAGTCCCAGCCCCAGCTCCAGCCCCAGTCCCAGCCCCTGCTCCAGCCCCAGCCGCTGCTCCAACCCCAGTCCCAGCCCCAGTCCCAGCCCCAGCCGCTGCTCCAACCCCAGTCCCAGCCCCTGCTCCAACCCCAGTCTCAGCCGCTGCTCCAACCCCAGTCCCAGCCCCTGCTCCAACCCCAGTCCCAGCCGCTGCTCCAACCCCAGTCCCAGCCCCAGTCCCAGCCTCAGCCGCTGCTCCAACCCCAGTCCCAGCCCCTGCTCCAACCACAGTCTCAGCCGCTGCTCCTAGCCCCAGTCCCAGCCCCTGCTCCAGCCCCAGTCCCAGCCCCTGCTCCAGCCCCAGCCCCTGCTCCAGCCCCAGTCCCAGCCCCTGCTCCAGCCCCAGTCCCAGCCCCTGCTCCAGCCCCAGCCCCTGCTCCAGCCCCTGCTCCAGCCCCTGCTCCAGCCCCAGCCCCAGCCCCTGCTCCAGCCCCAGTCCCAGCCCCTGCTCCAGCCCCAGTCCCAGCCCCTGCTCCAGCCCCAGTCCCAGCCCCTGCTCCAGCCCCAGCCCCTGCTCCAGCCCCAGTCCCAGCCCCTGCTCCAGCCCCAGTCCCAGCCCCTGCTCCAACCCCAGCTCCTAGGCACAACCCCAGCTTCAGCCCACTGCTCACTGTGTACGGCACATTTCAAACTCATTCCACGGAGGGCCGAGTGTCTGCGGGTTTTTCGCTCCTTCCTTGTACTTGATTGATGAGGTCACTAATTAGTAAGGAACTCCCCTCACCTGGTTGTCTAGGACTTAATTGAAAGGAAAAAACAAAACCCAGCAGACACTAGGCCCTCAATGGAATGAGTTTGACACCCCTGGTGTACGGTAAGTGCGGCGTCAGTGAACACTAGGCAGCCAAGCAGCCAGAGACAGACGCATTCAGCTCGCTCACTCACAGTGACCCAGTCATGGGGAAAGAGTTCCTGTAAACAGGGGTCAGCTTGTGTTCAGACATTCACAGCAGGAAGGGACTTGACTAAAGGAGCTGCTGGACATAGTTCTCCACTACACAATCTCTTGTATAGACCTAGTGGGGCATTTTCTCAGGGTAGAGCAGAGCTATGAAAGTGTGCTGTGTGGTGCAGATCAGGGGGTTAGAGCAAGGCCACTGTAAACTTATGGGTTAGAGTGCAAACAGAAGCTTTGAACAAGCAGCAAAGCCATGTGTGGGAGATAATTGATCACACACGAAAGCATACTCTCGACACAATTTACTCTCACCTTTACTCACCTTTCTACATTTGATTTGGCAGACCCAAAAGCTCTTGATTAGTTGTCTGTGTCATCGTCTAGCGCCCTCTTTTGGATAAATAACAAAGTACAGTACCTTGACAATCCTGAATGAATTCTGTGCATGACAGATATGTCTAAAGAAAGGCCCATACTAAAACAAACTATTGCTTTTAGACAACAAAGGCTTGTTTTATCTTTAACAAGATTAAACAAACTCTGGGAATGACGTCATACAACTGACACTACCAACTGACACTACCAACTGACACTACCAACTGAGAAGTAAACTTCAAGCAACGTTCACCATGAGGTGAGGCTAAAAAACAACTGTTCTGAACACACAAGTCTATAAGCCAGCAGGCAAATCTATTCAAAGTGGTCAAGCGCATTTCCCCCCAATAAGACTACATCAGTAACAGTAAGCCTAGAGGTCAACAATAGGACTTCTACATCAGTAACAGTAAGCCTAGAGGTCAACAATAGGACGTCTACATCATTAACAGTAAGCCTAGAGGTCAACAATAGGACGTCTACATCATTAACAGTAAGCCTAGAGGTCAACAATAGGACTTCTACATCATTAACAGTAAGCCTAGAGGTCAACAATAGGACTTCTACATCATTAACAGTAAGCCTAGAGGTCAACAATAGGACTTCTACATCAGTAACAGTAAGCCTAGAGGTTAACAAAAGGACTTCTACATCATTAACAGTAAACCTAGAGGTCAACAATAGGACTTCTACATCATTAACAGTAAGCCTAGAGGTTAACAAAAGGACTTCTACATCATTAACAGTAAACCTAGAGGTCAACAATAGGACTTCTAAATCATTAACAGTAAGCCTAGAGGTCAACAATAGGACGTCTACATCATTAACAGTAAGCCTAGAGGTCAACAATAGGACTTCTACATCATTAAAGGTAAGCCTAGAGGTCAACAATAGGACTTCTACATCATTAACAGTAAGCCTAGAGGTCAACAATAGGACTTCTACATCATTAACAGTAAGCCTAGAGGTCAACAATAGGACTTCTAAATCATTAACAGTAAGCCTAGAGGTCAACAATAGGACTTCTACATCATTAACAGTAAGCCTAGAGGTCAACAATAGGACTTCTACATCATTAACAGTAAGCCTAGATGTCAATCGGTGTTTAGTGTAAATCCCATGTCACAACTTTGAGTTAAAGATGCAGTCTGGGATCTTAAGCACAACAAATTTGTAACATATTGTACGAATTGGATTCCTAACATAATGTATGAATTGCAAAAAAAATTCAACAACATATCATACGAAATGGATGACGTAATACACAGTTGGATGACGTACTCTAGTACATAAACGTGAGCACTACTTTCAAAACTACTGTCTGAAATTATACAAAGGTTCTGGAGCATCACTTGAATGTTATGTGAGCGTTACTAACCCATTGATCAAAATGTTGTTCATTGTTGTTCTCGCCATTCTCCACCCCCGACTCCTAATTGGTCAATGGTCACTGCGGGCATAGGAAAGATCGCAAATGAATACTCCTCGAGTCCTCTCTCCTTGCCTCCTTCTCAAAACCCATTGGAGGAAAAGGTCAGAGAGGCGGGACCTCTGGCATTCTCATCCAATGGATTTTGAGAAGGAGATGAAGAGAGAGAAAAGAGGACGCACAGAGTGCAATTGAGATATTCCCATAGTCCACTGCCAGAACAAAAAACAGGTGCGCAGTTCTAAATTAACCACTAGATGGAGGTATTTACATACACTTTATCATGTTAAAACCACACATCTGTTAGAGAAGAAAGGGTTTACTCACTCAACCACAGAGTATCTTTGACTCAACTCAACATGTATAGCTATTAGATTGTAATATTTAATTGAACTAGAAAATCTGGGACTTTTAAGATGAACTTACCAATATGACCAATAACGCTCCTCGTTGACATTACAGAGCAGTGCAGTCAGGAGCTGACAATGAACAATAGATGGAGATCATGACGTTATCCAGTATTAATATGTTTCATTCAGTAAAGAGTTATTGATAACATAACACAGCCTGGGGAAATAATTATTCAAAAGATGAAGGATTGGGAATCTAGGAGAGGTCTAAATGTCACTGGATCATATTGGTCCTCATTGTTTTCTTAAATGAAATGGAACCTATACTTCAACATACAATACATAAGAGAAAGTCATGACAAAAGTAACAGGTCTACATCATAGCTGTGACACACACACACACACACACACACACACACACACACACACACACACACACACACACACACACACACACACACACACACACACACACACACACACACACACACACACACACACACACACACACACACACACACACACACACACACACACACACACACCTCCAGATAAATGATGGGGACCAGGGTGCTTCATTAAAAGCCTGCTGTTAGACAGACCGTGATTGCCAGCTGTGATTTCCACCTTCAATTGGATTTAACCTTTTAAAATGTACAGAGCCCATTTAATTTTAATCTCAATTCAAATCAATTAAATCACATTGTTGTTGTCTTGTCTGGTGTTGTTTTTCTCCTACTCTCTCTCTTTCTCAGTCTGTTCTGCATCTCTCTCAATATTACCGTATCCATTCCAACCCTACCCGGGGGTAAACCTGTCTGGTTAGATTGCAGGCGATCAGTGTTTGTAATCGGGTTTGGTCTCCTCTCCTGCAGAGATGTGGCTGGTCATTGGGGCTGTGGCTGGACCGAGCGGTCAGACAGATGAGAGGCCTCAGTGCTGGCCAGGGCCATAAAGAAAAGGTCATCCCTGACAGCAACAACAGGCTAATTGACACGCTGCAATTGAATGGCTTTTATTTATCTCATCAGGAAGGTAGGAGGAGTCAGATGGGCACATGTTCTCCTTTGCGTTGACGGCTTAATAATACAGACAGCAAACACTGAAAGATGAACTTATGTGTGTTTCATGCCTGGAGGTTCCCACTAAGAACATGTGTGCCGAGTGTCTGTCAATCAATCTTGATGGGTGCTAAACACTGTAAGTAGTAGGACCCTCCCTTGACTGTAAAGGACAGTGACCTAGTGTCTATCTGAGTGTATACACGTGTTGATTCATGTGTTGATATTTAAGATGGAGCCTAGGAGGTGCTGTACATCTATGCCCCCCTACAGAGTCCACCACCCCCCAGTCAGGCATTGAACATAGAGGTGTGACATAGAGTCACCTCAAAAATGATTGACATCCTTGATAAAGATGAGCAAACAAGACTGTATAAAATTAATTATATAAATACTGAGCTATTTTATATGCTCAACAAACATTTAAAAATTATATCATTTTGTACTAATACAATTGCTCAGGAAATATATTTTGTTTAAAAAAAAAAAAAAAAAGAATATCACTGCAACTCCCGTACGGACTCGGGAGAGGCGAAGGTCGAGAGCCGTGCGTCCTTGAAACAACCCAACCAAGCCGCACTGCTTCTTGACACAATGCCCACTTAACCCGGAAGCCAGCCGCACCAATGTGTTGGAGGAAACACCGTACGCCTGGCGACCGTGTCAGTGTGCACTGCGCCCGGCCCGCCACAGGAGTCGCTAGTGCACGATGGGACAAGGACATCCCTGCCGGCCAAACCCTCCCCTAACCTGGACGACGCTGGGCAATTGTGTTCCGCCCCATGGGTCTCCCGGTCGCGGCCGGCTGCGACAGAGCCTGGACTCGCACCCAGAATCTCTAGCGGCACAGCTAGCACTGCGATGCAGTGCCTTAGACCACCGCGCCACTCGGTAGGCCCTCAACAGTTTTTGATAGTATTTTTTTTGCCAAATAATTTTGGAGTTGACTGTATCTGTAGGGTCTTCTTGCTCTTCCAGCTGACACCCAGTCACCCTTGGCTGTAGCACAGTCCCCCAGTTTACCGTTCAGCCCTCTGGGAGTTTCAGGGAGTGCCACAACACCACATTGTTGGCACTTACTAGTTCCTCCAGTTAGCTTAAACTGGCAGAGGACATCTTGTTGATTTTCTCTATTCTATTATTTTCTCAAAAAGAAAAAGAAAATCCTGTTCAACGGCTTTCCAGAATAATAACAAAGTTCTGGGCAAAGAAAAATATTTTGGGAGAAAGTTTTGAATATCAATGGCCAACCAACCGATATTTGGTTGTGCACGTTTGTTTTCCAACTCATTGTATAATTTCACAACTCTGGGATAGAGTGTGTGTGATTTGTTTCCAGACATCTGTTTGGAGCGGGATAGAGTTTTCCTGAGCTCTAGCTCAAGTGTGGCTCAGCTTGCTCTTAGGTTGGAAAAGAGGATCCTTAATGGGGTGAAAGTGGCCAGAGAAGATGGGAGACAGCTGGGAGAGGAAGGTTTGTTAGGTAGGCCAGTTATTAGTTTGCTACCAAACCAATAACTAGCCTACGAATATTGTTGCACTCGCTTTGTGTAGGGGTCCTAGGCCTAGTTACATGGTCTGTAACCTGAATGAATGTGTGCATTTATGTGAGAAATCAGCGTATGCGCCTAGGTGTTGAAGATACATGTGCCCTAGGACACAGCAACCTAAACGTGGTCCAGGGCCAGCTCTGTCTATCCTGACCTCTTGGTTGGTCAGTCAAAGCAGACTATTATTTGTTCACATGGTGAGGAAACATAAATATGTACAAAAGGGAAACTACAGGCATGTCCAAACTAAAGACTATAAAACCAACAAAAGGCCTCCTGCCCACGAAACAATAAGATTGATTACATGTCTGACTACTGAGCACAGACACAGGTCGCCTTCCCCTGCTCAGACGTTGCATCCATCAACCAATGGTTGCGTGCCACATCATCGACTGTGCCAGTCGGGAACCAGATTGCTACAACATATGATGGGGTTAGCTGATACGTAAAATAGCTATGCAAGCGTTGTAAGATCTGGCATGCGTCAGCAACGCCTGGGCAGAGGAAGGTGCCCACACTGCAAACACAAACCCATGTCCCCTTGTCAATCAATCTTATTGTTCGATTGATAGGAAATTGAAGTTGATTTATAGGATATTTTGCTTGATTAATAAGGAATTATTAATGTATTTGATAGAATTTTTAAATTTTTTAAATTTTGGGGAAGTGGTAAATTAGGCTTTACACCGATTTATCAATCACTCTAACCATCTTTTCTCTGTGATGCCAAATAGCATTCCACACCAACCAATAAACCCTGCTTCAAATTTGTTGCACAGCTGATCCTATTGTCACTACGAAGAGCTTTTGTGCATCTCTGATTGGTGATTAATTTGTATGTCTGTTATAAGCAGCTGAAACTGGATGAAAAGTCCTATTATTAATTGTCGATTGATCAAATGACAGTTGAAGGGAGTTTTTTTTCTCACTGTGTGGATGGGGTCTGACTCAGTAAGACTTAACATTGCTGGGGTACTTAAATCTCTTCACATCTGTAGGTCACACGGAGAGGCTTATAGGCACAAAGGAAATGAACCACAATATGAACCAGAGGATTTGTAAAGTGTATAGTAGAGTATGATGTTTGAGACAGGGTGTTTAGAGCCAACACACACATCCTAAGGAGCCCCTCAGAAATCTCATTTGACCTGACTGCTAGTGCCATTCTCCTGGTATGATGATTACCCAGCCAGGCAACATAGATGCACATGGTAAAGTGCTGCCCTACATAAGGCATGTTCAGGGACACTAACAGGGCTCAACGCTGGTAATGACAGCTTGCACTAGGTCTCGTCCAGCACATTGTGTACTTCCATAGATCAGGGCCTAAATTATAAAATGTGCTCAGCGTGGAGTCAGTTCTTCAAAGTGAGGACATACAATTTAGAACATGTGCATACGCATCTACTGTATATAAAATAAATCACACATAAACTACCGGTCAAAAGTTTTAGAACACCTACTCATTCAAGGGTTTTTCTTTCTTTTTTACTATTTTCTACATTGCAGAATAATAGTGAAGACATGAAATAACACATGGAATCATGTAGTAATCAAAAAAAAGCGTTAAACAAATCAAAATATATTTTATATTTGAGATTCTTTAAATAGCCACCATATGCCTTGATTACAGCTTTGCACACTCTTGGCATTCTCTCAACCAGCTTCACCTGGAATGCTTTTCCAACAGTCTTGAAGGCGTTCCCACATATGCTGAGCATTTGTTGACTCCTTTTCCTTCACTCCGTGGTCTGACTCATCCCAAACAATCTCAATTTGGTTGATGTCAGGGGATTGTGGAGGCCAGGTCATCTGATGCAGCACTCCATCACTCTCCTTCTTGGTCAAATAGCCCTTACACAGCCTGGAGGTGTGTTGGGGCATTGTCCTGTCGAAAAACAAATGATAGTCCCACTAAGCGCAAACCAGATGGGATGGCGTAACGCTGCAGAATGCTGTGGTAGCCATGCTGGTTAAGTGCGCCTTGAATTCTAAATAAATCACAGACAGTGTCCCCAGCAAAGCACCCCCACACCATCACACCTCCTCCTCCATGCTTTACGATGGGAAATACACATGCGGAGATCATCCGTTCACCTACTCTGCGTCTCACAAAGACACAGCGTATGGAACCAAAAATCTCAAATTTGGACTCCAGACCAAAGGACAAATTTCAACCGGTCTAACGTCTATTGCTCGTGTTTCTTGGCCCAAGCAAGTCTCTTCTTATTATTGGTGTCCTTTAGTAGGGGTTTCTTTGCAGCAATTTGACCATGAAGGCCTGATTCACGCAGTCTCCTCTGAACAGTTGATGTTGAGATGTGTATGTTACTTGAACTCTGTGAAGCATTTATTTGGGCTGCAATTTCTGAGGCTGGTAACTCTAATGAACTTATCCTCTGCAGCAGAGGTGACTTTGGGTCATCCTTTCCTGTGGCGGTCCTCATGAGAGCCAGTTTCATCATTGTGCACGATAGTTTTTATGACTGCACTTGAAGAAACTTTCAAAGTTCTTGAAATGTTCCGTTTTGACTGACCTTCATGTCTTAAAGACTATAAAACCGTTGTTTCTTGCCATAATATGGACTTGGTCTTTTATCTACTGTATACCCCCCTACCTTGTCACAACACAACTGATTGGCTCAAAAGTATTAAGAAGGAAAGAAATTCCACAAATTCACTTTTAAGAAGGCACACCAGTTAATTGAAATGCATTGCAGGTGACTACCTCACGAAGCTGGTTGAGAGAATGCCAAGCGTGTGCAAAGCTGTCATTAAGGCAAAGAATGGCTACTTTGAAGAATCACTTTTTTTGTTACTACATGATTCCATATGTGTTATTTCATAGTTTTGATGTCTTCACTATTATTCTAGAATGTAGAAAATAGTAAAATAAAGAAAAACCCTTGAATGAGTAGGTGTTCTAAAACTTTTGACCGGTAATGTAAATGAATACATTATAACACATTTTATTTGTAAATCTAATTCAAAATCAAAAGAATTAGCAAATTTCCACGATCATGTCCTGTTAATAAATTACAATATTGGTGTGAATTTCACACAATGATCAAATCTATGCATGAGAACATTTTAGAAATTAGAATTCTATAAACAAGATGTTCCAACCCAACCCAACCACCCACTATTACTTTCCCACCCACTCCCACATGAAAGAATACTATAGTGGACTATATACTATGTTAGGATTACTATAAAAATCACTATAGTGTTTTTGCGGACTTTATTGTGGTATTTGCTGTGGTGTTTTTGCGGACTGATACTGTGGTAAAAAAAAAGGTAGTATATACTATAGTAATTACTGTAGTGCTTTTGTGGACTGTAGTATACTGCAGGATTTACTGTAGTGTTTTTGGGGACATAGAAGTGGGGGGGGGGGGGGGGGCTTTCTCCTTGAGGAAACCTACTGGAGAAATACGAAGAGAACAAATTTTCTATAACCTGTAGGTAGGTAGGACTGGGCTCTGAACTGAGAGTTCAGAGCTTCTGCTCTTTTTTATAACCTGTATGGAATATGGTATATACAGTTGAAGTCGGAAGTTTACATACACCTTAGCCAAATACATTTAAACTCAGTTCTTCACAATTCCCATGGTATTTATACTTGCATACTATTGTCCGTACAGATGAACGTGGTACCTTCAGGTGTTTGGAAATTGCTCCCAAGGATGAACCAGACTTGTGGAGGTCTACAATTTTTTTTTCTGAGGTCTTGGATGATTTCTTTTTATTTTCCCATGATGTCAAGCAAAGAGGCACTGAGTTTGAAGGTATGCCTTGAAATACATCCACAGGTACACCTCCAATTGACTCAAATTATGTCAATTAGCCTATCAGAAGCTTCTAAAGCCACAAAATCATTTTCTGGAATTTTCCAAGCTGTTTAAAGGCACAGTCAACTTAGTGTATGTATACTTCTGACCCACTGGAATTGTGATACAGTGAATTATAAGTGAAATAATCTGCCTGTAAACAATTGTTGGAAAAATTACTTGTGTCATGCACAAAGTAAATGTCCTAAACGACTTGCCAAAACTATAGTTTGTTAACAAGACATTTGTAGAGTGGTTGAAAAACGAGTTTTAATGACTCCAACATAAGTGTATGTAAACTTCCGACTTCAACTATACTTGGCTTGTAGGTTTCTCACAAATTGGGATATGGTGAGAGGAATGGGCAGGGTAAATGCAAATGAAATACTGTAGTATTTCAAAAAATGTGTTTTTGCGGACTAATACTAAATATAGTATTTACTACAATGTTTTTTGGGGATAATACCTTAGTATTTACTATAGTATTCTACAGTATACTGCGAAATTATATACTAAGTTGTTCACATGATCGAGGGATATTAGTGTGTAGTATAGTATTCTACATTATACTACAGTTTACTACAGGAGTCTACAGTAAGTACTGTAGTATTCCATAGTAAACTTTAGTATTTTTTAATGTGGGCTAAATCTATAAAGAAACATAAAGTACTGTAGCCTAAGTTCATATTACAAGTGCATGGAAATCAACTTTAATGCCATATAACTTTGGCAATGCATTCAGTACAATATGAAACATAAGAACATGGTACTTAAGAAACCGCTCATTTCATTTAATCTCAAAAACATATTGAAAACAGTCTAAAGTAAAGTGACCTACTCATCCTAGCTCAAACAACATTTCTCCACTCTCTTGTCTGGGTCACTTGGACTGAGCCTGAATGGTCAGGCAGAGGTGGAAATGCCTCTGCTCTTTCCAGGGTTAAGAGATGGGGTGGTACTCCGATGGCAGGGCAGGCCTGGAAGATGGAGAGTGGTGTGGACAGAGAGCACAGGGGTCCCTGGCTGGCTGTGGTCCTAGAGGAGGCTGGGGCCTTTCTGGACTGTTGTGAGAGACATTTCACATCTCATCAACATCTGATCTGAGATCAGGATCTAGCTGGCCCATGGAGAGACGAGGCCCCGGGCCAGAGGGAAGACGGAGGGAAGGAAGAGAGGGAGAGGAAGGGAAGGAGGCAGGTGGGTAGGCAGATGGATGGACGGATGCTGGTACACAGAGACAGAAAGGCAGGCAGGCAGACAGGAACAGAGACAGACAGTCAGACAGGCAGGTAGGTGGGTAGGCAGGCAGGCAGGCAGGCAGACAGACAGACATAAATGCAGAAAAACAGGCATGGAGACAGGCAGACATGCATGGAGGAAGACAAACTGGCTGCAGGTGCCTGGAAGGGATGGTTGATAGAGGCCAGAAGGGAGGGAAGAGATTGCTTTGCCGTGAGCAGTTAGAATGGGATTCAGATATAAGGGTAAGGCAGCAGTAAATGCCGGCCTGGGTGTTAGTAGTTATCCTAGACCTAGGTCACTAGGATCTGCATCTAAAAGGAAGGGACGCTTCCTTATGACAGAATGATGGTGCTCCATGTCATGTGGGTTGGTGTCAGAGGTTATCAGAACTGCTGTGGTTTTGGAGGACAAGTATGCCCCTTTCGAGACAACCAGAGCACCGTAGAGCTGATCTAGGCCATCATTGCAATCCATCTCCAGTCACAGGTCATCTTCTAGGCTGACAACCAGGCACAACGCTGGACAGCCTATCCATCGAAGTGTAAGGATGTAATATGTCACCTAAGGATGAAAATCGGTCCTGAGACGTCACTCCAACTGTTGCGTAATACTAGCCTGGAAACCAAACTGATATGTTTCACAAGTTTGTATTCCCGGCTATCTTAATACATTGATATCACTGGAAGATGTGTATGGAAATTCACATTATGTACTGTATGTTAAGATTCAGTCCTTGGTTAGTGCATGTTTTTCTATTGCCATTTATTCTTTAACATGAATAGGCATTCAAATGAATCAAAACATGAACTTTAGACAGATTTTGTAGGTTTTGTTTGCCACCTGTTTGTCCTGGGTTCACCTATTCAAATGTAGCCTACCTTCACAACTCTGTTAAATGGGAGGCAATAAATCCAAGATGCCACAGAGGAAAACACCACTAATAACATATAACCCATCCATATAGGCCTCACCTCGCTCTTTCCTTTTCTATCACTTCAATTATTTAATCTTTACAAACAAAATGCCCCCAAACAGCCCTTTTAAGGTTTTATAAGAGAAGCCTGGAAAGCACTGGAGAGCGTTAAGGGGACATTCATTGACTTTAATGGGATGAACTGATCAACCATATCTAATAGAAATCATTGCCCATGGCAAAAGCTGGTGTGTTATTTAATTACGTATGGAACACAGTGCTTTTACCGCTTCTTAGAAAACTGTAATTCAATATATTTAGTTGAGAGAAGAAACAGATAAATAAAGTCCAAATTAAAACATTTCTGAAATAAGTTTTATTTTCTTGCTTTCGGTAAAATATATTTTTTTGTTGTTGAAGAAATGAAAATGGAACAAAAAAAGAACTGTCATTTTTAACTGTTCATACTTTCAAAAAATGTAATGGTTTCAATATGCTACAAAAAAATGAATAACATTAAGTCTGTCAACACTTTTAAATTTCCTGTCAACACTTTGAAAATGTCCTATAATAAGTAATCCAAATCTACTTGCGTGAGAAGAAGGCCTATTCCATTCTCTGTATCCTATGCTACATTTACCACGGATTAAATTCAACGTGTATGTACACATGTGCATTTGGAAAGTATTCACACCCCTTCCCTTTTTCCACATGTTGTTACGTTACAGCCTTATTCTAAACGTTTTTTTGACTTTTTTGCAGAAAAACAATAAAATAATTACTGAAATACTTGAATGACATAAGTATTCAGACCCTTTGCTATGATACTCGAAATTGAGCTCAGGTGCATTCTGTTTCCATTGATCATCCTTGAGATGTTTCTACAACTTGAATTGAGTCCACCTGTGGTAAATTCAATTGATTGGACATGATTTGGAAAGGCACACACCTGTCTATATAAGGCCCCACAGTACAGTGCATGTCAGAGCAAAAACCAAGCCATGAGGTCGAAGGAATTGTACGTAGAGCTCTGAGACAGGATTGTGTCGAGGCACAGATCTGGGAAAGGGTACCAAAACATTTCTGCAAACAATTGAAGGTTCCCAAGAACACAGTGGCCTCCATCAATGTAAGAAGTTTGGAACCACCAAGACTCTTCCTAGAGCCAAGCTGAGCAATCAGGGGAGAAGGGCCTTGGTCAGGGAGATGACCCAGATCCCGATGGTCACTCTGACAGCGCTCCAGAGTTCCTCTGTGGAGATGGGAGAACCTTCCAGAAGGACAACCATCTCTCCAGCACTCCACCAATCAGGCCTTTATGGTAGTGGCCAGACGGAAGCCACTCCTCAGTAAAAGCCACATGACAGCCCGCTTGGAGTTTGCCAAAAGACACCTAAAGACTCTCAGACCATGAGAAAGAAGATTCTCTAGTCTGATGAAACCAAGATTGAACTCTTTGGCCTGAATGTCAAGCGTCCCGTCTGGAGGAAACCTAGCACCATCCCTACGGTGAAGCATGGTGGTGGCAGCATCATGATGTGTTGATGTTTTTCAGCGGCAGGGACTGAGAGACTAGTCAAGATCAAGGGAAAGATGAACGGAACAAAGTACTGAGAGATCCTTGATGAAAACCTTCTCCACAGGGCCTCAGACTGGGGCGTTGGTTCACCTTCCAACAGGACAACGATCCTAAGCACACAGCCTAGACAGTGCAGGAGTGGCTTCAGGACAAGTCTCTGAATGGCCTTGAGTGGCCCACCCAGAGTGCGGACTTGAACCCGATCAAAAATCTCTGGAGAGACCTGAAAATAGCTGTGCAGCGACGCTCCCCATCCAACCTGACAGAGCTTGAGAGGATCTGCAGAGAAGAATGGGAGAAACTCACCAAATACAGGTGTGCCAAGCTTGTAGCGTCACACCCAAGGAAACTCAAGGCTATAATCGCTGCCAAAGGTGCTTCAACAAAAAGGGTAAAGGGTCTGAATACTTATGCAAATGTGATATTTCTGTGTTTTTTTTTTTACATTTGCAAAAAAACAATAATCCTGTTTTGTTTTGTCATTATGGGGTATTGTGCGTAGATTGACAAGGGAAAAAAACAATTTAATACATTTTAGAATAAGGTTGTAATGTAACAAAATGTGGAATAAGTCAAAGGGTCTGAATACTTTCCGAATGCACTGTATATACAAAAGTATGTTTGACACCCCTTCAAATTAGTGGATTCGGCTATTTCAGGCACACTCATTGCTGACAGGTGTATAAAATCGAGCACACAGCCTTGCAATTTTCATAGACAAACATTGGCAGTAGAAGGGCCTTAATGAACAGCTCAGTGACTTTCAACGTGGCACCGTCATAGGATGCCACTTTTTCAACAAGTCAGTTTGTCAAATATCTGCCCTGGTAAAGCTGCCCTAGTCAACTGTAAGTGCTGTTATTGTGAAGTCGAAAATGGTGTAAAGCTCACCGCCATTGGACTCTGGTGCAGTGGAAACGCGTTCTCTGGCGTGATGAATCACACTTCACCATCTGGCAGTCCAACGGTTGAATCTGAGTTTGGCAGATGCCAGGAGAACGCTACCTACCCCAATGCGTAGTGCCAACTGTAAAGTTTGGTGGGGAAGGAATAATGGTCTGGGGATGTTTTTCATGGTTCGTAGTAGGCCCCTTAGTTGCATTAAAGGGAAATCTTAACACTACAGCATACAATGACATTCAGACGGTTCTGTGCTTCCAACTTTGTGGCAACAGTTTGGGGAAAGCCCTTTCCTGTTTCAGCATGACAATGCCCCCGTGCAAAAAGTGAGGTTCATACAGAAATAGTTTGTCGAGATCGTTGTGGAAGACCTTGACTGGCCTGCACAGAAGCCCTAAAATCAATCTCATCGAACACCTTTGGGATGAATTGGAACACCGACTGAGAGCCAGGCCTAATCGGCCAATATCAGTGCCTGACCTTACTAATGCTCTTGTGGCTGAATGGAAGCAAGTCCCTGCAGCAATGTCCCAACATTTAGTGGAAAGCCTTCCCAGAAGAGTGGAGGCTGTCATAGCAGCAAAGGGGGGACCACGGGCGCATGTTGGCGCGCACTTCACAACAGTGGCGACGGCGTGCCAAGAAATATCCAACATGAAGTGAGAGAGGGAGGAGCAGAAAGAACATTTTCAATTATAAAAAATCACGTGGAGAGAGAGAGAGGACCTGATTTAAAAGCTCTGAATGTATATCGTCTATCTCTCATGAGAAGGCGAGTCTTAAAGTTCCATCAGAATGGGCAGTCTCTCCTCAGACGCAGCAGGACGACAGCAGCAACGGGTCATGGAGAGGTGTCCGTAGCTTCACAAGTACGGACCAACCGTGGCTCCTCTTCTACTTATACGGGTTTTAATGTGCTTTAATAACGATACTATACATCACTGACTATACTATTGTACTTTTAACTGATATTTTATGGTGTATTGCTGCCAGTTTGTATCAATTTGATTGATTAACCAATGTTGCTTAGCTGCGTTCAACAAATGCGCACGGGGATTATGAGAAATACGCAGGAGCAATAGAATAGCCTAAACCTATTCTACGACGTTCACCTGTTATTTACGTTTATTTTAACATTTTGAAATACGTTTCCAATGGCATGACTAGTAGTTTATATAATTTAATATAATATAAGACAATATATTTGTAAAACATGACTGAGGTTTCTGAAACAAGGAAATCCTTTTCTATCGCCCATATTTTGGCTATTCCTCTCTGTGCGCTAGTGTAGCTATAAACGTATAACTATTCCACTTCTACAAACTTCTGAATGTATTTTTTTTACCTCTCTAGCCGATGAATGCGGTGGAGTCCACTGTAGTTCGTGGAGAAAATAATCACTTATGCAGAGTTTGCCTTTCCACGCTAGCGGGACTCCCATCCTCTTCACGGTCCACCGCAGCGCGAGCATCACCTCCGCCACGGATACTTCCTCCGTGAGGTGAGAGCTCACGGCCGTCGGCGAGCTGCACACCGACACCGGAGAAAAGATGAACATCCAGGTCCTGCCAGACCACAAGCTGTCATCAGTGGCCCCGCTGAAACCCTGCAATGTGGAGAAGAAGGAGGTGGAACTGATACTGGTGAAGGACCAAAATGGGGTCCAGTATACCAGATCGACCATCATGCCAACCCCCAGCACGCACGGCACCCCCTGCACCGCTGAGGAGCTGGAGGAGAGGGAAACATGGGGAAAGAAAATAGACTTTCTCCTATCCGTCATAGGCTTCGCAGTGGACTTGGCCAATGTCTGGAGATTCCCTTACCTCTGCTACAAGAATGGAGGTGGTGAGTGAACTGTTATAACTTCTGTAAAGACTTCTGTTAAGACATTCCCAGGTTTCTTTGGAACTATCCTCGTAGAGAACCAGGCTTGGTATGGCAACGCGAGACTGCTTTGGAACTAATATCAAGTTTGTTTTACTGTTGTGAAATAACTTTCTTCGTGAGTTTATGATAATATGTGCCAATCTGTTAGTTTGTATGCTACCATACGTACCAGTCACTAGTCAGTGATTTTTTGAAATCCTCAAATAGCTTTGCGCAGGCTTTCTTGAGCCAAGAGGCTTTGCTGGTAAGAGGGAAACGGAAATACCTCACTACATAAATTCATTCAGGTCAGTGTAGTTTAAGAGGAATACGGAAATACCTCATTGGATAAATTCATTCAGGTCAGTGTGGTTGACTCAACTGCAAATACATTCACTGTATCTGGGTGCTACTGTATCTTACTGTAAAGGGTTGACTCGTAACCCATTCACACCAGTTGCTGGCTCATAAGTGCTTTATTGCTGATGGGAAATATTTAAATACTCACAGTTGAACAGATAGCTATGCAAATATGTTAATAATTAATAACTTAATTTAAATGTGTCTAGATCAGCGGTGTCGAACCCATTTTTCCTGCGGGCAGCGTTCGGTCTTCACCGGGGTCTGGGGGGCCACACTTAAAATGGATTAGGCATATTTCAGTGGCTCAGTAGTGGTGGTGGAATAAGTAAGCCAATCACTTGTAATATGTGTGCTGCATTTGTTTGCTAAGAAGAGTTTTAGATAACATCTGTTAGAAGTGCCAGTCATGGTTATCACAAGTCTGAAGAATGAACAACAGAGCAAAGGCTAACTACAGAGATTATTGATTGCCAACAATCACCAAATCAAATGACCACAACAAGAGAAAACATAAAAATTGCACCTGAATATATCTATAATCGAGCCGAGTGAATGTTAACAAACCAAAGTTCCTTGTTAATTACAAAGTGACATTTTGGGTTTGCCACCACAGACCTTCAGTAGCTTGTTGTAATAACAGTGTTTACTAGATTTCCTGTCCCCTTTGGCAGCATTACACTTCACGTGGTGACAATAGACATGTGTATCTTTATCTGGTGAACTGAGTGTTGCAGTGTTGTGTCCTGTGGTGCCAACTCTTCAGCTGTGGGTCATGTTCATTTGGCGCTCTATGAAAGGCTGTAATGCAGCCCAATGCTCAGCTTTTAGTTAAAATGTTGCATACAAGATATTTTTAATTATACTAGATGAAGGGAATTTTATTCTTCCTCGAATTCACTGGAACATAAAAAGCTACCAAGCATGGACAATTCACTGTCTGTGCCTGGAGAGTCCATGTTGATGTCTGTTTCATGTGATTTTTCGTTAGATATCATCATCAACACAAATTGCTAGGGCAAAAACACCCACAAAATGCTAAATATGTTGTCTTGGCTGAACGTGCCAAAAGGATCACGTTCAAAAACGTTGTTTTGTGGGTTTTTGTTGTGATTTCAGGTGCCTTTCTAATCCCCTACATTCTGTTCCTGGTGATTGCTGGGATGCCTCTGTTCTATATGGAACTAGCACTGGGACAGTACAATAGGGAAGGAGCTGCTACAGTCTGGAAGATCTGCCCTGTCTTTAAAGGTGAGCTGTCTCTTTCTCTCCCATCTCTGTATTCCATCTCTTTCCTGACCTCTGCCTCATCTCCCACCTCTCACCTTCTCAAGGCTCCTGGCCTCTCTTTTCTTCTCTATCTTTGAACATCTCTCTCTTTTTTCTCTCACCTCTTGTCTTTTCCCCTCCTTCCTTTCCCCGCTCTTTTAATGTTCCTTCCCAGTGGGCACACCACATCATTTCAATATGGACAATGTTGACAAGACGTTGATGAATGAGATTGCAACCTATATTCACCCACTCAAAAAGACAGCCAAAAGTTTGTTGAATTACCAATGTGTTATCAGTGACCACGTTTAAAGGCGCACAGTATTCCGGATAGTAGCTCATATCCCGCTTAAGGTCTTATTCGGTATAAGCTGTTTACATGCACCTTTGATATTTTGTCAGTATTATGGATGGCCATTAGCTGCTGCCAAGGCAGAAACTACTCTTCCTGGGGTCCAGCAAAAATTAAGTCCGTAATATAGATGATATATCCCGCTCATGAGTATCCCTGTATCCATGAATTAACGGAATACTTCTAATTTAAGTTAATTTGGGTTAAATGGAATAGTAACTGAACTATGGACACTGACTGTAGGCCTATAACCTCTCACATGTAGTGTAATATAATATTAACTCTTGCAGAATTATGGATTTCTCGTAGTGAAATTATACAACAAATGTTAATTTTGTCTCGGGAACAGAAGTTAAGAAATATAATTGATTTATTTCAGCATCTCTTGAGAAAATGCAAATGCTTGCACTGTTATGCAAGCAGACAGTATTTCAACCACATAAAATATGCACCCAAGACGAACTAAAGTCTTATCCGAAATGTGTTTCGTCGTTTTCTCAGCTTTTAATTTCCTTAAAACAGGTCAAACTGATGACATGTGGACAGACAACTTTACCGGTGTTAACTAGATTACTAATGCATTCATTTTATCCATGGAAGACATTATTCTGGTGAGCACTACTTTATTTAGTCTTCTGGGGAAACAAGTATTTATTTGTATTTTTTATATAACCTTTATTTAATTAGGCAGAAGATGTAACTAGGCAGAAGATGTAACTAGGCAGAAGATGTAACTAGGCAGAAGTTATGACAGAAGAGAAGCTGCATGTATCAATCTTCAATTGACAAACAAATGGCAAATGCTCGAAATTATAATATGGCCTCCCAAATGTCGGAAATTATAAGCAGAAATGTAATTTCAATTGTAGTAAATTAATTATAGTAGGCTAAATTATTATGGAATTACTTTTGTGGATCGAACTGAGCAGGTAACCTACTTTTTGAAGTGTTTAGTTTGACAATCAGATGAAAACATCATCACACAACACTCATGATATGTGAAACTGAGCCTGACAGCACAGACCACAGAAACAACAGTAAATGGGATAGGATGTTTACATGCCACAGTATCCCGTCTTAGATCAGCCTGTCCCAGGCATCTTATCCAGGTTTCTTACAACCGGGATTCAAGCTTTTTCAGGTTATTGTAAACTGGATGTGATGTTTATTTGCGTCAACTCAAACACAGAATACTTGAGTATCCTGAATAATAATGGGATATTGATGTGCATGTAAATGTGGTCAGTATGCGTTCAACCATCTAAAAGCAAAACCAAATTCCAATGGAAAAACTATGTCTGGTTTTGGTTTAGTTGTCACCTAAATGTGTATCAATGCACTTTAAGCCATTTAAAAGCACAACAAAGTTGAAATGGTAACACAATGACAGTGATTTTGCTGATTAATACAACAACTTAATGTGTTATCACAGTGCTTCATGTAATAGCACAACCAAATGACCTGGATTACTGTAAAGGATTACATTAAAAGTATATACATGATGCAAGTGATCAATGCTGTTGGAGATTCCAGGCAGATTATTATAGAAATTGTGAAGATCTCCACAGACCTGCGATCTTCAACACGTCTGCTTTATATGATTACATAAGAAGACATTTATAGTTACAGTGTCACCATTTGAAGGAGATGTATCTTCTGCTTGGAAAGTTTCCTCTGTGCCACTGAGTCTGGCTTTAATTCCAATTTTGCTTGATTTCAAATTTAATCTACAAGTTAATAATGAATATGTTTGATTCAATGGCTCCATCTCAACCAATAATCAAAGTTATAGAATAGGACAAAATATAATCAAATCAAACTTTAAATGCACTTTAAATAAAGTTGTATTTGATTTTGTCCTATTCTATAACTTAGATTTCTGGTTGAGATGGAGCCATTGAATCCAACATATTCATTATTAACTTGTAGATTAAATTTGAAATCAAGCTAAACTTGAAACCCTAGGCCTATTTATTGTCTATTTTCAAGTTGAATTGAAACAATAGCTGTTGATGCAAAGGCTATATAGGCCTAAATAGTATCATTAGTGCTATATGTTAAACCTCTGTTAAACCTACCCTTTGGAAATGACTTTAATAGCAACAGTGAATCTATTTCGTTTTTAAGTGGAGATCTCTCATTCTCAGATAGCACAATGGTGTCAGTGATACATTTCAAAGCAAAGCACGGCTGTGCTTTTTTAAAACCCTGGATGGGAGACCAAAGGGATAGCCGTAGATAGATACATTCTCCAGTAAGAGGTGCTGCCCAGCCTATTATTTTTTTATGCTAGTGGATATAACTCACATACAAATTCAACATATTTTATTCAAGCTTTGTCTATGCTGAAAATTGGTAACCATAATGACATAATCCTTTGGTTGAAATTTCACACTCAAAACAACAGTTTTAGCAAATCCATTGTATTTTACACACAGAGTCCACGTCACAATACGTTGACAAATTACATTGAAACAACGTTGATTCAACCAGTTTGTACCCACCGGGTTTCCCCTATAATCTCCTTCGTTCATCTCTCCTTTCTCCTATATACAGTACCTCTCTTTTTCATTTCCCCGTCTTCATCTCTCCTTTCTCCTATATACAGTATCTCTCTTTTTCATTTTCCCCGTCTTCATCTCTCCTTTCTCCTATATACAGTACCTCTCTTTTTCATTTCCCCGTCTTCATCTCTCCTTTCTCCTATATACAGTACCTCTCTTTTTCATTTCCCCGTCTTCATCTCTCCTTTCTCCTATATACAGTACCTCTCTTTTTCATTTCCCCGTCTTCATCTCTCCTTTCTCCTATATACAGTACCTCTCTTTTTCATTTCCCCGTCTTCATCTCTCCTTTCTCCTATATACAGTACCTCTCTTTTTCATTTCCCCGTCTTCATCTCTCCCTGTCCACTTTTCCAAAAGCCTTGATCAGAGGAGAGAGGAAGGAGAGATGTGGTCTTTTAGAAGTATACAGTAAATCTCAACACACTGTACAACAATAAACATACAGTAGATATAGTGTAGAAACAGAGATATGCATTGTAATGAAGATGGACACATAAAGGCTGTTTGTTGATTAGTTTAACTACTGACAGCCTTATCACCATGGCATACTGTTACCACACACACCATGACATCTGAACTGTTGAACCTGAAAGCTTCACCAGAAGTTTACAGGCAGTGTTGTGATTTACAGTATGTTACACATTAAGTCTATTGTATATTGTTGTTTGGCCGGCAGGGATGTCCTTGTCCCATTGTGCTCTAGCGACTCCTGTGGCGGGCCGGGCGCATGCACGCTGACACAGTCGCCAGGTGTACGGTGTTTCCTCTGACACATTGGTGTGGCTGGCTTCCGGGTTAAGCGGGCATTGTGTAAAAAGCAGTACGGCTTGGTTGTGTTGTGTTTCGGTGGATGCATGGCTCTGAGTCAATACTGGAGTTGCAGCGACAAGACTGTAACTACCAATTGGATACCACGAAATTGGGGAGAAAAAGGGGTAAAAGACAATGTTAAAGTGACATTGTTAAGTTCATCTGCTGCTTGTTCTGATGGTAGAGTTATAGCACATCACATTCTGCTCAAATAATACATTGAATCAGGTGAAATAAGTGGTTGAATGCTCAAATTTCCTCAAGTTCTTTTTTAAACATAATACTAGCTGGTATTCCACTGCCCTGCTTGTTTTTCAGTAGTCTCTGCTGTCCAAGGCCTTGTGGATACATGCTGCATAGTTTGGTTTGATATTTGTGTTCCCTGACACATACACATTTATGATTGGCATTACACAGGAGTAACAGCTTTCCACCCTCTGTAACCCTATGTAACCTACACTATGTAACCATCTCTCTCTCTCTCTCTGCTCTCTCTCTCGCTCTCTGTTTCTCTCTCTGTTTCTCTCGTTCATATCCCTCCCTCCCTCCCACAGGTGTGGGCTACACTGTGATCATCATAGCGTTGTATGTGGGTTTCTACTACAACGTCATCATAGCCTGGTCCCTGTACTACCTGTTCTCCTCTATGACCAGTGAGCTGCCCTGGCTCCATTGTGGCAACGCCTGGAACAGTCCGAACTGCACAGACCCCAAGCTTCTAAACAGATCCTTCCTGGGCAACGGGACGTCTTATGCCAAGTACAAGATGACGCCGGCTGCAGAGTTCTATGAGTGAGTACAGTGGGTTCTGTCCTGTTCTATGAGTGAGTACAGTGGGTTCTGTCCTGTTCTATGAGTGAGTACAGTGCGTTCTGTCCTGTTCTATGAGTGAGTACAGTGGGTTCTGTCCTGTTCCTGTTCTATGAGTGAGTCCAGTGGGTTCTGTCCTGTCCCTGTTCTATGAGTGAGTATAGTGGGTTCTGTCCCTGTTCTATGAGTGAGTACAGTGGGTTCTGTCCCTGTTTAATGAGTGAGTACAGTGGGTTCTGTCCTGTCCCTGTTCTATGAGTGAGTACAGTGGATTATGTCCCTGTTCTATGAGTGAATACAGTGGGTTCTGTCCCTGTTCAATGAGTACAGTGGGTTCTGTCCCTGTTCTATGAGTGAGTACAGTGGGTTCTGTCCCTGTTCTATGAGTGATTACAGTGGGTTCTGTCCCTGTTCTATGAGTGAATACAGTGGGTCCTGTCCTGTTCCTGTTCAATGAGTGAGTACAGTGGGTTCTGTCCTGTTCCTGTTCTATGAGTGAGTACAGTGGGTTCTGTCCTGTTCCTGTTCAATGAGTGAGTACAGTGGGCTCTGTCCTGTTCCTGTTCTATGAGTGAGTACAGGGGGTTCTGTCCCTGTTCTATGAGTGAATACAGTGGGTTCTGTCCCTGTTCTATGAGTACAGTGGGTTCTGTCCCTGTTTAATGAGTGAGTACAGTGGGTTCTGTCCTGTTCCTGTTCTATGAGTGAGTACAGGGGGTTCTGTCCTGTTCTATGAGTGAATACAGTGGGTTCTGTCCTGTTCCTGTTCTATGAGTGAATACAGGGGGTTCTGTCCCTGTTCTATGAGTGAATACAGTGGGTTCTGTCCCTGTTCTATGAGTACAGTGGGTTCTGTCCCTGTTCTATGAGTGAGTACAGTGGGTTCTGTCTCTGTTCTATGAGTGAGTACAGTGGGTTCTGTCCCTGTTCTATGAGTGATTACAGTGGGTTCTGTCCCTGTTCTATGAGTGAATACAGTGGGTTCTGTCCCTGTTCTATGAGTACAGTGGGTTCTGTCCCTGTTCTATGAGTGAGTACAGTGGGTTCTGTCTCTGTTCTATGAGTGAGTACCATGGGTCCTGTCCCTGTTCTATGAGTGAGTACAGTGGGTTCTGTCCTGTTCCTGTTCTATGAGTGAGTACAGTGGGTTCTGTCCTGTTCTATGAGTGAGTACAGTGGGTCCTGTCCCTGTTCTATGAGTACAGTGGGTTCTGTCCCTGTTCTATGAGTGATTACAGTGGGTTCTGTCCCTGTTCTATGAGTGAGTACCATGGGTCCTGTCCCTGTTCTATGAGTGAGTACAGTGGGTCCTGTCCCTGTTCTATGAGTGAGTACAGTGGGTCCTGTCCCTGTTCTATGAGTGAGTACAGTGGGCCCTGTCCTGTTCCTGTTCTATGAGTGAGTACAGTGGGTTCTGTTCTGTTCCTGTTCTATGAGTGAGTACAGTGGGCCCTGTCCTGTTCCTGTTCTATGAGTGAGTACAGTGGGTTCTGTCCTGTTCCTGTTCTATGAGTGAGTACAGTGGGTTCTGTCCTGTTCCTGTTCTATGAGTGAGTACAGTGGGTCCTGTCCTGTCCTGTTCTATGAGTGAGTACAGTGGGTTCTGTTCCTGTTCTATGAGTGAGTACAGTGGGTCCTGTCCCTGTTCTATGAGTGAGTACAGTGGGTCCTGTCCTGTTCTTGACCTGTGCCTCTGACGTGTGTCTTGAGTCTGACCCTCCTCTGTCGCGGTATCTAAAAGATTAAAGAAACCAGCCTTTTAACATGTTTCTCGTTGGGATAGAGCTGACCTACTGTGCCAAATATGAACTGTGTCAAATCAAGTATTTTCATTAGAGACTAAATGTGTTAGAAGTAGGCTTAACCTTTTAGAAGCTTGGTTATTTAGTCTGACCACTTTTTGAAGTGGAAATTGTACACTTAAGCATTTCATAAACAGGAAATAACTGTTTTTAAATGTATTATTATTATGGCGTGTACAGTATGGCAGGTCTTCATAAATCAATATTTAGTTAGTGTACATCAGTGAGTGGACAGCAAACTGCACACACTCACTCTCATCACCTGCCATGAAACCCCTGCTTACTCACTCTACATCTTACCAAGACTGACCAGTATGAAGTCTAAAGTCCTGGAGTGGCTTGAGGAATAGATAAGCCTTGGACTTCTGCAGAGTCACAGTCTTAAAGTGTGTCTTTATGCTTCTGGGCCCTTGTCTCATTGAAGAGTGACTTTTACCATTCAGTAGATTCTGATGACGTGGCTCAATCTGCTTACATGCTGAGCAGAACGTGTTCAGGCAACAAAGGCCTTTACTAAGCAATGAATCTTTATTGAAAGTGTTTTTATTGACTATTATTGCATCTTTGCATGGTACCAGTGTATATGACACTTCATTTTAGGATACCAAAATTCCTGCTTTCAATAAATTCCCCGGTTTTCCAGAATTCCTGGTTGGAGGATTACAGATTTCCTGCTTATTCCCTCCTGATTCCAGGAACCCGCCTTTCCAGAATTTCGGGAAAACCAGAGAATTTATTGAACGTTTCAGGAATTTTGCAACCCTACTCATACTCAAACAATTCCACTGTGAAGTGTGCCACTGTCATTAAAACGTTTGTGCAGTATCACCAAAATGTCTGAAGCCATCCGCCCATATACCGATTGCTCTACAGAAAGGCATATAAAAAACGCTTAGATGCTGCGTTTGAAGTTGACACGAAAAGCCCCATCCGTTTGCACTTCAAAGAATTCCTTTCCAGAGCTCTGTGTGAAGATTACTTCTGCAGCCCGAAGGAAGTCGTCTGAAATGACTGGGACATACAGCAGCATCCTTATCCTGCAGCTGATGTGCAGTACAGAGTAGAGCGCCAGGGAGGCAAACAAAACATTCTAAGCTTGCATTCTAAACTTTACTAGTGCACTATATAAGGAATAGTGAGCCATTTGGGACGCGGCCTAAGAGTGCGTGACAGGCGGCCAATAAGAGCAGATGAAAGACCCTCTACCAGAATGCTGATCTGCATTGATGTCTCGTGTGTTTATGTAATCAACATCTCTGGATTTCCTCCAATGTTTTTCTCTCATCAATCCCTCTAAACTTGAATACAGTCAGTTTCCGTTACATCATATTTTCTTTCTTTTAGCATAAAATTGCACTCTCATTCTTTTGACCCAGTCAAAAGGTAAGAAAATTGGTGTGTAAACTCTGCTCTGATCGCCATCTGTGGTGAATAAAGTTACTCTCCGTATACTTTCAATGCATTTTTGTGCAAAAGGTGGGTAAACTTTTGGGAGGGAAAAAAAGTTAGGTGAACAACGTTTATGTGTGTTTACCCTCCACTTAACCACTGCTTCTACCGTACTGTAAAAATTATTCATAGACCTTCAATTCTTGGTAATTATAGGAAGTCAATGGAGTCAAGTTGGTTCCTTTTACAGCATATCTTCCTGCATTTATTTACCAGAAAATGTTGTTCTTTGTGTATTTTACCATCTTCACAGACCTTGAATACTCATTGGTGTATTGACAACGGCTCTATCAAAGAGCTTTAGGTCCATACTCCCCTGAGAGCCACTATATCCCAGTATAACTGTAGTTGATTCTAGACAGGCTGAATGAACAACACAGAGACCCAGGCAGTGGAATCTCTAGAATAGACAGTGATTTTTCTCTGACAACACTTCTAATCTCATTGTATATTTCAGTCTGGTCTTGTGTGGGGGACATAAACCCCCTGCTCCCACAGAGCACCAGGAACAGGAACAAGACCATCAGACCACTGCATGCTCTGGGAGAGATCACAGTGACTGAGTCAACATATTTCTCTCTCTCCTTCTTTCCCTCATTTTCTCCCTCTCCTTTTCTCCCTCTTTCTCTTTTTTTTCTTCTCTTTTTCTCCCTCTCTTTCTCTCTTACATTCTCTCTTTCTCTCTCCCTTTCCCCTCGTTCTCTCTCTCATTTTCTACCTCTTTCTGTCCTTTTCTTATCTTTTTATTTTTCTCCCTCTCTTACTTTCTCTCTTTCTCTCTCTTAATTTCTCTCTCTCTATCTCTTCCCCTCATGTTTTCCCTCTCTATTCTTTCTCTTTCTTTCCGACGTAAGTTTGCCTCCTTATGTAATGAGCAGTGATCTCTGAGAGTCTCAAGGAGCTGCAGGTGTTCTTAGTTTTTAGATATGGAGATTTGATCCTCCTGTATCCCCTAGAGATGGACAGGGACAGAGGAGACATTTTCTCCAGAGATTTTAGAGATTTGAGGGCATGTGGTTAACCTGTAACATTCAACACACACACACACACACACACACACACACACACACACACACACACACACACACACACACACACACACACACACACACACACACACACACACACACACACACACACACACACACACACACACACACACACACACACACACACACACACACACACACACACACACACACACACACACACACACACACACACACACACACACACACACACACACACAGCTTACTTTTCCTTTGCTGCTGCATTGCTCTGGTTCTCACACCAGGCCACGTTGATGTGTTGCTGTGTGATGTGTTGCTGTCCTCTCCTCAGCTGACTGAGGATGTGCTAGGCCCTCATTTCCTCTCCTATTAGGCCTTTATTATTGGTTTCATTGATCACGGCTGCCCTGCAATCTGTGGTGCTGCAGTGCAAAGGTCCCTGGAGTATAGTCATTAGTGTCATGGCAACATCCAGGGGCGGACACACAGCAGGTGTCAGTTACAATGCTATCACAGGGGCTCAACATAGCTATCAACACCTAATGACAGACTAGGATTCTCAGAAACCAAGCTGGGCTACCAAGAGGCTGGGTAAATATATACCTTCTGTGTTGATGGTGCTGATGGGTTGTCTCAGTTTATATCAATCAAGGTCAATCAGTCATGTAAGTTTATACAGTTTGAGTACAGATCAGTTTGTTATATTAATTAGAGAATGCCATCAATACTATTATGCACAGTCACTGTAAAGAAATATCCTAATATTTTGAGGACACTGCAAAATGTTCAGATATTTCAATACATTGACTTTGCATAATATTATTGATGACATTCTCAAATTAATATAACAAACTAATCTGTTACTCAACAAATTATTTATATTTTTCTACCTAAATTGAGAGCCATTTTATTCTATTAGCAGCTCAGATTATCCATTAAATAGCTATTAGATTATCAAAAGGTTAGAACTCAGAACACCGTTGGAAGTCTCACACAACCTTTATCGGTCTTAATTGAACAAGTCCGCTGCTGGGAGATCAATAGGTCATGTGTTCCAAGTCTAGACATTGTGAACACTCACAGGGGATCTGAAACATACACCATAACCCGCTCAGACTTCTTTTTCCAATACCTTGGATAAAATGTCTTTTTAGTGATACATAAGACAATAAGAAAACAGATTTATTTTGAATCAAACATCAAATCTTGAAATCACGTCTTGAAACAACTATTGTATTGTTGTCCTCTTTATCAAAGTACCAGAATTGCCATTCACTCAACTTTCACTCAAATCAAGTATTTTAAATCAAATATCCAACCAAATACTCCCCCAACCAAATACTCCCCCCAACCAAATTCTCCCCCAACCAAATTCTCTCCTCAACCAAATTCTCCCCCATCCAAATACTGCCCCATCCAAATACTCCCCCAACCAAATACTCCTCTCAACCAAATACTCCCCCCAACCAAATACTCCTCCCAACCAAATACTCCTCTCAACCAAATACTCCCCCCAACCAAATACTGCCCCAACCAAATACTCCTCTCAACCAAATACTCTTCCCCAACCAAATACTACCCCCAACCAAATACTCCCCCCAACCAAATACTCCCCCCAACCAAATACTCCTCCCCAACCAAATACTCCTCCCCAAACAAATACTCCTCTCCAACTAAATACTCCTCTCAACCAAATACTCCTCCCAACCAAATACTCCTCCCAACCAAATACACCTCCCAACCAAATACTCCTCCCAACCAAATACTCCTCCCCAACCAAATACTCCTCTCCAACCAAATACTCCTCCCAACCAAATACTCCTCCCCAACCAAATACTCCTCCCAACCAAATACTCCTCCCCAACCAAATACTCCTCCCCAACCAAATACTCCTCCCAACCAAATACTCCTCCCCAACCAAATACTCCTCCCCAACCAAATACTCCTCCCCAACCAAATACTCCTCCCCAACCAAATACTACTCCCCAACCAAATACTCCTCCACAACCAAATACTCCTCTCCAACCAAATACTCCTCTCCAACCAAATACTCCTCCCCAACCAAATACGCCTCCCCAACCAAATACTCCTCTCCAACCAAATACTCCTCTCAACCAAATACTCCGCTCCAACCAAATACTCCTCTCAGCCAAATACTCCTCCCAACCAAATACTCCTCCCAACCAAATACTTTAGTTTTACTTGCATGTAAGAGCAGTTGGAGGCCACGGAAGGAGAGTTGTATGGCATTGAAGCTCATCTGGAGGTTAGTTAACACCGTGTCCAAAGAAGGGCCAGATCTATACAGAATGGTGTCGTCTGCGTAGAGGTGGATCAAAGAATCACCCGCAGCAAGAGCGACATCATTGATATATACAGAGAAGAGAGTCGGCCCGAGAACTGAACCCTGTGGCACCTCCATAGAGACTGCCAGAGGTCCGGACAACAGGCCCTCCGATTTGACACACTGAACTCTATCGGAGAAGTAGTTGGTGAACCAGGCGAGGCAATCATTTGAGAAACCAAGGCTGTTGAGTCTGCTAGTAAGAATGTTGTGATTGACAGAGTCGAAAGCCTTAGCCAGGTCGATGAATACGGCTGCACAGTAATGTCTCTTATCGATGGCGGTTATGATATCGTTTAGGACCTTGAGCGTGGCTGAGGTGCACCCATGACCAGCTCTGAAACAAGATTGTATAGCGGAGAAGGTACGGTGAGATTCGAAGTGGTCGGTAATCTGTTTGTTAACTTGGCTTTCAAAGACCTTAGAAAGGCAGGGTAGAATAGATATAGGTCTGTAGCAGTTTGGGTCTAGAGTGTCTCCCCCTTTGAAAAGGGGGATGACTGCGGCAGCTTTCCAATCTATGGGAATCTCAGACGATACGAAAGAGAGGTTGAACAGGCTAGTAATAGGATTTGCAACAATTTCGGCAGATAATTTTAGAAAGAGAGGGTCCAGATTGTCTAGCCCGGCTGATTTGTAGGGGTCCAGATTTTTCAGCTCTTTCAGAACGTCAGCTATCTGGATTTGGGTGAAGGAGAAGTGGGGGAGGTTTAGGCGAGTTGCTGTGGGGATCGCAGGGCTGTTGACCGGGGTAGGGGTAGCCAGGTGGAAAGCATGGCCAGCCATAGAAAAATGCTTATTAGTGGCTTTGTGTCAGACCCTGTACCCTAATTATAAAGGCCAAAGATAACAGACACCAGGCACACTTCTGAGCCTGTATCCATGAAGTGTCTCAGAAAAGGCCCAAGGAATCCTGTTAAAATCAGTGTTAAGACAAAAAAAAACTCCCAGCTCAAAGCAGGTTTTAGGATGATGTTAAGAAACTCTGAACCAGGAGTATAATCAATTCACAAAAGTTTATCTCAGCTGGCAATTACGACAGTTTGAGATACTGCAAAAGAAAGACAATGATTACGTTCATTGAGATTGTTGCAAATTACTAATCACGATGAGGGATCGCCATCTGTGAACTCAAACAAGCTTCAGACAACCGCTTTGAATGTGACTGTAGCCTATCAAATGTTGCAATGGTAAAACGTTTGATATAATTTTTGCATGTGCGTGTGAATCCTCTCAAAAATCTATTCCTACATCTGTGGTAGGTTATCAATCACACAGTTACATGGAGTTAAGTTGGGCGTGATTTCTAGAATGTAATATAATGTGGACGAGGGGAGCCTGTAGACCACTGGATGGGAAAGAGTGATTGAGTAAGAGCAGAGGCTGAAGGACCTGGGCAGACCTGGGTCAGTAATTATGAACACATGGGGCTCTAAAAAGCGGTGAGGTAAGAGGATGGCCAAAAGCCTAGCTTCCTCAGGAGACTGCTGCTTTAGACATGTGTCTCCCCCTCTGACTCTAGTTGGCTCCCTGCTTTAGACATGTTTCTCTCCCTCTGATTCTAGTTGGCTCCCTGCTTTAGACATGTTTCTCTCCCTCTGACTCTAGTTGTCTCCCTGCTTTAGACATGTTTCTCTCCCTCTGACTCTAGTTGTCTCCCTGCTTTAGACATGTTTCTCTCCCTCTGACTCTAGTTGTCTCCCTGCTTTAGACATGTTTCTCTCCCTCTGACTCTAGTTGTCTCCCTGCTTTAGACATGTTTCTCTCCCTCTGATTCTAGTTGTCTCCCTGCTTTAGACATGTTTCTCTCTCTCTGACTCTAGTTGTCTCCCTGCTTTAGACATGTTTCTCTCCCTCTGACTCTAGTTGTCTCCCTGCTTTAGACATGTTTCTCTCCCTCTGACTCTAGTTGTCTCCCTGCTTTAGACATGTTTCTCTCCCTCTGACTCTAGTTGTCTCCCTGCTTTAGACATGTTTCTCTCCCTCTGATTCTAGTTGTCTCCCTGCTTTAGACATGTTTCTCTCCCTCTGACTATAGTTGGCTCCCTGCTTTAGACATGTTTCTCTCTCTCTGACTCTAGTTGTCTCCCTGCTTTAGACATGTTTCTCTCCCTCTGACTCTAGTTGTCTCCCTGCTTTAGACATGTTTCTCTCCCTCTGACTCTAGTTGTCTCCCTGCTTTAGACATGTTTCTCTCCCTCTGACTCTAGTTGTCTCCCTGCTTTAGACATGTTTCTCTCCCTCTGACTCTAGTTGTCTCCCTGCTTTAGACATGTTTCTCTCCCTCTGATTCTAGTTGTCTCCCTGCTTTAGACATGTTTCTCTCCCTCTGATTCTAGTTGGCTCCCTGCTTTAGACATGTTTCTCTCCCTCTGACTCTAGTTGGCTCCCTGCTTTAGACATGTTTCTCTCCCTCTGATTCTAGTTGGCTCCCTGCTTTAGACATGTTTCTCTCCCTCTGACTCTAGTTGTCTCCCTGCTTTAGACATGTTTCTCTCCCTCTGACTCTAGTTGTCTCCCTGCTTTAGACATGTTTCTCTCCCTCTGACTCTAGTTGGCTCCCTGCTTTAGACATGTTTCTCTCTCTCTGACTCTAGTTGTCTCCCTGCTTTAGACATGTTTCTCTCCCTCTGACTCTAGTTGTCTCCCTGCTTTAGACATGTTTCTCCCCCTCGGACTCTAGTTGTCTCCCTGCTTTAGACATGTTTCTCACCCTCTGACTCTAGTTGTCTCCCTGCTTTAGACATGTTTCTCTCCCTCTGACTCTAGTTGTCTCCCTGCTTTAGACATGTTTCTCTCCCTCTGACTCTAGGTGGCTCCCTGCTTTAGACATGTTTCTCCCCCTCTGACTCTAGTTGTCTCCCTGCTTTAGACATGTTTCTCCCCCTCTGACTCTAGTTGTCTCCCTGCTTTAGACATGTTTCTCTCCCTCTGATTCTAGTTGTCTCCCTGCTTTAGACATGTTTCTCTCCCTCTGACTCTAGTTGTCTCCCTGCTTTAGACATGTTTCTCTCCCTCTGATTCTAGTTGGCTCCCTGCTTTAGACATGTTTCTCCCCCTCTGACTCTAGTTGGCTCCCTGCTTTAGACATGTTTCTCTCCCTCTGATTCTAGTTGTCTCCCTGCTTTAGACATGTTTCTCTCCCTCTGACTCTAGTTGGCTCCCTGCTTTAGACATGTTTCTCTCCCTCTGATTCTAGTTGTCTCCCTGCTTTAGACATGTTTCTCTCCCTCGGACTCTAGTTGTCTCCCTGCTTTAGACATGTTTCTCTCCCTCTGACTCTAGTTGTCTCCCTGCTTTAGACATGTTTCTCTCCCTCTGATTCTAGTTGTCTCCCTGCTTTAGACATGTTTCTCTCCCTCTGACTCTAGTTGTCTCCCTGCTTTAGACATGTTTCTCTCCCTCTGACTCTAGTTGTCTCCCTGCTTTAGACATGTTTCTCTCCCTCTGATTCTAGTTGTCTCCCTGCTTTAGACATGTTTCTCTCCCTCTGATTCTAGTTGTCTCCCTGCTTTAGACATGTTTCTCTCCCTCTGACTCTAGTTGTCTCCCTGCTTTAGACATGTTTCTCTCCCTCTGACTCTAGTTGTCTCCCTGCTTTAGACATGTTTCTCTCCCTCTGACTCTAGTTGTCTCCCTGCTTTAGACATGTTTCTCTCCCTCTGACTCTAGTTGTCTCCCTGCTTTAGACATGTTTCTCTCCCTCTGACTCTAGTTGGCTCCCTGCTTTAGACATGTTTCTCTCCCTCTGACTCTAGTTGTTTCCCTGCTTTAGACATGTTTCTCTCCCTCTGATTCTAGTTGTCTCCCTGCTTTAGACATGTTTCTCTCCCTCTGACTCTAGTTGGCTCCCTGCTTTAGACATGTTTCTCTCCCTCTGACTCTAGTTGTCTCCCTGCTTTAGACATGTTTCTCTCCCTCTGACTCTAGTTGGCTCCCTGCTTTAGACGTGATTCTCTCCCTCTGACTCTAGTTGGCTCCCTGCTTTAGACATGTTTCTCTCCCTCTGACTCTAGTTGGCTCCCTGCTTTAGACATGTTTCTCTCCCTCTGACTCTAGTTGTCTCCCTGCTTTAGACATGTTTCTCTCCCTCTGACTCTAGTTGGCTCCCTGCTTTAGACATGTTTCTCTCCCTCTGATTCTAGTTGTCTCCCTGCTTTAGACATGTTTCTCTCCCTCTGACTCTAGTTGTCTCCCTGCTTTAGACATGTTTCTCTCCCTCTGACTCTAGTTGGCTCCCTGCTTTAGACATGTTTCTCTCCCTCTGACTCTAGTTGGCTCCCTGCTTTAGACATGTTTCTCTCCCTCTGACTCTAGTTGGCTCCCTGCTTTAGACATGTTTCTCTCCCTCTGACTCTAGTTGGCTCCCTGCTTTAGACATGTTTCTCTCCCTCTGACTCTAGTTGTCTCCCTGCTTTAGACATGTTTCTCTCCCTCTGACTCTAGTTGGCTCCCTGCTTTAGACATGTTTCTCTCCCTCTGATTCTAGTTGGCTCCCTGCTTTAGACATGTTTCTCTCCCTCTGACTCTAGTTGTCTCCCTGCTTTAGACATGTTTCTCTCCCTCTGACTCTAGTTGTCTCCCTGCTTTAGACATGTTTCTCTCCCTCTGACTCTAGTTGTCTCCCTGCTTTAGACATGTTTCTCTCCCTCTGACTCTAGTTGGCTCCCTGCTTTAGACATGTTTCTCTCCCTCTGACTCTAGTTGTCTCCCTGCTTTAGACATGTTTCTCTCCCTCTGACTCTAGTTGGCTCCCTGCTTTAGACATGTTTCTCTCCCTCTGACTCTAGTTGGCTCCCTGCTTTAGACATGTTTCTCTCCCTCTGACTCTAGTTGGCTCCCTGCTTTAGACATGTTTCTCTCCCTCTGACTCTAGTTGGCTCCCTGCTTTAGACATGTTTCTCTCCCTCTGATTCTAGTTGTCTCCCTGCTTTAGACATGTTTCTCTCCCTCTGACTCTAGGTGGCTCCCTGCTTTAGACATGTTTCTCTCCCTCTGATTCTAGTTGTCTCCCTGCTTTAGACATGTTTCTCTCCCTCTGACTCTAGTTGTCTCCCTGCTTTAGACATGTTTCTCTCCCTCTGACTCTAGTTGGCTCCCTGCTTTAGACATGTTTCTCTCCCTCTGATTCTAGTTGGCTCCCTGCTTTAGACATGTTTCTCTCCCTCTGACTCTAGTTGTCTCCCTGCTTTAGACATGTTTCTCTCCCTCTGACTCTAGTTGTCTCCCTGCTTTAGACATGTTTCTCTCCCTCTGACTCTAGTTGGCTCCCTGCTTTAGACATGTTTCTCTCCCTCTGACTCTAGTTGTCTCCCTGCTTTAGACATGTTTCTCTCCCTCTGATTCTAGTTGGCTCCCTGCTTTAGACATGTTTCTCTCCCTCTGACTCTAGTTGGCTCCCTGCTTTAGACATGTTTCTCTCCCTCTGACTCTAGTTGTCTCCCTGCTTTAGACATGTTTCTCTCCCTCTGACTCTAGTTGGTTCCCTGCTTTAGACATGTTTCTCTCCCTCTGACTCTAGTTGTCTCCCTGCTTTAGACATGTTTCTCTCCCTCTGACTCTAGGTGGCTCCCTGCTTTAGACATGTTTCTCTCCCTCTGATTCTAGTTGTCTTCCTGCTTTAGACATGTTTCTCTCCCTCTGACTCTAGTTGTCTCCCTGCTTTAGACATGTTTCTCTCCCTCTGACTCTAGTTGTCTCCCTGCTTTAGACATGTTTCTCTCCCTCTGACTCTAGTTGTCTCCCTGCTTTAGACATGTTTCTCTCCCTCTGACTCTAGTTGTCTCCCTGCTTTAGACATGTTTCTCTCCCTCTGACTCTAGTTGTCTTCCTGCTTTAGACATGTTTCTCTCCCTCTGACTCTAGTTGTCTTCCTGCTTTAGACATGTTTCTCTCTCTCTGACTCTAGTTGGCTCCCTGCTTTAGACATGTTTCTCTCCCTCTGATTCTAGTTGTCTCCCTGCTTTAGACATGTTTCTCTCCCTCTGACTCTAGTTGGCTCCCTGCTTTAGACATGTTTCTCTCCCTCTGACTCTAGTTGTCTCCCTGCTTTAGACATGTTTCTCTCCCTCTGACTCTAGTTGTCTCCTTGCTTTAGACATGTTTCTCTCCCTCTGACTCTAGTTGTCTCCCTGCTTTAGACATGTTTCTCTCCCTCTGACTCTAGTTGTCTTCCTGCTTTAGACATGTTTCTCTCCCTCTGACTCTAGTTGTCTTCCTGCTTTAGACATGTTTCTCTCTCTCTGACTCTAGTTGGCTCCCTGCTTTAGACATTTTTCTCTCCCTCTGATTCTAGTTGTCTCCCTGCTTTAGACATGTTTCTCTCTCTCTGACTCTAGTTGTCTCCCTGCTTTAGACATGTTTCTCTCCCTCGGACTCTAGTTGTCTCCCTGCTTTAGACATGTTTCTCCCCCTATGACTCTAGTTGTCTCCCTGCTTTAGACATGTTTCTCTCCCTCTGACTCTAGTTGTCTCCCTGCTTTAGACATGTTTCTCTCCCTCTGACTCTAGTTGGCTCCCTGCTTTAGACATGTTTCTCTCCCTCTGACTCTAGTTGTCTCCCTGCTTTAGACATGTTTCTCTCCCTCTGACTCTAGTTGGCTCCCTGCTTTAGACATGTTTCTCTCTCTCTGACTCTAGTTGTCTTCCTGCTTTAGACATGTTTCTCTCTCTCTGACTCTAGTTGGCTCCCTGCTTTAGACATGTTTCTCTCCCTCTGATTCTAGTTGTCTCCCTGCTTTAGACATGTTTCTCTCCCTCTGACTCTAGTTGGCTCCCTGCTTTAGACATGTTTCTCTCCCTCTGACTCTAGTTGTCTCCCTGCTTTAGACATGTTTCTCTCTCTCTGACTCTAGTTGTCTCCCTGCTTTAGACATGTTTCTCTCTCTCTGACTCTAGTTGTCTTCCTGCTTTAGACATGTTTCTCTCTCTCTGACTCTAGTTGGCTCCCTGCTTTAGACATGTTTCTCTCCCTCTGATTCTAGTTGTCTCCCTGCTTTAGACATGTTTCTCTCCCTCTGACTCTAGTTGTCTCCCTGCTTTAGACATGTTTCTCTCCCTCTGACTCTAGTTGTCTCCCTGCTTTAGACATGTTTCTCCCTCTCTGACTCTAGTTGGCTCTCTAGCCCACCCTCTATCAGTGGGATATATCCAAGAGCCGTTGCAAGTCCACCAGAGGTTAGCTGAACCTTAATGGAACATTTTATTATCATGTTCTCTGGGAAGGTCAGAGGAGACTGTTTATAGACCATTGATTTAAACTCCTTTTGACACAGCATGCATTTGATACACAGTGCTATGTATGTATTATTCTTGTTAGATAACCTAGTTAGTTTTATTATGTTAACATGTGTTTGTAAACCATGGCAGTTCAATTAGTGTTAAAGGTGAGTCACGTGGCAGGGTGGCTCACTCGGCGCTCTGCATGGTAGAGGCTAATCCCTAAAAGTCAGGGGTCAGGGCACAGGTCAACATGAACACTTGTTAGGTTATGACCTGTCTACCCCCCAGGTGCCCATAGTTCTCAAGATCAAACGCTTCAATCTTAAATCCAGCACAAATATGTTTCCATATAGAACATCAACCTAGCTACTGGCCAATCACCTAGACACTGAGAGAAGTAATCAGTCATGTTTGTAGATGTATGACCAGGGTAAAGGTATGTGATAGAAGCTTGGTACATCTAGTCCAACAGTCCAATACATCCTCAGGCTGGACTTTGGTCTTAGTAGGAATATCCCAGTGGTCCTTGCATGGTCAGTTCAACAACGATCTGTATTTAAATCAGCAGACATGCTATACACATCCTGTGTGAACGTTGAAACATCAGATTTTCACACCGTTTCATCAACAACAGATGGTTTCTATAGATTCTTTACATCCTTTACATGCTAAAATAGCTGTGTTTGATTTAGTATCAGGGATAGCTTGACTTGATGGAAAGGGAAAGGAAAGGAAAAGGTGGATACCTAGTCAGTTGTACAACTGAATGCCTTCAATTGAAATGTGTCCTCCGCATTTAACCCAACCCCTCTGAATCAGAGAGGTGTGTGGGGCTGCCTTTATCGACATCCACGTCTTCAGCGCCCAGGGAACAGTGGGTTAACTGCTTTGCTCAGGGGCAGAATGACAGCTTTTTACCTTGTCAGCTCGGGGATTCGATCCAGCAACCTGATACACTCTTAGAAATAAAAGTGCTATTGTAACGGATGTGAAATGGCTATCTAGTTAGCGGTGGTGCCCGCTAATAGCCTTTCAATCGGTGACGTCACTTGCTCTAAGACCTTGAAGTAGTGGTTCCCCTTGCTCTGCAAGGGCCGCGGCTTTTGTGGAGCGATGGGTAACGATGCTTCGTGGGTGACCGTTGTTGATGTGTGCAGAGGGTCCCTGGTTCGCGCCCGGGTCGGGGCGAGGGGACGGACTAAAGTTAAACTGTTACACTATCTAGAAACTTAAAGGTTTCTTCGGCTGTCCCCATAGGATAACCCTTTGAAGAACCATTTTTAATTGCAGGTCGAACCCTTTTCGGTTCCATGTAGAACCCTTTCTATAGAGGGTTCTACATGGAACCAAGAAGGGTTCTACCTGGAACCAAAAAGAGTTCTCCTATAGGGACAGCCAAAGAACCCTTTTGGAACTATTTTTTTCTAAGAGTGTAGCCTTCCTTAAAAAAGGGCTATTTGCATTTTTAGATGATTGACTTCAATGTCACTCGATTGATGAAGTGCTCAATTAAACAGTTTTTTGACGAAATTGCTTGAACAATTACATAGGAGATAATTAGCTTTTATTTGATCAATCTCACTTTCCATCAGTTCCACTTGCATGGTTCTGAGGGTATTTGTAGTAATTAGTGATCCTGCTTGGTGTGCCTACTTAAAGTCAAGTCAGACGTTTACCTCATTCTGGAGAACGTGCTGTACATGTCTGAGAAAATGGCCAAAGAGATTAATACTAGTCAATAATATTTGATAAAGCATACAGTATTGCTTGAATTTTTTCCTGGAAGACATTGTTGTCCTTTTTTTTAATGGCATATTGTTCATATCACTACCATATTATATGTGTGTCTCTGTTGTGTATATATGCTTCTTAAAGAACATTTTAGCCCAGAATTTGTAAAAGAGGCCTTAGGGATTGATATACTTTGGCCAATTAGCTTCAGATCACTGATGTGTTGACCATTTCAGGGAAAGCAGATAAGAGTTTGTTTTTAGAATAACTGGTCCAAAGAACATGCGTTGATGTTTGATAACATTTACGGTTAGTGTGATATCAGATGGACTGTACAGCCTGGAAGCACCACAACAACCCTAGACCCCCTGCCTATACATGACTAGTCAGAAATATCAACGTGTCTGTCTCTTGTTCCGTTCTGTCCTTCTTAGACAGCCTCTCTCCTCTCCTCTCCTCTCCTCTCCTCTCCTCTCCTCTCCTCTCCTCTCCTCTCCTCTCCTCTCCTCTCCTCTCCTCTCCTCTCCTCTCCTCTCCTCTCCTCTCCTCTCCTCTCTCCTCTCCTCTCCTCTCCTCTCCTCTCCTCTCCTCTCCTCTCCTCTCCTCTCCTCTCCTCTCCTCTCCTCTCCTCTCCTCTCCTCTCCCCTGCCCTTCCCTCTCCTCTCCTCTCCTCTTCCCTCCCCTGCCCTCTCCTCTCCTCTCCTCTTCCCTCCCCTGCCCTCTCCTCTTCCCTCTCCTCTTCCCTCCCCTGCCCTCTCTCTCTCGTTCTCTCTTTACCTGGTGAAGTGGCAAAACTATTTTGAAACGCGTGTTCTAACAGCTTTAAATGTATTATCATCAGGATATAAATCACGTCGGTTAGACATATTTAGGACTGGGCTGTCTGATCTGACAGTCCCCTTGTCCTTGGTGTCTAGTCTGGACAGACAGTTGGCTTGTTCCTGTGTCTTCTCTTCTGGCTTGCCAGGCAGTGGGTTGTGTAACCATCCGGGGGCATCAGTTCCACATGTAATTTCGTAGCTACACTTATCAGCATAATCACAGAGAGAGGCTGCCCGCCGGATCGGATCGCCTCGCTAGCCCACCGGTCAAACAGACAGAGAGGAGGAATCAGAAACAGATAATGAAGTTAAAGGATGGATTGTTTTGATGTGCAGCTCTTAGACAGCTCTTTCTCTGATGAATAGGATGGGTGTTATTTTGATTGATTTGATTTAACCTTTATTTAACTAGGCAAGTGAACATAGTATTAGGGAAAGGGGGATACCTAGTCAGTTAAGAACAAATTCTTATTTACAATGGCGGCCTACCAAAAGGCAAAAGGCCTCCTGCTGGGACGGGGCTGGGATTAAAAATACAAATATAGGATAAAACACACATCACAACAAGAGAGACACCACAACACTACATAAAGAGACCTAAGACAACAACATAGCATGGCAGTAACACATGACAACAACTTTGAGGGCTCCAGAAAGAGACAGCAGACAAAACATCAGGTCTTGGAGAGACAGAGGAGACCCTAAAGATCATGTTGTCTTGGATATGAGCTTCGTGGTGAGCATAATTCTGGCCTGGCTCTTTGTTGTCGGCTCCATGGAGTCCCACATCTCTCTCCCCAATGGCGGTGAGCCCTCGGCTGGGCTGTAACACTGAGCCTCAGGCCTGTTTCAAAGACTGGAGATGAAGAAACAAGCAGCCATCAACCCGCTCCTCAGGGAGCTATGATTACCGGGTTTTTAAACGCCGTGTTTTCAAAGCAGAAACAAACTATCTGTCATCTCGATGTAAACTTAAATTGTTTTAGGGCACCCTCTGATATTAGAATGAGATCAGATGTCCCATAATACTGTCCACTTGTGATGACTCATGTTTACTCCTTCCTCCTTACTCAGTTTAGAAGAAGAGGGGAAAAACACATGGCCGTTCTCATTAGAGGTCAATATTGGTCAATACCGTTGATCATTTAAACACTATGACCTCTGACCCCTGCTTCCCTTTGAGCAAGGCAGTGTCTTTAAATTGCACCCTATTCCCTTATATAGTGCACAGCTTTTGACCAAATCCCTATGGTCCCTGGACAAAAGTAGTGCACTATAAAGGGAATAGGGTGCCACTTGAGATGCAGAGCAGGAACGGGATGCTCCCTAATATCGCTGAGCTGGAAGTTGATCCAGATCCGCTGTCAGTCCGGTGGGACTCAGAGCAGGTGTGGCTCAGTATGCCTGTCCTGGGAAGATCCGAGGATGATCTGGGAATGAGGAGATAGATAGCAGGAAACAATATTTCTGTAGGGAAGGATGAGACACCATTTGTCTTCCTGCTGTCTCCCCTCTTTTATATATGTTCCGGTAAAGCACTTGAACCTTTGAGCGTCCCTTCAACTGAGAGTAGTAGTCAGAGTGCTTTGAGCGTCCCTTCAACTGAGAGTAGTAGTCAGAGTGCTTTGAGCGCCCCTTCAACTGAGAGTAGTAGTCAGAGTGCTTTGAGCGCCCCTTCAACTGAGAGTAGTAGTCAGAGTGCTTTGAGCGCCCCTTCAACTGAGAGTAGTAGTCAGAGTGCTTTGAGCGCCCCTTCAACTGAGAGTAGTAGTCAGAGTGCTTTGAGCGCCCCTTCAACTGAGAGTAGTAGTCAGAGTGCTTTGAGCGCCCCTTCAACTGAGAGTAGTAGTCAGAGTGCTTTGAGCGCCCCTTCAACTGAGAGTAGTAGTCAGAGTGCTTTGAGCGCCCCTTCAACTGAGAGTAGTAGTCAGAGTGCTTTGAGCGCCCCTTCAACTGAGAGTAGTAGTCAGAGTGCTTTGAGCGCCCCTTCAACTGAGAGTAGTAGTCAGAGTGCTTTGAGCGCCCCTTCAACTGAGAGTAGTAGTCAGAGTGCTTTGAGCGCCCCTTCAACTGAGAGTAGTAGTCAGAGTGCTTTGAGCGCCCCTTCAACTGAGAGTAGTAGTCAGAGTGCTTTGAGCGCCCCTTCAACTGAGAGTAGTAGTCAGAGTGCTTTGAGCGCCCCTTCAACTGAGAGTAGTAGTCAGAGTGCTTTGAGCGCCCCTTCAACTGAGAGTAGTAGTCAGAGTGCTTTGAGGGCCCCTTCAACTGAGAGTAGTAGTCAGAGTGCTTTGAGCGCCCCTTCAACTGAGAGTAGTAGTCAGAGTGCTTTGAGCGCCCCTTCAACTGAGAGTAGTAGTCAGAGTGCTTTGAGCGCCCCTTCAACTGAGAGTAGTAGTCAGAGTGCTTTGAGCGCCCCTTCAACTGAGAGTAGTAGTCAGAGTGCTTTGAGCGCCCCTTCAACTGAGAGTAGTAGTCAGAGTGCTTTGAGCGCCCCTTCAACTGAGAGTAGTAGTCAGAGTGCTTTGAGCGCCCCTTCAACTGAGAGTAGTAGTCAGAGTGCTTTGAGCGCCCCTTCAACTGAGAGTAGTAGTCAGAGTGCTTTGAGCGCCCCTTCAACTGAGAGTAGTAGTCAGAGTGCTTTGAGCGCCCCTTCAACTGAGAGTAGTAGTCAGAGTGCTTTGAGCGCCCCTTCAACTGAGAGTAGTAGTCAGAGTGCTTTGAGCGCCCCTTCAACTGAGAGTAGTAGTCAGAGTGCTTTGAGCGCCCCTTCAACTGAGAGTAGTAGTCAGAGTGCTTTGAGCGCCCCTTCAACTGAGAGTAGTAGTCAGAGTGCTTTGAGCGCCCCTTCAACTGAGAGTAGTAGTCAGAGTGCTTTGAGCGCCCCTTCAACTGAGAGTAGTAGTCAGAGTGCTTTGAGCGCCCCTTCAACTGAGAGTAGTAGTCAGAGTGCTTTGAGCGCCCCTTCAACTGAGAGTAGTAGTCAGAGTGCTTTGAGCGCCCCTTCAACTGAGAGTAGTAGTCAGAGTGCTTTGAGCGCCCCTTCAACTGAGAGTAGTAGTCAGAGTGCTTTGAGCGCCCCTTCAACTGAGAGTAGTAGTCAGAGTGCTTTGAGCGCCCCTTCAACTGAGAGTAGTAGTCAGAGTGCTTTGAGCGCCCCTTCAACTGAGAGTAGTAGTCAGAGTGCTTTGAGCGCCCCTTCAACTGAGAGTAGTAGTCAGAGTGCTTTGAGCGCCCCTTCAACTGAGAGTAGTAGTCAGAGTGCTTTGAGCGCCCCTTCAACTGAGAGTAGTAGTCAGAGTGCTTTGAGCGCCCCTTCAACTGAGAGTAGTAGTCAGAGTGCTTTGAGCGCCCCTTCAACTGAGAGTAGTAGTCAGAGTGCTTTGAGCGCCCCTTCAACTGAGAGTAGTAGTCAGAGTGCTTTGAGCGCCCCTTCAACTGAGAGTAGTAGTCAGAGTGCTTTGAGCGCCCCTTCAACTGAGAGTAGTAGTCAGAGTGCTTTGAGCGCCCCTTCAACTGAGAGTAGTAGTCAGAGTGCTTTGAGGGCCCCTTCAACTGAGAGTAGTAGTCAGAGTGCTTTGAGGGCCCCTTCAACTGAGAGTAGTAGTCAGAGTGCTTTGAGCGCCCCTTCAACTGAGAGTAGTAGTCAGAGTGCTTTGAGCGCCCCTTCAACTGAGAGTAGTAGTCAGAGTGCTTTGAGCGCCCCTTCAACTGAGAGTAGTAGTCAGAGTGCTTTGAGCGCCCCTTCAACTGAGAGTAGTAGTCAGAGTGCTTTGAGCGCCCCTTCAACTGAGAGTAGTAGTCAGAGTGCTTTGAGCGCCCCTTCAACTGAGAGTAGTAGTCAGAGTGCTTTGAGCGCCCCTTCAACTGAGAGTAGTAGTCAGAGTGCTTTGAGCGCCCCTTCAACTGAGAGTAGTAGTCAGAGTGCTTTGAGCGCCCCTTCAACTGAGAGTAGTAGTCAGAGTGCTTTGAGCGCCCCTTCAACTGAGAGTAGTAGTCAGAGTGCTTTGAGCGCCCCTTCAACTGAGAGTAGTAGTCAGAGTGCTTTGAGCGCCCCTTCAACTGAGAGTAGTAGTCAGAGTGCTTTGAGCGCCCCTTCAACTGAGAGTAGTAGTCAGAGTGCTTTGAGCGCCCCTTCAACTGAGAGTAGTAGTCAGAGTGCTTTGAGCGCCCCTTCAACTGAGAGTAGTAGTCAGAGTGCTTTGAGCGCCCCTTCAACTGAGAGTAGTAGTCAGAGTGCTTTGAGCGCCCCTTCAACTGAGAGTAGTAGTCAGAGTGCTTTGAGCGCCCCTTCAACTGAGAGTAGTAGTCAGAGTGCTTTGAGCGCCCCTTCAACTGAGAGTAGTAGTCAGAGTGCTTTGAGCGCCCCTTCAACTGAGAGTAGTAGTCAGAGTGCTTTGAGCGCCCCTTCAACTGAGAGTAGTAGTCAGAGTGCTTTGAGCGCCCCTTCAACTGAGAGTAGTAGTCAGAGTGCTTTGAGCGCCCCTTCAACTGAGAGTAGTAGTCAGAGTGCTTTGAGCGCCCCTTCAACTGAGAGTAGTAGTCAGAGTGCTTTGAGCGCCCCTTCAACTGAGAGTAGTAGTCAGAGTGCTTTGAGCGCCCCTTCAACTGAGAGTAGTAGTCAGAGTGCTTTGAGCGCCCCTTCAACTGAGAGTAGTAGTCAGAGTGCTTTGAGCGCCCCTTCAACTGAGAGTAGTAGTCAGAGTGCTTTGAGCGCCCCTTCAACTGAGAGTAGTAGTCAGAGTGCTTTGAGCGCCCCTTCAACTGAGAGTAGTAGTCAGAGTGCTTTGAGCGCCCCTTCAACTGAGAGTAGTAGTCAGAGTGCTTTGAGCGCCCCTTCAACTGAGAGTAGTAGTCAGAGTGCTTTGAGGGCCCCTTCAACTGAGAGTAGTAGTCAGAGTGCTTTGAGGGCCCCTTCAACTGAGAGTAGTAGTCAGAGTGCTTTGAGCGCCCCTTCAACTGAGAGTAGTAGTCAGAGTGCTTTGAGCGCCCCTTCAACTGAGAGTAGTAGTCAGAGTGCTTTGAGCGCCCCTTCAACTGAGAGTAGTAGTCAGAGTGCTTTGAGCGCCCCTTCAACTGAGAGTAGTAGTCAGAGTGCTTTGAGCGCCCCTTCAACTGAGAGTAGTAGTCAGAGTGCTTTGAGCGCCCCTTCAACTGAGAGTAGTAGTCAGAGTGCTTTGAGCGCCCCTTCAACTGAGAGTAGTAGTCAGAGTGCTTTGAGCGCCCCTTCAACTGAGAGTAGTAGTCAGAGTGCTTTGAGCGCCCCTTCAACTGAGAGTAGTAGTCAGAGTGCTTTGAGCGCCCCTTCAACTGAGAGTAGTAGTCAGAGTGCTTTGAGCGCCCCTTCAACTGAGAGTAGTAGTCAGAGTGCTTTGAGCGCCCCTTCAACTGAGAGTAGTAGTCAGAGTGCTTTGAGCGCCCCTTCAACTGAGAGTAGTAGTCAGAGTGCTTTGAGCGCCCCTTCAACTGAGAGTAGTAGTCAGAGTGCTTTGAGCGCCCCTTCAACTGAGAGTAGTAGTCAGAGTGCTTTGAGCGCCCCTTCAACTGAGAGTAGTAGTCAGAGTGCTTTGAGCGCCCCTTCAACTGAGAGTAGTAGTCAGAGTGCTTTGAGCGCCCCTTCAACTGAGAGTAGTAGTCAGAGTGCTTTGAGGGCCCCTTCAACTGAGAGTAGTAGTCAGAGTGCTTTGAGGGCCCCTTCAACTGAGAGTAGTAGTCAGAGTGCTTTGAGCGCCCCTTCAACTGAGAGTAGTAGTCAGAGTGCTTTGAGCGCCCCTTCAACTGAGAGTAGTAGTCAGAGTGCTTTGAGCGCCCCTTCAACTGAGAGTAGTAGTCAGAGTGCTTTGAGCGCCCCTTCAACTGAGAGTAGTAGTCAGAGTGCTTTGAGGGGAATGGCTCCCAAGAGGGTTGACAAAGTCTGTTATTAAAACCTCTAGCTGCCAAGGTCTTTGAAGGAGTGTGAGAGAGTGTGTGTGTGTGCATGCATGCGTGCTTTTGTGCATGTTAAGAGTAGAACATATTTTCTCAGGTACTCCAAACCCTGAGTCCTTCATTCTTCCCTCGTGATTCTGTTAGCTAGATGATTGAATGGATACAGAACAAATGGTGATCATAGTATGTTGAGATAAAAGCTTTGAACTTTGCTTCTCATTCTTAAGTTGTTTGATTTAGTGAGCAGTAACAGTAAGCTTGTGGAATGGTTAGTTCCATGATGAATGTATAGATGCTGTGACTGGGTTTTAACACCTCAGGAACCAAATTGAACCAAGTTGTCTCTGTCGTGACCCAGTATTCACATCGCGAAAAATAATCGCCAAAATACAATCTGGAAAACTATTTTTAATGCTATATTGATATTAAATGTGGCAATTATATGACAAGTGAACAACATTCCCACCTCATTCATTGTCAGTAATTACATTTTGCCCATATTCATGTTAATAATCTCACTGGCTTGAGACCACAAAATCAACCAAAATACTGCTGCTGATAGCTCTTTATTGAAAATACTGTGATTGAAGAAAAGTTGTTGAGATTATTTTAAAAAGTTGAGTTCATTATCATTTCTACACACTTTCTACCTGATTGAAGTGGTTTAAGTTCAGACTGGAGTAAATGGTGTGTAGATGACTGACTGTTGGGTGTTGTCAGAATCCTGTCCTCCCTTAGAGCAGGTGACTCCCCTCGCTCTTCTCAGGGTCAGACAGGGACTGTTCATGTGTTGAGTCTGTCCTAGCTGAGTCATAGCCTGGGTGGATCCACCATACAAACACAGCACTCTGGGGGCTGACCAGGGAAAAGAGAATACTGTGGGTAGCCTGCAATATAGCCTTATACTGTATGTTTCCTAATAAGGCATGTCTATCTTCCTATCTTTTTCTTTGTGTTTTATGAGGTATCTATGCTGTGGACAGTTTGGTCATAAATCTGGGTCTAAATTAAGTTGGGTGTGTTGTTGGAGTGTGTGTGGTCTGTGTGTTACACATGTCATCCTCCACACCACTGTCTTGTTAAGTATGTGGATGCTTCCAGATTCTACACCCTTTTCCAGAATTACACACTTTCAGACTCCCCGTCGTTGATTTAAAAGCATAGGGTTGGTGTAAGCATTGGCCATGTGAAAGTGTGCAAAGGACACTACGGTAGAAGCTTGTAGAATCGGGACTCAGCCTTAGTGTGTGTGTGTGTTCTCCAGGCGTGGCGTACTCCACCTCCATGAGAGCAGGGGGATCCAGGACCTG